>NC_133221.1:30914088-31256588 GCF_040436345.1 Pagrus major
AGTTCATTTTGAGTGTACTCTTGAGAGAAGCCATTTTGCCTGGAGATCTGCATAGTAAGGAACTCCAGAACTTCCTCTGTTTAATCCTTTGCATCCGACTGTGTTGAGCCTTGGAGAAGCTTTTTTTGTAAAGCTCTGTATGGATAAGTATTGATGTATACTTTGTTGTTTTATTTCACATTTGTGGAGATTTATGGTTAATTACCGAGACACTTTTTCTGCCATGTGTAGTGCAGCCATCTGGTTAATTATGTAGTATCAAGCTAGTATTTACAGTACATTTCTGAACTCTCTTTACTTACATTAAGAACATTTTCTTGTGTGTTTATTGGAAAAGCATTGTAAGAAAGCAAGTTGATGAAGACAAACAAGTAAACAGCCCTCAACTTTACTTCCACGTCTGAGTCATCATTTAACCCTTTCAGTGCCTAGTACACCTGTTTAGCTATCTGTCACTGCGTGGAGAGCCACGCATGCAGGGGACAGAATAGTGAAAAAATAGCATCACGGCGAGGTCAACACAACCATATAAGCAAAGACAGCTGGTCATCATAAACTGCCCCGCTTCATCTTCGTTGTGCTCTTTACCTAACAAGAGATCTACAGCATACACAAGATGGACAATAAGGCAAACACAGAAGACCAACAGAGGGCTCCTGCTAGTTCTTCTAACAGCTCAAGCCTAGCAGCAGTTAAAGCACGTGCCAGAGCTGAAGCAGTGCATGCTCTCTCCACCTTTGCTAAAAGAGAGACTGAGATTATGGTTGAAAAAGCCCAGTTGAAAGTAGAGGAGGCGCGCATGGAGGCAGCATTAGTCACATTGAAGCAAGAGAAAGAGGTTGCTGCTGCCTTAGCTGAGGCAGAGGTTCTTGAATCAGCTGCTGCAGGACCAGAATCGAACGAGTGACTATGTTGAATGTGTTTCTAAAATGCACTCTAATCCTCAGTTGTCCCATCTCGAGTCTCCCACACCCAATCAGCCACACGATGTTCCGTTATACCAAGACAGCAACCAAAGTCCAATTCACGCTGCCAGGGATGGACCATACGTCACTCCTGCTTATGTCAAGCATCAGGCTAGCTACTCACATGGTTTTTTGTCAATGAAGGGACCTGAGCCCCACACACACTCCCATGGGAGGCAAGCAGCGCAGTCATCCACTCCTGACCACACAGGCATTAATGACTTTGCTATTTACATGGCTTGTTGTGAGCTTATGACCTCTGGGATGATAAAGTTTGATGACCGCCTAGACAATTATTGGGGTTCGAAATCAACCTTCATGAACGTCATACAAGGACTGAAACTGACTTGCAATGGAGAGCTTGACCTGCTAACTAGATGGTTGGGCCCTCAGTCAGCAGAGCAGGTTAGGAGAATCAAATCTGTTCATGTCAGTAACCCTGATGCTGGACTCAAGATGGCATGGGTGCATCTTGAGGAGTGCTATGGGTCACCAGAAACGATTGAAAAGGCTCTTCTGGACAAGCTTGAGAGGTTCCCCAAAATCAGCAACAAAGACCCCCTCAAATTGAGAGAGCTTGGTGATTTGTTGAGGGAGCTGGAGTCAGCAAACTCAGAGGGTTACCTACCTGAGCTCGCCTACTTGGATACATCTCGTGGTGTTAACCCAATAGTGGACAAGCTGCCATATGCACTTCAAGAGAGATGGATGACGCTAGGCAGTTCATACAAGTTACAAAACCGAGTCCAGTTTCCACCATTCTCATACTCCACTGATTTCATCTGCAAAGAGGCCCGTACTCGTAATGACCCAAGTTTCGCTTTCAGCTCATCTGGCATGACACCAGTAAAGCCAGAAAACCCAGTGAAAAGGTACACTAAAGGCCTGGTCTCATCTCACAAAACAGAAATCACACCTGCCACCAAGTCTATGGAGACCGCCAGCAGTAATTTGGACATTGACAGACAGTGTCCACTGCACAAAAAGCCTCATCCCCTGAAACGATGCAGAGGCTTCCAAGCTAAGACACTGGAGGAACGCAAAACATTTCTGAAGGAGAGTGGGATCTGTTTCAGATGCTGCTCCTCAAGCAATCACATGGCTAAAGACTGCAAAATGGCCATTCAGTGCAAAGAGTGTGACAGCAATAAACATGTCACAGCTCTTCATCCAGGACCAGCTCCATGGACAATTGCAGGCCCTGACTCAGAGCATGGTGGGGAAGGAAAAGAAGAGACTTCTCCTGACATAATATCAAAATGCACAGAAGTGTGTGGTGTAGACAATAACTTGCTCCTGCTCTAAAATCTATCGAAGAGAGTCTATGCTGTACTCGATTACCAGAGTAACAGGTCTCTCGCCCGGTCTGAGTTCTTTGAATTGTTCAACCTTGAAGGTGCAGACTCTCCCTACAATCTGCGCAAATGTGCAGGAGTAACAGAGATGTCCGGGAGAAGAGGAACTGGCTTTGTCGCTCAGCCCATAGATGGAAGTCTCAGCTTGGCTCTTCCCACAGTCATAGAGTGCAACCATATGCTGGATGATAGGTCAGAAATACCTACTCCTGAGGCTGCCAAACATCACGCTCACCTTAAGCCCATTGCTCACCTCATCCCTGAACTTGACCCTGATGCACAGATCGTCCTTCTTCTTGGCCAGGATGTTTTACAAGTCCACAAGGTAAGAGACCAGCATAATGGACCAAACAATGCCCTTATGGCCAAAGACTTGACCTTGGCTGGGGTTGTGGTTTGAGATTTCTGTCTAGGTGCAGCTCACAAGCCTAAAGGAGTCAGTGCACACAAGACTAATGTTCTGGAGAATGGTCGCCACTCTTTTTTCAGCCCATGTACCAACCACCTCGTTTTAAAGGAGAAGCTCACAGTAAGGGCAAACACAAGGCCTCTAAACTCTCAAAACCTACGGTGCTCTCATTCCTCTGACAGCCAGGTTTAAATGCTGGTGACTGCACACTGGGAAGTAAGATTTTCAAAACAACATAGAATGACAACAAGGTTGCACCATCCATTGAGGACAGACAGTTCATTCACTTGATGGAGAAGGAGATGTTCATTGACGATGCTAACAGTTGGGTGGCTCCGCTTCCCTTCCGCACACCAAGGCCATGACTCCCCAACAACAGAGAACTGGCTTGGACCCGCTTCTCCAGCCTCTGCTGTACTCTTGAAAGAAAGCCTGAAATGAGGAGCCATTTTCTAGGTTTCATGCAAAAAATAATTCCCAGTTTCGGTGTTTACCACCCACGCAAACCTGACCAAATCAGAGTGGTGTTTGACTCCAGCGCTTCACATCTCAGCATCTCATTGAACGACATGCTGCTGACAGGACCAGACTTAAACAATAGCCTGCTGGGAGTTCTCATGCGGTTTAGGTGTGAGCAAGTAGCCATCACAGCAGATATTGAACAAATGTTCAACAGCTTCATTGTCAGAGAGGACCATAGGAACTTCCTCAGATTCCTGTGGTTCAAAGACAATGACACCACAAAAGAAGTAGTGGAATACAGGATGAAAGTCCATGTATTTGGCAATCGTCCCTCACCAGCAGTTGCTACCTATGGGCTACGGAGAGCAGCTCTACAGGGGGAAGCTGAGTTTGGTAAAGATGCAAAGCAGTTCATACACAGGGACTTTTACGTTGATGATGGACTCAAGTCACTACCATCTGCAACTGCAGCCATCAGTCTACTGAAAGCAGCCCAAGGGATGCTTGCCACCTCCAACCTGTGCCTCCATAAAATAGCAGCCAACTGCCCAGTCATCATGCAAGCCTTTCCTTCAACAGACCATGCAAAGGACTTGAAAGACCTTGATCTATTTATCTTGGTCTTGTGGCTCCCATTACCATCCAAGGGAAGCTCTTACTAAGACAGCTCACCAGTGACACCAGCGATTGGGATGCTCCCCTTCCAGCCGAAAAGGAGGCAGAATGGATTGTTTGGCAAGATTCTCTGAAATGTGAGATGCAGGGTTTTATTAAGTGGTGTACAGACAATTCCCTTGTGGTTAATGCGAAGAAAACAAAAGAGATGGTCATAGATTTTAATAAAAAGGAAATTATAGTCCCGCCCTCAAATATTAATGGTGAATTGGTAGAGCGAGTCTCAACACACACGTATTTGGGTGTTGAAATTGACAACAAATTGACATTCAATGAATGTGAACAAAATAAGACCAAAAAATTGCAGAAGAGGATGTTTTTTCTTAGGAAACTGAATCATTTTAGTATAGATAGCTGCATTCTTCAGATGTTTTACAAAACTATCTTGCAGAGTGTCTTATCCTTTGGCCTTATTTGTGCCTTTGGAAACATGTATATTCAGGATCAAAAGAAACTAAAATGAATAGTCAAAATAGCTGGTAGGATCATGGAGTTGATCAGGTATCTGTAGCTCAATTGTACAATGACCTCAGTTTAAAAAAGACAGATCAAATCCTAAATGACTCAACCCACCCTCTTCACCTGACATTTTTAAGAAGTAACAGGTAAAGTGGCAGAATCCTGCAAAGAAAAATTAGGACCACAAGGTACAACAAGTATTTTGTGCCGACAGCAATTAGACTGCACAACAATAGATTAAAAAACTTCTAAGCACTTGAAACTACTCCATATGAGCATTCGACTATTTTTATTTATTCATACATGCTGGTCATGTTTCCCCAATGTTCCTACTGTTTTGTTTTGTTTCTCTTAATGCTTTGTATTTATGTTTTTCTTTTCTTTTTAATGCTATACAGTATATAGCAATGGAACGTGCAATGGTGACCACATGAATTTCCCACTTGTGGGATAATAAAGTTTACCTTGACCTTGACTAGAACAGTTCAAAACTCCTCGAGCCTACACTACAACCTCCCTCTCCACTACTCAACGTATAGAGATCCACATCTTTTCTGACACTTCCATCAAGGCCATTGCAGCCGTGGCATATCTTAGGGTGATGGATGCCAAAGGAAAATGTTATGTTGGCTTCATCATGGGAAAAGCCAAGTTAGCTCCCATGTCGGTCCATACAGTTCCCAGGCTTGAGTTAGGTGCTGCTGTCCTTGCAGTGGAAATTGCTGAGTTGGTTGTGAGTGAGCTTGACATTAAACTCGACTGTCTGAAATTCTATACCGACAGCAAGGTGGTTCTCATCTACAATGAAACCAGAAGGTTTTATGTGTATGTCAGCAACAGGGTGGAAAGGATAAGGAAATCAACATGTCCTGAACAGTGGCGCTATGTGAATACCAGTCAGAACCCTGCAGACGTTGCCACCAGGTCAGTGCCAGCAACTCGACTCATAGACACCAACTAGCTTACTGGTCCAGATTTCCTGACACATTCTGTTGAGACAGATACAGCTGAAGAAACATCCTATGACCTTATCAATCTAGAGTAAGATATTGGGGTTCGATGCCACACCACCACAACCACAGACTCCCATGGAGGCATTGGTTCACATCGCTTTGAAAGGTTCTCCTAACGGCAATCCCTTGTTAGAGCTATGGCAAGTCTCATCCATGTCGCTCAGTCCTTAACGTCTGAGAAGACTAGCAGCAAGCAAGATTGCAAAGGTTGGCATCTTTGTTCAAAGTCTCACACATCGGATATGCTGTCTCAAGCAAAGGCCATCATCATTGAATGTGTACAAAAGGCAGCATACCAGGTTGAGGTGTCTTGTTTAAAGAAAGGGAGAAGTCATTCCCAAAGGCAGTTCCTTGAGGAAGCTCGACCCTGTCCTTGATGAAAATGGACTCCTGAGAAAAGGTGGCCGGCTTCAGTTTGCTCCACTTGAGATGGAGGAGAAGCACCCTCTCATCGTTCCTAGCTGCAGTTATGTTGCTACTCTACTTGTAAATCACTACCATGAGAGAGTTAAACATCAAGGCAGAGTCTTCACAGAGGGAGCTATCCGCACAGATGGCATCTGGATCATTGGGGCTAAGAAATGCATCTCTAGCAATCTGCGTAAGTGTGTCACATGTAGCAGGCTTCGTGGTAAGACAGCAGAACAGAAGATGGCAGTTCTCCCATCTGATCACCTAAGCACTGAACCACCTTTCACAAACGTTGGCCTGGACGTGTCCGGTCCCTGGAACATTTCTACCCGTCGTACCCGAGGAGGTGCAGCAAACAGTAAAAGGTGAGCAGTGCTTTTCACATGCCTCAGTGTACTTGCTGTGCATATTGAGCATATAGAGTCAATGGATACATCAAGCTTTGTCAACGCTCTACGTCGCTTCATTGCTGTGCGTGGTTCTGTGAAGGTGATCTGCTCTGACTGTGGTACAAACTTTAAGGGAGCCTGCAAACAGCTGCAAATCCTACACGATGAAACTACCATATCAAAGTATCTCAGTGAGGAAGGATGCACATGGCTATTTAACCCGCCCCACTCTTCCCACATGGAAGGAGCGTGAGAAAGGATGATCGGGGTTTTCAAGACAGATTCTTGACTCAATGCTTTCTCAGATTAGCCCATCATGTCTCACTCATGAAGTGCTTTCAACTCTAATGGCTGAGGTTTCTGCGATAATAAATGCGAGACCTCTCACGCCAATCTCAACTGATGTGGATTCACCTTTTCTTCTGACTCCAGCAATGATCCTAACACAAAAGGTTTGCACTCCTGTTCCTCCTCCAGGATCCTTTGAGACTGCAGATCTGCATCGCCAGCAATGGAAACGAGACCAGAATTTGGCAAATGCATTTTGGGAGCAATGGAGGCGGGAATATCTGTCTACTCTTCAAAGCTGAAACAAGTGGCAAGATTGTCAGACCAACATCAAGGAAGGAGATTTGGTGCTGCTCAGGCCTAAGACCTTCCTCAGGCCAGTGACTGAAGTAGTGGTGCTCATGTCTTCCTAAGCCTCTACTATGGACAGTTCCTTGCCTTGTTCTTTCCAGTCTGTTGGACTTTAGTGAGGAATTGATAGTGGTATTGGGATCAGTACCAGACGGGGAGTGTAATGTTACATGTAGATGAAGTGCATTATGGCATCTCCTAGTGGTTGTTTTGAAGAAGTTCATTTTGAGTGTACTCTTGAGAGAAGCCATTTTGCCTGGAGATCTGCATAGTAAGGAGCTCGAGAACTTCCTCTGTTTAATCCTTTGCGTCTGACTGTGTTGAGCCTTGGAGAAGCTTTATTTGTAAGTTCATATTACACCCTCTATCTGTATGGATAAGTATTGATGTATATTTTGTTGTTTTATTTCACATTTGTGGAGATTTATGGTTAATTACCGAGACACTTTTTCTGCCATGTGTAGTGCAGCCATCTGGTTAATTATGTAGTATCAGGCTAGTATTTACAGTACATTTCTGAACTCTCTTTACTTACATTAAGAACATTTTCTTGTATGTTTATTTTCATCTTCACAGAGTTTTTGGAAAAGCATTGTAAGAAAGCAAGTTGATGAAGACAAACAAGTAAACAGCCCTCAACTTTACTTCCACGTCTGAGTCATCATTTAACCCTTTCAGTGCTTAGTACACCTGTTTAGCTATCTGTCACTGCGTGGAGAGCCACACATGCAGGGGACAGAATAATAATTGATAAGTCCTTTAACCTCAGACACTTGACAAATGCAAACATGACTAAATTAGAGGTTAAATTGTAAATCGGAAGGAACATGTGAGAATAAAAACATCACATGTGTTGAATTGATTTGATTGTCTGTGCTGTGTAATTTCAGCGACTGTGGAAAAGGAGCTAATAAGATGAAGAATGGTGAACTAAAAATGTTCAACAAAAATATAAAAGAAAGAAGGAAATGCAGTAAAAAAAAGTGTTTTTTTTTTTGTTTATTCAATTCATTTTTTCTTTCCTTTCACAACCTTACTATGATATTAGAATCAGAAATAGGCTACTTTATTGATCCCTGAAGCAAAATTGCGTCACAATACAGTTGCTTCACCCAAGAATAGAAATGTAACAGCATAGAGAAAGTGTCAGAACAATATGAATAGGCCTACAGAATAGAAAATAAGATAAAATAAGATGATTGATGGAACAAGATACATATGTATGTAGGAAAAAATATGTAAAAATATGCGAATCATATGTTCACGTTCCCTACTCTCCCCCTTAATTAAAAGAGCCTCCACATTTACAAGTGTGACTCCGCACAGTTACTCTCTGTTGCAGAGTGAGAGGGTGTCAGGACCGGTTTGGCCTTCATGTGTACCAACAAGTACATCACTATGAATGCCCTCCAGAGGAGACTGAAAAATGTGTGCTGTTATTCCCATATTTTAAGGATTGATGTGTTTGCACTGGTGTTGTAACACATTAACGTAACACAACATTACTGTTTTGTGCCCCAGGAGAGGCTCTTCAGCCTGCTTGTGTTGACTCCACAGAGGAAAAACGATTTAAGACACTCCTCCTCATGAAGTATAACCACTTCTTTAATGAGAAACACTTCAAATAAAGTGGATCGGTCTAATTTAAAGCTATGGTTTGGTAAGTAAGCGACTCAAGTGAGTTTGAGTGTGTTTGGCCTGTTGAATGAAATGAAAATGTGTCATCATCTAACGCTTGGACCACACTGCCTGCTTGTTTAGTGTGTGATGCCAGTGTTGCTGCTGCAGCGCTGCTACTGCCTGCCCAACCCGTTTACATGGAGTTTGCCTTTGATGATTATTAATAAACATGAAGTGATTTTTTCTTTACCCCCGTTGAAAGAGTGACAAAGCAGGAGGGAGGGAGGGAAACTGCCCATTACCTGTTGTGTGTACTCTCTTCATGTCTATGACATATTCTACAGATACAGATGTTAAAACTGGTATGATATGATTTGTCATGGTATGACTGTCCAATAGGTCGCTGTAAAAATAGGCGAGACTCCGTATCTCTCACAGTGCTGCAGCCTGGCGTGTAACGTGCGTGAGTCACGCTGCTCACGACAGCAGTGTGTCTGCTCGAACCTGATAACATTGGCGCCAAAGTGAAAAGCAAGACGTTCCACTACATGCTGCTCATGCAGCCAGTGTTTTCAGTCCGTGATAGTGTTAGGAAAGATGAGGTGTGTAACAAATAACTTTCTAGATAGAGTGAATATGAATGATTTTTTCAAAATAAAGTAATGTGTAATACATTACTTTTTTGACTCTTGACCCTCTCTATGACAACCTGCTTTTCACCTCAAATGCCCTATTGGGCCGTCAAACATGGTTGGACAACATATCATACTTTTCTAGCATAACCCATCCCTTATTGGTACATTTGCTGATACAACCAACAGGATTCTTAACTCTCTGAAGACACCAAGTATAATGACTAGACAAAATACAATTTAAGTTGTTGGTGTTTCCCTCAGCTCAAGTCTTTGGTAAAAATGGAAAGAATCGATGTTGTGAGGAGAGGCCAGAGTAAGAGCGGTACTAAAACTGCATTCAGAACTGGAGCACTGGGTTTCAGTGACCCATTCTCCTTGTAAGATGGATATATGGTCTGGTGGATGACTGACTGTTCTGCAAAGCTTTAAAAAATGAAGAGAGGGGGAAGAGGACGGGGTAGTTGACCCTCCTCTCACAGCTGTGACTCCATTCCAGCCTCGTAGCCCCTGCCACCAGCCCCCCGCCTCCCTCATTGCTTCATGCCCAGCTCATGCCTGCCCTCCCCTTGGCTCTGTGAGCGGCTGTCTAGGACAGATTACACTGGCAGGCGCCCAGGCCGATGCCAGGCCGTCGTCAACAGAGCAGCCTTTGTGCTGAGATGACAAGCCATAAAGTCAAGCCAACATCTGGAGGATAAAGGGCTGGAGGGGTGGGAAGGTCAGCTGAGGGGAGGGAAGGCCAGAGTGGAACAGAAGGGCAGGAGACAAGGAAGTAAAACATTGTGGAACTGAGCTGGACGAACTCAACAGTTCCCCCCTTAGGGACGTCTCAGTAATGCTGATCTATATGTACCGCAAAATACGCTGCAAAAAATAATATTTGTGTTTTTATCAGAAAACATTCCCAAGACATTTGCATAAAGGAGACATCTTTAGGAGTCACAAAGCAACTTCAACTTCTGGGAGCCTCTATTGGTACTGAGAAATAACTGGCCTTAAACATTTCATGTATTCATCCTGAACTGAAGTTGTGGTTCAGTGCATACAGTCATAAAATATGTCTGACTGTAACACTAAGGCACAAGCATATGTCATTAAGTGGCAGTAGAGTAGAAGCTAGTGTAGAAGTGAGTAAGTGTCATTTTTAAAATCATAAAAGCACAAATAATTGACTGCCCCATATCTCTCGCTGGCCAGCAGCTAGTTCACTCTGTTCCACAAGCCCTCACAGTCCAGATGATATGCAGCAAATCTGAGGTGAATCGTTCACTTTTTCATGAAAGCATGAAACTTGGTACAGTTTGGGGCCCTGAACGTTTTCAGAGATGGAGCCATCGCAAAAATGCCACGTGGTGGCGATGGTGGCCATTTTAATTTCTGCCATAACTTAATTATGTATTTTGCATCATATGTCCTGAACCAAACATGATAACACAGAAAAGGTGATGTCTACCTACTTTGTTTCGATGGTCAAGGATTACAATGATACCAAACACGACATGATAAATTGTTCAGGTGAAGAGTCACTGCCGCTACCGTTACCACTCAGTCAGTTTGACAGGGGTCAGCTATGTGTGCCTTGTGCTACTATAGTAGCTAGCTGCTGAACAACAGGCTCAGGGGCTGTGCACTGCCAGTCCAGCATATTGTTGTCATCACTAACCTTTTCCAACTTCCAACTGGCAAACATGACTATTGTTAGCACTCAACGCTGTCAATCTAGTATGTTAGTATTGGGAAATTTTGGCTGGACTTTCTCTGCCACTCTTGTGCTGCTAACTCAATCATAGCTTGATATAACTGTCTAGCCTTGTGATAATAGGCAGTAGTAGCAGCACCAGAAATTAGGCATTTATTTATTTCCATCATCAACGTAAAATCAATTGAAACAATCTTTCAGTTTTGATCATCACAAATCAAAAGCAGGATTGGCAATTCACCTACTGAGATGTGTCTGCGCACATCAGAAGGAAAAACAAATGCTTCAAAGACGACAGCGTAGCTAACTGAGCTGGTTTATAGGAAAATAATAATAAGAGATGCAGTCCAGCAGCAGCAGCAGCAGCAGCAGCTTCCTTAGTGGAACGTGGAACTCCAATAACCCCAATAATGGCACACTTACAAAAAGTCTGAAAGGACACATTACCTCATATGCAGAAGTAAACACAGTACACCTTGTGAAGTTACTGTTATTATATTATATTCTAAAAAAAAATATTGAATCAATGCTTGATGAAGCTTGGCTCTCTGTGGTTGTGACGTATTTGTCTGCTCCATTCATGACCAGCTGTGGTCCTCTGAGCTCATGGCCTCATGGTGGAAGCCAGAAACATATACGATCTGAGAGGGAGGGGACTTCAACAAGAGTGACACCCTAATTTATGATGATTAACAGCATGCTCAAATGATGAAGTCATTGCTGGAGCTGATGTGCTGTACATCGCTTCTAGAGCTGTTGTATGTGGCTCTCAAGAGCAAAGCTGGTATGGCTCTATAAATAAAGAAAGTAAACACATGAACAAAGGTCTGTATGTAGGTCTTGAATAGTTTCCTTGCCTCTATTGTGACATGCTTGCCCTTGAAGTGAGTAAACACCGCTAAGCAGTTGTTTAATGAGGTCAACCAAGACTACTTCTACGAGAATGACAAGGGGCAGTGTATATTTCACCACAGTATGTCATTGGGAAATGTTGAATGGCATGCAGAACCACAAGAAAGTGTTTAATTGTTTCTCTACACATCTACTTCATACAATTTGACAACTGTTGTAGGAGCTCAAAACTTCTACGACGTGAGTCATACCAGGATGTATGTAATGGTGTCAAATGCCTGGGTGAAGAAGAACCAATCACAGAAATATAATTTGTTCTCCCAAGACTACATCAGACATGTAGCCCCCAACGTAGGAGAAAACCGACATTTCTCTTTTTGTCTAGCTCCCTCTATCAGAAAATGTTTGATCCAAACAGCCAGTCAGTCAGTCTTATTTTCTTTTACTACTGTCTATGCCTGCTTGTGTGTTTTGTGTTTATAGTCATTGTTTGAGCTATTCGGTGTTTGTTTGTCTGTTTTAACCTTTATTTATTCAGGGTCATTTCACTGAGGGCAACATTCACACCTGGAAGCTGCTCAGAACAACCACAGTCTGATCTGCTGCCCTCTGAGCAGCTCCACTGGAGCGATTTGGGGCCCTTTTCAACCTCAGTGGTGCTAATGAGAGAGCGGCAAGTGCTGCCTCTCACTTTCTCCAACCAGTTTTATCCTGCCACTCCGTGGAATTAAACCTTTTTTTTTTTTGCTTAAATAAGGGGAGGACTCTGAGTAAGCCTTTTAGGATACCTTCCTTTCTTCAGCAAGGGCATGCCCCGTGTATGTGGATGGCCATGTGTTATGTGTTTCCAGGTGTGTTAGTGTGGACAGAGATTATTTCTGTTTCTTTTTGTTAAAATGTAGACATAAAAAATGTAGAAACAAAAAACATTTTTTCAAAAATGCAGGAGCACAGTGGATGGAGTACTCTCTGAAAGCCCCCTCAACTAATTTTTAGCCTCAGCTCAGAAGCTTGTTGTCACAAGAACAGCATCCAGTTCTGCTTGCAGGACATAGATTTAGTGGGCAAGATGTTCAGCCCCTCATGCAACATGAAATCTACCAGCTTGCCAAATCTATTTCTGTGAAACTAAATTGGTGTTGTACATGTGAAGGAGTGCTATGGTGCTACAGAACATACAGTATTTCAGTGGATATTTCAAAGCACACTCCATCAAAGCCACAACAGGTTAAAGTCTTCTCTAGTCCCATTTGTATTTATTAGTACGGACTTCCCTCACCTCATCAGCATGGAAGGACACTCAAAGTGGGTTCTAAAAGAAGCCTATTGAGTGAGTCCATTGATCTTTCCAGCTCATGAGTTTCCGGAGACCAGCTGAGCCCTTGTACATGATTATGTATCCCAGTGATTAGCAAGTCTGGATGCAACAAGATCTAGCTTGGTAATAATTGTCAGAACCAGCATCCACAAGCACTATCAAATCAACAAACCAGTATGATGCTTCTATTTCTCTGCTCTGCACTAAATCATCTGATAAATGAAGAATGCCTGACCAGCAGACGAAGCTGGGGCGAAGTAACATTTCCTGTTTTTCCTTGTTGGGCCAAGCGTGACCTGGTGTTCAAGATGGCACCGATGGCTATGGCAGCCGTTGTGCCTGCTCTATTTAAATTTCTATGCAATACTTTATTCCACTCTTTTGCACCCATCACTTCAGCTATCACGACATACATATATTTCTGCTAACAAAAAAGACACAAATACTATTAAAATGCACAATTACAGCAATTAAAGTAGAGGAGAAAATACAAGTCAATATCAAAATATGTGCAGAAATGTAAAGCAAAATGAAGCTTTTAAGATTGTGTAAGGAGTGAGCTCCCTTCACACAATTATACCCAGTTGAAAACAATCCCTTTGACATTCGAAGAGGCCTAGACTAGAGACAGATAAGTTCTGAATTGCACTTGTATGGCTTTAAAAACAAATAAAAGAACGCTGGCCCTTTTTTTCTGGTACCAGTTAAAAGTATTGCTGCAGCATTCTGCACCAGCTGCAATAGTGAGTCGCAGTAATGTAGCCTACAGATTAAATGCCCGTTTGCCAAATTTCATTGCCGAGTCAAAGTTAACACCAAGATTCCTGTTATGGGCATGGTGATTCGATGTATTGCCGTCATTGGCCCTAAGTGGCAATAATACAAACACTTTGTTCAACTGACGACAGTTTTTGCCCTCCAGCATTTCACATCCTTGATGGGGTTGTATTGAATGCTTAGCTAAAGTCAACAGCAGCATCCTGATGTAGCTGTTCTTATTCTCCAGGTATGAAGACTGAGTGTAGGGCAGCTGATGTGGCATCCTCTGTGAACTGTTGGTTCTGAAAGCATACTGTTGAAGGTCCAGGCTGGCAGGAATGTTACCTCTTATGTGCATTCAACAGCAGGTATAAATGAGGTCAAACATATTAATGATAATAAATGTGCTATAGCCATAAACATTTTCGATGGTTATTTGTAAAACTGCAGTCACAGGCAAACAGCAGTCACAAAACAAGGCACCATATTCTGTGATGGCTGAGCCAGTTCATTTGGGTACGTCCAGTTGATATTTTCTTACATTTCTGATTCGTCATTAATTAACATATTTGTTATTTAATGTGTATTTCAACATGCATGACAAATCCACACAGAGAAAGACTGAAACATAGAAAACTTATCACAGCTGACAGCTAAAGAATATCTCCCATGACACCATAGCCGTCTTGCGCATATGCGCACACACACACACACACACACACACACACACACACACACACACACACACACACACACAGCTGTTTTCCCTGAGCCAAAAACCAGTCTCACTGGTGTGTGACTGCAGCAGTGGGATATTGTGTTACTATGTGGGTGCTGGTGTGTGTGAGAATGAGTATGGGGTGGCAGTATTTAGCCTCATAAGCTTCGCAGGGTTAGGGGTATCTGGGGTATCCGTGGCAAGCAGCTTCCACGAACCTAAGCCCCTCTTCCTGGGTATACGGCTGCCACACCTGTCCCCACTGACATATGCAATATCACTTTCCCTGGCTCACATACAGGCTTAGGAGAGAGTGGGATGGTGTGTGTATCGTGTGTGCGTTTAAGGCAGACTGTATAACATTGCCTAAAGACAGTAAATATGTACAGTATATGTGTAACTTTTGCTTGCAGTCTTAATTTCACAACTACCTTTACCGATTTTATTCTATGATTTAAAAAACAGCATCAACACTTAATGCAACATTCTGTAGGAATTTATGTAGGAATTAGTGCTTGGTCACTCTTTCTTTTTCTCTTCTGAGCCTCCTCTGTCAAAGTCTTCTTCGGGCTCTACACCTCTGTCATGTTGTCCGTAGAGGCTGCTGAGCCCACTGTGTTGTCCACTTTCCTGGGTGGAAAGGGGGTGTACACACCAACACTCTGAGGAGGTGCTCTGAGCAGAGTCAGCTAGCAGAGCTAACGTGTAGCTACGATACGCTCACTGAAGTTACAGGTCTCTTTCAGGAAACTCTATAAATCAGTTGAGGCAGAGCAGCTGGAAGACATGCATTAAGAGGGAAAACCAGAAAACATTTTCCATTTTCACCAAAGTCGGTGATAGTTGGTGCTGATTGTGATGTACTGCCGTATAGTGTACAAACGCACTGTGATCCTACCTGCTCACTGAGGTTACAAAGTGCAGAGACAAGCAAGACCATTGACTATTAAAAGTCAAATGATTTTGAAGCTATTATTTTAAAGTAAAATAGTTGTATTATGTTGCTTTAATCAAAGCAGGATTCATATAGAAATGTTATTGAAAATAAAGAGCTTTTTATTCTTCTCTCAGGATTAGGCTGGACTGTTTTTGGATTCTCACCATGAATTGTAATCCCAGTCCAACACTAGATGAATGGCATGAAGCATCTAATAGTACTTATGCAAACTTTCATTTCTTAATAGTTTTAACTAATCCAATTTAAAATCAATTCAAACAAACTGATTTGAAACGTGATTTGCGGTGCTAATGGAGGCGTACTTCGGTTCACTTTATAGTGCTGTAGGGGTTTGACTAAAATGAAAGCTGAGGAATCACTCCTTCAGAGTGCAGGGCCTCTATGTACAGTTTCCTACACTTTTTGCTTCTGCTCATTCCCTATGTAACTTCCTCTGCTTTTTATGTTCTGGACGGAGGGAAAGGAAAGAATTGTTGTTGGACGGTTCTGTCTGTTATTCCAACTCGCTCTGTTGAAATGTCCCCCCTCCCAGGTTCAGCTGCGGAGAAGCATATATCTACAGTATGTGATTACACTGTATTCTCTACCTTTAACTTAGTGTGCGCTGACTTCATTTTTGTTGGATGTGAGACATTGCTCTCAGGGGTACCAAGGAATGCTGGGAGAAAAGATGGATATTATGCTTGGGGGAAACAGTACCTGATCTCACGCTCCTGCCCTCCAGGGCCATTTTCATTGGGTTGCCAGTCAAAGGGGACCCCATGCTTGGCCTGAAAAGCAAAGAGGTGTGAGAAAATAGGTGCAAGAAAAAGCAAGAGGGATACTGTGTTTGCTGGGAGGCAGACTTTTTAAGAAAGGAGAGTTATTTTGATGATGCCTGAGGCAACGCTAGTGGGACATACATCTTTGAATAATGAAGGATTAACATATTAGCATGTGTGGCGAGGTGGAAGGCTAGGGATGAATGTTGCCGAACAACGCCACCTGGGGAATTTCGCCCCAGGAAGTAGTTACCTCGGTTCTAAACAGAGTGCTTTAAGATCACACAGGATCGAATCACCACTGGGCAGGAGACAGCGTTCAAAATATAAAAATCCTTTATTATATAATTTTGTTTCAGTTTCACACCAACAAACACTGGGCCAAAAAGGGGGGATGGATGGACAGGGCTGGGCTTGCCACGGCGGCCCGAAACCAAAGAGGAGGGAGAAACAAATAATATCACCCGTGACACTGCACACACATGCCTGAGAAGTGAAGAACCCGCCACCAGGGATTGGGTCGCCGCTCTGGGCTCACAGCACCTGTCCACAAGGAGAGAGGGAGAATTAAAATGGCCTCACAGCCCGGACTGGTATATCTCTCTCTCACACACACACACACACAAAATCAACAATAAAGTATTATGAAAAAGAAACCAAAATAACCAAAAAAATATATATACATATATATAATTAAATCTGCAAATACATGAACAAAACAATGAAAAGAATACAAAAGGACTCAAATTCACACTCATTAAATTAATTAATCAAATTAATAAATCAAGCTGTCCCTCCAATCAATAGCAGACCCAAGCAGCAGCCCCCAAAGAGCCCAGGACTTTTAGGGCTCTGATATTAGCTCTGTCAGGGGAATGCTGGACCCAAACTTAACCCAGCAAACCAGACAACAAGAGTCAGTGTTTAAATGGGAATAAAATAGCTGCATAAAGTCCGTGGCAGCCATACAATGGAGCCAACCACAACAGCAGCGTCGTCCAGGGAGCCGTGGCGATGAATTAATAATCATATGGACCTCACCGGCGCAGTGTCACAGCAGGCCAGGTAACAGAGTTACTGCACGGCTTTCTGCCTGATCCAAACCACGAGGAGGCACAAACCACACCCAGGAGGGCTCCAAGCGGGGCAACTTGGCCCCACGGCGACAGCAGTCTGCCACACTGTTGTGCTACAGGAGGAAACATGCGCCACGATGATCTGCCAAGCCAACCAGGGCTCCACCACACAGACACGCAACAATGGCGCAAACACCTGCACCTGGCTCTGCCACGCCAGGCCACAGCCACCACGGAGGACGAGCGGAACCGGAAAGGAAGAGAGGGCTCGCAGGTGCGACCAGACCAGTATAAATAAAGTGCGCAGCGCCGCCCATCAATCAGCGCGTCAATCCACACCTAAGGTGGATGGAGCAAGGAAGAGGGGGACGGGATGGAAACAAAAAGACCATCCTGCCACACATGCTTCAAACAAAGTGCTTGTCATATTGTCAAACAGCGTCTGAAAGGCCTGGCAAACAGATTAAATTCATCTTTATTGTCATTGCAAAAGAGTAGAAGTACTGAGACACACTGAAATGCACTTTATCATATAACTAGAAGCATCGTAAAGTAAGGAGTAATGTGCTAATGTATGGAGGTCATCTAAAAATCCAAGGTCTAGGGGAAAAAGTCAGTCATTGCTGAAGGTGTGTGTGTAGGGCGGTTGGTATCCATGAGATGGGGAAGTCAGTAAAACCACGTTGAAATGTTCAACAAGTTGGGCTCTGAGGGGAAGATACCATTGTAGAGCCTCTGAGAGCAGAAGAGGGAAAACATACTGCATCTGGGGTAAGATGTGTCGCTGACAACACTGTGCACCCTTCCATGCACTGGACAGCCTCATTGTTGGGGAGTGGAGAACCAGTGATGTTTTCACCACCCTCTGCAGAGCAGTTGCCATACTGTATTGAGATGCAGGTGATAAGGTTGCTCTTGCTGGTGCAATGGTAGAAGTTCAAGCTGAGGAGACAGTAGGACTTTCTTTAGTCTCCTCAGGAAGAAGGGAAGCTGGTGAGCCTTCTTGACCAGAGTTGTAGTTGTGAGAGTTCATGTGAGAGCCCAGAAATATGGGCAACTAGATACTTAAGCTGGAGACACACTGAACCTCCGCCCCACTGATGCAGATGGTTGTGGTGTGTGTGTGTGTGCCACCTTTGTTCTTTTGTAAGTACACAAGCTCTTTTTTGTTCGTGGTCTTGAGGGCCAGGTTGTCGTCAAAACACAATTTCATAAAGGCATTCCCAGTATGAACTCACTTACTGGGTAAGAGACACTTAATGTGAACATTGACAACGGACATTTAATTTTATATTTGGTATTTAAACTGAAAAGTCATTCAAGTCATCATGTCTCAAGTCCAGTCAAGTCACGAGTCTTTAATTTCCAAGTCGAGTCACAAGTAATTTATTGTCTGCCAAGTCGAGTTGCAAGTCATCAAAACAGTGACTCGAGTCGACTTCCTGACTGAGCAGCACACATCCAATTTGAGATGCACCATCGAATGTGAAGTAAATTCAAGGTTCCAAGAGATTTAGTTGTCATTAGAGTTGGGCGAGTCTGTTGAATTGTCTACAGTGAAACATTGTGATGGACGATGACATCGTTGTTTATGAATTTGAGGTAGCGTGTCCCCTCAGTGTGGTCGTAAGGCAGCAGTTGTGTATTAGCTCACCACTGTTTCCCACCGTCGCTCTGACATGAATCTCCAACTGTCTCATCCTGCAGAGGAAACTACATCACTGTGTCAGGTTTGTCTCCGCACCATGTCTGTAACTTTGTTCAGAAAAGGAAACACTGCTGTCACTGCTGTGTCTTGGCTTCACCTAACTGAGCTGGTTTGATAAGAAAATAATAAACGGTACATGGAGACGTAATGTTAGTGCACTGAGCAGCAACATACTTCTTTTCATTTTTTCTCCCCACATATCACAAACAACAACAACAACTCCAACCCTACAGCAACTCTGAGGGGACACGCCAATTCATTGTACTCTCTGGAGGGGAGTCTTTTAAATCACGATGTTACGATGGTCAGGGATTAGTGGACAATGGCTGACAAGGGGGGCAGACACACACCCATTTGTTGTCATGTAAGCGGTGTATTTTCTCTGACTGCAACAAATGAAACAACAACAACAACAAAACAATTTATGTGTATTTTCATATCTGTGTGATGTCAACTGTACAATAAACCTGTTAAGCCTGAGTGGAGCCCAATTGGGCTACTTTTTGAGCACCTGTGGTAACATAAGTGAAATATGTAGTTTGGTACCTTTGAAATTTTAAATGGCACAGATGGTGCCAAAATGTTTCAATGTTTCAAAATCCTGCCCGAGTGCTCTGTACTAAAAGTGCTCTGTACTAAAACCTCTCTAATTTTGTTCTGATTCACTTTATTAGCATAAACGTTGGCAGAGGTGATGCTCAGATGTGTTGCTATGGTTTGCTAGAGATTTGGAGCTGCAGCTGCATCATTCCTCAGGGATATTAATTTTAAAATTGTATTTTTTTAAAAAAACCTTCCCATTATGCTGTGTGCCAACTTAATTTACTCAGACCCAGTGACATATATACTTATATTTACACATTGGAACAAATACTTCAAGTGTTCCCTTTATTATGATACCTCCATTATTTAAATAGACCTTAGAGTTGCAGAGATACACTGTTAATTATCGAGCAGAGACACAAAATAGAGGCTAGTTCTTAACGGGTTAATAGACAGGGTTTGGAGACAGTGGACAGGCTGTAAAGTTGTCTGTAGAACTTAAAAGGTTCTCTTACAGCATCATGAACTACTTTAGGTTCTTTATTTTTATAGGAAGCCAAGAGTGTTTCTTAGTCAGAATAAGAGTGTTACTCAGACAGACAGAGAGATGGTGAGACACATGAACAGTGCGACAGAGTGTGTTAGCGATTGACACAGTTGATCCTGCAGCCACTACAAAGTTACCATCAAATAAACCAACTCATTAAACAAGCCCTGAGCACTTTCATCTTTTAATTGAACTTCCATATTTCATGAAAATCTTTGAACATCGGCGAATGTGGCATATCCGCTGTATGTTTCATGTTTTGGGACTAATCAATACACGTGTGATTAAAGCTAATGCGCCATATGGAAATCTAGTTTTCAGGGCATTGCAGTCTTGTTATCTCTGACTCTTTCTATACATTCATGCATATGAATTTAGAAATGGATCAAAGATCCTGAGTCGACCAGAAGACAGGATTACGATGCCAATGTCTTCGCCAATCTTATCAGTAAACTGTCTCCTAATCCCGCTGGGAGTGAAAAGAAACACCCATCCGCTTCACACCACTGTTCCTATCAGATGCATGCTCCTTGTTATGCTAAAAGGATGTTGAAATGTCTCAACAAAGATGCAGCCTAAAAGGCATCAAAAACAGTCACAAATGATTTCTAAAGAGCTTGGAATTATCTCTGAAAAGCATGCTCTTTTGAATTTCTAAACATGTAGTCACTGTGGAAACAGCAGTTTTTGATCCTATGAAAACTCGTCTTTGCCCGTTATTTTCAACAAACTAAACAGATAACAGTCCACATCCATATGAACCAACAGGGAAGGCTACTCAGCCTTGGCCCTAATGTGTTTCACACATGCTTCTTTCTCTCAGGATGGGAGAAAATTAGGTGAATTATCTACTTTGTTTTCCCTGCCCAGACCATTTGCAAAACCAAACTTGAAATGTCAGCTTACTTTTGGGGAAATGGGGAAAGACCGATTATACAAATAAATAATATCTGGGTCTGGGCTATCTGCAAAACTGCCACCCAAGAATGAAGAGTGTGAGGAATAACGGATTATTAGTGTAGAGAGGCCTGCAGCCAGGATCCAGCACACTGTTGGGCTCTGGGAGGTGGATTCCCTGGCCACATAAAAAAGAAAAGAAAAGGCGTGGGCTTACACCCGTCGCCAACAATGATATCATCTCATGTTCTGAATTTTCACTCTTTTTACCAAATGGTTTGCACTTTGAGACCCACTTGCAATTTTTCTAAGTCTTTGTTTTTCTCCTTAAGGGATTAAACACCACCTGAATGCAGTGGTAGATAAGATACTTTGAAAATTGTAATCAAATACAAATATTCATATCAGCTTCAGTGGGCAGGGCATCATGTGTAATTCACAACTCTTAAATATATCCGAGGGCTGAGTGTGCACTCGGCTGAAAGTAGTATCCGTTACAGATAATGTACATTTTACGAGTGTCATCCGAGAAAAATGTGTCAATTATCCGTACTGGTGATGAAAGAATATCCTCATTGACTAAAAGTATTGATTTACATTTATTAAAAAAAACTTCTGTAAACGAGTTCTCTTACTTGAGATTAAAAGCATTAATCTGAACCTCAATTCTGAGGCTGTTCCATAAATATTTGTTTCCGATCAATAATACATTTAGCAACTACATTTAGTAGAAAGTAGTAGATATTTTCAGTATACTTTTTTTTCAGTAGATATTTCAGTACTTCAATTTCAGGCTTACATGAACAACGCCCACATTTTCCCGCCCCTTTACAGTTTAAGCACCATCCATTTTTTGTGTTAAGCCCCACCCACTCCAAGTACTCATACGGATACAGATAATTTAGTTGGTTGACACAAATACAAATTAAGGTGTACTTGCTCATCCTTACTATCTCCTACTTGGTGCTTGGAAATAAGATTATTTATTTGATAATTTGTCAAATATTTTGCATGAGGCAAATATTTTTGCCTCATGCAAGAACCACTCAAATTGTATGTCAATAGTAGGTCACTCGAATGACATGCAAACTTACCAGGAATTTAAGAAAATTTCACCAATTTTCTCTGTGTGTATTCATAACGAAAGTCTAATTCCCATCTATCTATAGTTCTAGAAATAAGGCCACCATAGTGGGGCTGCTAGGCAAGTCCCAACAAGCCTGGACTGAAATGTTTGTTTTGGTTTCAGTTTATTATTTCTATGTAATTAATGTCATAATCAAATGAAAGTTGACTGAATAAAATGACTGAAAAATTGGGGAAAAAATGGTGGAGGCTCTTTGATGTAGAGAGGAGAGAGCAGATTGCTTACTGCGAAACGGACAGGAAGGTAGCAAAAATGTAGACAACACTAACAGCAGCTTAAAGAAAATGGCAAGATATTTAATGGCGTAAGTGAAAACTATCAATTTTTTGTACCTTATTTTATAGCAATCCATCCAAAGGTTGGAGAGATGCGTGGTTGACCAACCAACAAACTGTCCTTGCCACATTCTTTAAGGATCGTACTGGTTTTCTTGCAACACCCGCGCTACTCTGCCTCTGATTGGCTTGCATCTATTGTTTTCGTATAATTAAAGTCCCGACAGCTTTGTGGTCCTGATACTCTGGTGGGACCAGTGTCCACAGCTGAGTGCCTGTTCTGTCTGTCTTCCTGTGTCCACAGACCTCTGGGTGCCCTGTAGTCTGCTGGACCACCGGAGGGAGGAGGGGAGGTCAGTGGGCCACAATGAATTTACAGTTTAATTACGCCACAAAAGAGACATGAATTAGCAAACTGGCATGCTATTTTTTTTGTTAATTGCTTGCAAAACAAACAGCAAGTGGCAGAGCTGACACAACAGATTGTGAGCTGTATTGTCCCCGGTAAACACACCGACCTCATTGGCTGTCACAGCAGCGGTGCCTCCAGGCTGCTGCCAGGCTGACCTACTGCTGGTCCGCCGCTCTGCCTAGCCCAGCGCTCTGGCAGCGAAGAGCTGTTCTGATGGATGAGTGACCCTGAGAGGAGCAGAAGAAGAATGGGAAGGAGACCAAAGAGTTATGTTTGTTTACTGGGGAAGCTACCGCATCAGAACAGCAACAATAAAAACCCAGACATAGCCGCGCTACACCATGAGTTGACAGTTTCAGTCAAGAGCAGAGAACGCAACCAATAAAGGGAACCAATCAGGGCAGAGAAGGGCAGGTCTTGCAAGAAAAACAGTGCTATCCCTAATAACCCGTCATTGCCATTGGTTGTTCTGTATTTGTACATTCTACACTTGTTTTGTCTTCTACTACTTCTGCACTTCTACATTTTAGAATCATGGATTACTTGGGTTACCAAAGGTGCTGAAGAAAGCCTAGTTTCTGATGGAGGGGTACACAGGATTGGAAAACACTGGGGTGTTTTTTTTTCTTTCGTTATATGTAACTTTTTTTTGCCTTTGAAATCCAGTCTCAGAGAGGCTTTGTGCTACTATCACATAATGGGGTTTCTTGTCACAAGGCTGTCTGATGCCATTAATTTGCTTCTCACACAACGTTCTTCAGGGCTACCATCATACACCAAACACTGAGCTCTTCGATGCTGCCACATCTCCCTCTCTCTCTCTGTCTCTCTCTCTCTGTCTCAGAGGCACCATCTTTTCAAGAGCTGCAGCACTGCTGGGGAGCCTTTTCTTTCAAGAAACCAGAGCTATGTGGGGGGTGGGTGGAGGGTTTCAACCTGCATGGTCTTTCCAAACATACAAGAGCAACGAGGCCTGAGCATGAATAAATACAGCACAGCCCAAGCTGCTTTCTGAAGAAATGTACCCCTTAGACCTGTCTTGGGGAGAAAAAGAACAAAAAGGACTTGGGAAGAAAGGCAGAGTGGAGAAAGAAAGAGAAAGGAGGTATTAGGAGCGCCCCCCGTCAGCCACCTGGAGTTCCTGCAGCCTCTGAGTGCATTCCAAGGATCATGAAAATGAGGAGAGGGGGATGAAAAAAAAGAGAGGGTTTTTATTAAGAAAGGCCCAGGAGATACAGTCAACCCCCCACTGGCCCTGCTCTTTTCACTGAATACACAAGACGACAGCGACGGCCTCTGCATCTGAAACAACCCCTGGAGGGCTAAGAAGAAGCCCTCCTCTCTTCTTTACCGGTCTATTGGACATGCAGGCCTGGAGGAGATTGGGAGGGCAGCTCCACAGACACAGAGAAACAAAACAGTGCCTGACTGAAACAAGATAGGGAGAGAGAAACAAAGGCAGACGAAGTGCTGAGAGGCTGCATATTATCAGGATATAGAGGGAGGAAGGGGTTTCAGACTGATGAGACAAGGTTGAGAAGGGGGGCAAATGTCACTAATCATACTGGCTTGACCTTTGGCTGCTCCACCACGTCACGCAAGCACACAATACAGTATATTCATATGAAATAAGCGTCAGTCAAACAGCCTTTACTGCCACAGTGAGCAGTGTTTACCACTTGTTATGACTGAAATAAGACCACTATCCCCTCATCAAACCTCATCTTTTATGAGTTCAGTATTTTAGAGTAATGTAGGTCATTTAGATCGGCAGGATTACATTATGAATTTGAGAATGTAAAGAATGATGTAGCAGCCAAACACACTGGACACAACCGGGCTAAAAAGGATTTGCGGTAGCAATGGGTCAAGAAGGACATTTAGTTTTCATTTGTCACATGATTTGTGCACGTTTCTGATTTGATTTTTGAGCCGCACAACTCATTTTAGAGTCAGACTGAAAATGGTTTGCCAGGACCGATCAACTGCTAACAACCAACAGCCAGATGTCAGATGAATTTCTGACATGTCAAAACTTTGTCAGCCTTCATGAGGCTCTCCCACTGTTGAAGCAGTGGTCAAGAATTGCGTAATGCAGCTTTAAAATGGACATCTATTAGAGCAAAGATCTGCATCATAAGTTTCCTAAAAATTGTCCTATTCTGACTAATAAATATATAAATATCTATATATATATATATATATATATATATCTATATATATATATATATATATATATATATATATATATATATATATATATAGATATATATATATATATATATATATATATATAAATATTGATTTTAAGCCCCCAAATTATATCAAAGCCAGTTTAGATGATTACATTATTTGTTTTTTATTTTATTTAGTTGTCCATCACCACCCGCTTTCCTGCTTTACTGCTCAGGAACTGCACATATGTGTATCATCTATATGTAATTTCAACAAATGTAAAAAAAAAAACAACCTTTTGAAGCGCAGAACTACAAATGCTATATGTGTGTTTGTGTGTGTATTTGCATGCGTTCACAGACACTTCATTTTCAAGTGCACTCTTACATGTTCATGCACTGCTGGAGGACCCTCACACACACTCCACCAGACTACACAAAACCCCTTTTATTGTCTGAATGGCCCAAGTTTTCTCTCAGAGCTTTACAATCCCCTCCATATGTTTGCTTGTGAGTCTCCAAACTGCATTGCGTGCACACACACACACACACACACACACACACACACACACACACACACACACACACACACACACACACACACACATACTCACAGTCCCACCCATTACGTCATGGTGGAGGTATTCCAGTTGGACCTATGGGGATTAGCAAGTGGAGAGAGCTGAAACTTCTTCAGTAAAACCTCTGCACATCTTGGCTTCGTATCCAGCTACTTTCACTCCCCCTCCTCATTCATGCACCTGCTTCGAGTTATTACCACCCCCCACCCCCCACGCGCGCACACACACACACACACACACACACACACACACACCTCCTGTCTTCCCCACTGGGAAGCAGAGCCTGAGCTTTTCAGACTTCCTATTCAGTAGGTATAGCACTGGAAAAACAGCTTCACAGCGGAGGCTTTGCTTACTGGTTTATTTCATGGCTCAGATATATTACCTCAATGCAGGAATGCAGAGACCACCTAGAGGAGAAAAGGCACCCACAAAGCTCCTGGGAAAGTACAGAAAACAAGTGTGTGTACATACATCCTCGTAGTGGAGTTAATCCACCTGTGGCTGCACTTTAGTGGCTGTCAGGTTCATCCGCATAGATGCTGTCATTTCTGAAAGAAGGAAAGCATGTGACTCATCCCTTACAAACAGGGACATGCAGAGGATGTAAGAGGGCAGGGGCTCAAATTCTCACAAGAGAAATTAAATAAATAATACACCTGGAAAGATTACTTTTGTGACACTGTTAAAGGGAATTAAAATGTATGTATTAAAAACAAAACCATGACTGAGTTTGGTTCACACACTGCTATGTGACAGTTAATTACTGGTACGTGCAAAGAAATTAAATGTGTTTCAGTATATATCTTACACTCAGTTTCTGTCTGAAACCCTGGTGTTGTAAAATAACCACAGGTGGAAGTAACTAATTACATCTACTCAAATTACTGTAATTAAGTCATTTGTTTGGTACCTGTATTCAGTTACTTTTAAAATCATAATTGAGTACTGAGTACAATTTGAATCAATATCTAAACCTTTCATTTGCAATTTAATAGGCAATGAAAATCATGACATATAGGCAAAGAAAAACTAAACTCAGCAGCAGGCCCAGGTTTGAAGAGGTGACCATGAGCTCTGAGCAGGACAGAGCAGGATTTGGGAGTCATTTAGACTGAAACAGAAAACCCTTTTGATTGAACGCCTGATTGATATTTCATTAAACGTCAACGTTTAAAAAGTAACCTAAACTCTTTCTATATTTTCAGATCCAGTACTTCTCCAGTTATGAGTTTGGCTCATATCCTTCAATGCCAACTCCACGGACATTAAATGAATGCTGAAATGGGATGCCCAAGTTCACACAAGTCAGCTTCTAAAGTATCTTTAAAGAAACAGCCAGAGCAATCATATCTCGAGGTATTCAGACAGTATTTCAGCTTGATAACAAGTCCATGAGAACACGAGTAAAAGCAAGAAGGCAGATAGAGAAAGGCTTATAAACTTATTTCATTCTGTCTTTTAATCACTAACAAAGAACACAGCAGTTAAATTCTCTAATTCTTTGAATTTCAGTGTCACAAGGACACCCATTCACATTTAATACCAAAGCTTTCACAATGGCATGTCCTCTGGTGCTGTACAAGCTGGGTCTCAGTCCCTATTTGAAACTTGAGTCACATTAGTAAAAAAATGTTTTTCACTGCCTTTAACAGGGAAAAAGAATGTCGCAATTCAGCTTTTCTTTGCAAATCGATATTGCCAAGCAACATGAGTCAATCAAAACTGTCGCTGTGGCCACACCGGGCGTGTTGAAGTCTGGACCTCCTTGAAGACCTCACACTGATAGGCCTCTCTCCCTTTCTTCTGCCCTCTATTCTTCATTATCTAATTCAAGTGTCAGTTTTCAGCCGGCGCCTGCGTTGACCCTTTCTTCTGCTGTTGTCTCTGCTCAGCGGGGCGGGATGCCTCCCACTTAATCGTTGATCCAATTAGTTTGGGAAACCTTTCTCTGCTTCTTTACATGAATGAAGGGCACTGAATAAAAATGTGCAACAAAAGAAGTAAGTTAACACAGGGCAGTATCATTGATTGACACCGGTGCCAAAATGCCTGTGTGTTGCCATTATGCCAGATCGAGTTATGGAACCTTAGAAGAGAAAGGTGGCCTTGATGAAAGACATGAACATGTCTAATTAACTTGTGTCAAATAAAAGTTTCCAGCCCCATACAAGTGACTCAACCAACCCACAGCTTTTTTATGGTTTTGCCTCCTGGTAGGGCATTTTAAATGGCAGGAGCTGATTAAACTGATGTCATTTTACCTTGTTTTTTTCATCACACACCTGGCATCTCTATGCCCCATTCTCTATTGGGAGCACAAGGAGAACACTGCACTGTGCTACAGTAGGTTTCAAACTGCCACACACTGCAGGGGGGCTGCAATAAACTCTGTAAGAAAAGGTATTCCAACACTTGTCAGAATGTAACTATGCACTTCTTTGTGAAACTTGGGTTGACTTTTGCCTAATTGGTCATATTCCCAATGACTCATAAAATGTGCCCACTGTGAGTGGTTGCTGTGAATAGACAAAATCTGTAATAATTAGAAAAAGCCCATAATTAGCTGCCTGTGAACTTACACAGCTGTATATACATAATGGTGGAGTGGAGAATCACAGATGGAGCATTCTCTCTGTAATTCCTGGCTGCGTTATTTGATCGGGCTGGCTAATTAGGCGTCAAGGTTGAATTCCTCACAGGGGCAGAAACTCATATGAGCAGACTAGACTGACTCAATGGAAGACCACATCTTTCAGTTCTTCAAAGGGATTAACAGATTGTGTGTGTTTTAATAAATCGTGCTTCTAAACATGAATAAATCATTGGGCGTTCAGACTCGGGGGAAATGCCTTCAAATCAGTCGAAGAGGAATCAGGGCTGAGATTATATTGTGCTACATGGGTTGCAGAGGCTACTGACATGGAAAGAAAATGCATAAATGATGAAGTGATGGCGAATGTGACTGCGACTGTGAATGATGGGAAATGTTATTCCTCTGTCCTTTTCATTGACAAAATTTCACATTCATGTTATGTCATGATCAAAACATTCTGGTCCGCTTCTGAATATTTGATGTGTTAGAAGTTATCATGTATTCTTTGCGATATTGTGATTAAAAAAAGCAGCGATGCTGCCATGGGGCTGTGACGACATCTACCAACATACCACATGGTTATTTTACTCCTAAAGTTCATGGATCTAACAAGGAAAATCAGTATATGTGCATTCTACGGTTTCTCCATGTCCTTGTATTGTTCTGTTTGAACAGCAGTCATACTGCTAAAAAAGACAGACTCGTTAACATAAGACCCGCCCTACTCCACCTCTGATTGGTTGGCTTCATTCCATAATTTTGACACAGTGACCTCTTCGGCCTCTCTCCCGGTCTTCTGTTGTTCCTCTAAAGGTCAACAACAGCGGCTCTTTGCTGCAAGAACGTCGTTAGGTGAAGCAAATCGGCCAACTGCAAACTGCAGCTCACAATCCATTGCATTGGCTCTGCTGCGAGCTGTTTGGTTTTACAAACCAACTGCAAGAAAAACCCATTAACACCAGACAACCACTGAACATACAATTAGAAAACAATAACATGTCAGTCATGCTGACAGAGATTTCTGTGGCCCTGGTCGTCTGCTGGACAACAAGAGAGAGGGGGATCGGTCAGACATGCGTCCGCGTCCCTGTTCTAAGCTGCCCCTGGGTGCCCTGGTAGCCCTGCTGTACAACCAGGGTTAGGGAGGGATTTCTGGCTACTGGCTGCTGTAATTGTTTGCAATTGTACATAGTGCAATCATTCATTGCCAAAGACAATTCATGGCTACTTTTTATACATGCGTAGGTCATGGCCAGCTACTTTGATTTTTACTATAGAAGGAAAGCAGAAGTACCTCAAGTAAAAAGTAAAAACTAATTGTTTACGAATAATAAATGCTGTACACATCAGATTTATTATTAACGGACACTGTTCAAGGAACATGTCTTTGGTGTTTTTTTTATATCGTGATAAATATCAAATTGTGGACAATTTATCATGATGATATTGTACCATGAGTTTTTGGTATTGTTACATCCCTAGTAATTATTAAAAAATAATAATACAGTTGCAAATGTAAATTAATAATCACTGGGCACCAACCTGGAGGCAGAGACCAAATGGGACCAAAACAGTCTCGAAAAGGTCGTTCACTTCAAAATGTAAATATTTCTAAAATATTTAACATTGAAGGAAATGAATCCGAGCACTGACCGTCACAACCAGCCCTTACCAAAAAGCATATGCGTGAATAATCACAGAAAACTCTGTATGGTATAACAGTGTTTATTTACCGTCAGCAAAATTGCTGATCAATAAGCAATACTGTGCTGCGCACTGATTTAATTTTTACATTATGTGTAGGACTCGGTATACTGTGTTTGTACATTTATCAGGGTTTACTTTCAAATTAGAAAAAAAGAATGAAAAGAATGATGAAAGAAACAACTAAAATAGTTGATATTATGGTGACGTCACAGCTTACCATGTGCTCCTCTCTTGCACTGCGCATCACATTTTTGCAGCGGTTTTTAGAAATTGAAATATTTTCAACTTTCAGGAGTCGCACTGCTTTTTCTATTAATTGCATGCGACTTTTCCAACATTTTTTTAGAAGCGGCTGCGCCTGTAGCGATGAGTCTCTGAGAGATCAAGGCCTAAGAATTGGCCTTTGCAGAAAGGTTCACTTTTTCACAGCCTCATTGAATAAAAATGGGCCTAAATATTATAGACCTTTTTCCAGGTCTTGTTGTTGTCACTGTTAAATTTTACTTGTTTTCTGTAAAGTAGTTGATGAAAGTTACTCCGAGTCCTGACTGTGCTCATTGTGTGCTGCACATTTAGTCCTAGTATTGTGCACACATGCCAGGAAATTGAACTGCTGCAATGACAGAGTCTATACCAGAGACCATCTTGTGATGGGATAACACCAGCATGACGCTTATCAACATGTTAATGCACCAACTCATGACAACAAAAACAGTCACACACCCAGACTTGCGAGGTGCACTGTCACGGCTAGTAAATATTTCATCTCCTCTTTCTTTGTAAACAAAAATGCAGTGTTTGGTTAAGTTTTTCTTTTTTAAACATATTTTAGCCTCATCTGTTTGTCAATACTATCGCCTGTTGATATTGTCATAGTTACTGTTTAATGACGTCAGTTCCATCTTGTCAACGGCTTGTCATAGACATGGAAAAACAAACGTTGTTAAAGAACATATTTAGTCATGGTTTTCTGTAATGACACTGCCACTATCATCACTGGGTAGGGCAACGGATTTGTATCGGCAGAGCAGAGGGAGCACAGTTAACAACATTTTTCATGGACCACCCCAGGGAGTCTAGAGGCGACTCTGATTCTGTCAACAACAGTGAATGAAGCCAATGACACACATTCATGAAAACGTCTTTGTTTTTGACCTGCAGGAGTCTCAAGTTTTTGAATTTGGGAGTTAATGGGCGTTTTTCAAGCTGAGTTCATGTATCCCTTGCTTTATCATAACAATCAGTGGCATGCCTTCTACTGATTTGTGGTGGTCAATGATGTGAGAGAGGCAGAGTAGCAGAATAAGCCAGCAGTTTGGCTCAAGTTTCACACCAACAGCAAGCTTCTGTCTCCATTGTTTAGTCAAAACTACGGAAAAAAACTCAAGGGTCATTTACTAGCTCTGACCTGAGGTTTTAGTCACAAGCCCAAAGTCTTCCTCAGTAAAGCGTTTAGAAAGTTTGATGTCCAAAACAACTGAGCAAACTTCATTATCTGAGGGAGACAATAACATTCAGTTTGAGGCTCAGATGACAAAAAGTAGATTTTTTTTTTCATCACAGCAAATATTAATGTGATATGAACATTTATAAAGTCAACCAATGCGACTGGTTTAAACAACATCTGTCTTAGTATAAAATGCAGGTAATTAAACTCAACCTTAGAATAGCAATACAACAGTTGGTCATATAGCACACAACACATCACACATTATAAAACACCACTATTTTTCTCCCCTTGATAAATGTGTGTTTTGAAACATATAGATTTTAGTTCTCTTTTATTCAAATGGATCAAATTAATTTGTGTAATCTGAAAAAGAACATACTGAACTCAATTATCACAGAACTCTGCAACTCTACTAGACTTTTACCCTTTTTTAAAATAAAATGTTTGTGTTTTATTGCAGATTGAGTTTTTAATGAACTTACTGTATTCTACTTGTCAAGCACAAAACAGAAGTCAAATAAAGTCCCTATAGCTGGTGAGCATAGAGGAGCATTTAGTGGCTAGATATTTTAGTTTAGTTGAGTTTATTTAAGAAGGGACAGTTACATGGGACATGGTAATGCAAAGGTAAGTATGCAATGCAAGAATGTAACAAGCAGAACAAGACAGGGCATGCAGTTTATTCCTGTACACCCCATGGTGCCTGGGAGTGCCCATCTTTTTAAAATCCTTCACAGTGTATCAAAACACAGAAAATGCAGTCCTGAGCTTTGTACTATGATACTGGAAGTTGTCATCAATAACTGGAACTGGAATTTATCAATAAATGGGAATTTTTTAGAAGGGTTTCCTCCGATTCCACTTGCAATCTAAAAATGACTCTGTGGACTGTTTATAATCATATGGATGCAGTAATACTGTGATGTGAGAGAAATCCAGATGCAGCATGCATAGTAAAGCAATGAAGACATTATGAGTTCAAGTGTTTTTCTCTTAATAACATCATATACCATCAGTAAACAGTGGGACCTGCCAGGCTCAACGGACGTTGTTTCCCAAGAGGAAGTGCACAAGAGAGTTGACAGAGACGACTGACTCCCTATGTGACTTTTCACATAGGATTCAGCGATTTTTGGCTTATATCAGTTGCAAAAACAATACCTATCACATTACTGTTGTGAGTTGTAGTGTGAGACATTTTTAGTTTTATTTTGAAAGCCTGGCATTTTGTTGTCAGACTCTAAAAGTTGACTCAGGAGGCAAACTGGTAGACTGAGATGCATTTCTTCATACTGTAGCTATTTACAACAGTTCTGGTGCTCTTTGTTGTTTTGTTGTGTTTTTTAAAATGCGTTGAATGAAACTTGGTCTAAAAAGATACACATGCCACATTTTTGCTGTCAAATTAAAGAGAAACTTGTGACTTTCAATTTCTGTCTTTTGAGGCTTCTAAAATGAATGATATTCGGGTTATAAAGGGGTTTAAAGACAGATAGTTGTTAAGAACAGTAAAACCAGTAGTAACACATATACAGTACATATGTAATGACATTACAAATAAGCAGAACTCATAGCTTACAAGTTTAGTGCTAACAGGTATATGAATTAATCATCCATCGTTTTAAGTGGATAATAACAGACTTCTACGTTGTCTGATATGATTTGAAATTGTATTCCACTCTCTTGAACCCTAGGCTGGCTGACTGAAAGCACTTTTCTGCAACAGCATAGTGCAATCTGTCCTTGTAGACCCCCTAGTGGCACAGTCAGTATCAATTCTGTTGATATAGGCCAAATGTGGCGGTGGAGCAAACTCATGAGTTACTTTATATACTAAGAACTCATACTCATATTTATTATTTATTAATAACAATACACTGCCCACACTGTTTATAATTACACTGTTTATATTTGTACATATTACGATTCTATTTCTATATCTGCTCTAGCTCTTCTTCTTACCTTTTTATTATATTGTTTATTTTATACTATTATTATTGTTTATTGTAATATAACTGTCCTTTGGCCGGGATGCAAACTGGCATCCCATGGTTTAAAATGCAATAGCTGGCAGCATACTTAACCACTTGACTATCATAACATTCCTATGCTGTCGTGAGTATTTATACTATATAAAATATATCCGCTAATATTAAATTAAAAAAAATCTAAACTACGATAACTCTTTTTAGGATTACTTAAGATTAATTATACATAAATATGCTGACGTCTTAAATAGGTGACTGAGCGAGCACAGGACATATTTGAATGCAAGCAAAATTTTTGTGTGCAAGAAGAAGAAATGTGAGCATAAGCATGTGATTTTTGAGTTCAAGCACACATTTTGAAAGAAAGCAGCAGACATCTCAGTGCGAGCACAAAATGTGAGCATGAGGAGAATAAATCTGAGCACGAGAAGGAGCTTTGTCATTGAAAAGGAATGAAATCATGCTCTCAAACTGAAAATCTACACTCTTGAATAAAGATAGGATAATTCTTCCATAGTATTGCTGTAGTTCTATCACATCTAGAAATTCTTTGGTCCTGCATAAAACAAACTTGGTTGCCACAGATCTTGTTTAATACAGGTTCAGAGCTGACAAACCCACTCTTGGGGTTATTTTGACTGTTATTTGACTTTCCTAAAGAGGATTATTTTAATTTCGTTGAAATTTTAGTATAAGTAGTAATATTTATTGCATATATATCAAATATTCAAAGTTGTAATATAACTCTTTTATTGTTTATAATTTTTAGAAATTAGCACATTTTTTGTACTTTTCACTGCCTGTAATGTCACATTCAGTGGTTTTATTTCATCAGTAGATATTTGTACTTTGTTGACTTCAGGGTTTTTTTTATCTGTCTGATACCTTTTCAGCTTGTTTTTCATTGGGTACTGGAAATGTGCAATTACAGCTTGAAATGGCTTTGGGTTTGTGCATATTAGATGACGTCATCTTGTTCTGTGTGTCTGGACAAAATCTTAATCTTAGTTCCTTAGCTCAATACACATACTATTTCATAATATCAATCTCTCTGAACTAACTGAAAAGTCCCTGGTTTGCTGCCTTGTTACCATGTTGAGATGATATCAAAAAATGTATTTTCAAAGTGATGTTGGCCTTTGCTTGCTTGTTGCACATCCAGAACTGCTGTAATATAACGAATGTGCCCATATAGAGTATTAGCATAAATAGCCATGCAGCAGAGTTAAAGACATGATTGTGAAGTCATTGAAGTATTTAAGTATGAAACATGAAGTGAAATCCAGAGGATTTATTTATTTTATTTAAGAGTGCAGCCTCTTTCCCCTCTCCCCTCTCCCATTCATGTGTCCCCGTGGCTTCCTTCTAAGTGGCTGCAGGTGAGTGTGCACAATTACTCGTGTCTTTGCCATTTTGGGGTGAGTGGGCGGATAAACAAGCGGCGTACAGCACAACTAATTGTTCCATTACACAAAATGAAAAGTGCAGGAGGGGTAATCAAGCAGCTTTGTTGCAAATAACATGCCACAGAAATGTCTGTGTTCTGCCTCATGGTGTTTTGAGTTTTGACAACTGAAAGCCTGCCATCCCACCAGCAGTCCACCTGCACTCTTTGGGAGGAATAGAAAACATAGACATCGCTTGTGCCAGTGGTTAACATGTACACAAATGCAGCATGTTGTGTTTTTCACTGTTTTGAGGAAGGCTGACAGACATATATCTATCAATATACACTAAAAGGTATGGTGATATGAAAACTCTCCTGCATTTATGTAGAAATATTTGCAGTTATACAGACTAACTTCAAACCACAAATTCTATGTTCTATTTTAAACATTCTTATTCACACTGATAAGACGACTAGCTCTCTCTGACAACCTTTGATAACATAACACACTGGCTAAAATGGTTCATGTAGGCACAAGGACCTCATCATTTTGACTCAATATTATTTGCAGGTACATTTCCAGTACATTTATTCAGCTATTGGATCAGACTTTCCCTGTAGCGCCAACATAGATTGGCATTCTTCATAGAGTAAGAAATGTCTTGACAACTATTTCCCCACATAATTGTAATGACTTTATAAATCCCCTGACTTTTACAGGCCTTCCTCATCAGAAAAAGAAACCGTATACGTAGACTTTAAAGCAGTCTGCGTTTCTTGTTTGGGCAGCGACCTTTAGTCGAAAAACATCTTCCCGTAAAGGTCTTTGGCTAATGTTAGCCACAAGAAGCCTTGCCACACATTTAAGTGTCAGGGTATTGCTGCTGTGTGTAAATTTACTTGATAGACATGCCTTCAAAGTTAAAATATTGCTAATCCACAGATACGCTTTGTGATACATGTTACTGTAATACTAATACTGAATTGTGGTGTAGTCCCATTGTAACATCTCCTGGTCACATAATGTGGTTTTGCATTGTATTAAAATCAAACAGTGCTTTTTGCACCGGATGCTTACTGTACAAGCCTTTGGTATGTCACAACAAGTTTCAGTGGAAGTCAAATGTTCTATGTAATCTGTTTCTTCTTCAATAACTGATTTAGCAATTGAATTTATCATCTGAATCTGTCATGTTTTATCTGAGGGACTACATGAAGCTCAGGTGTTCCTGTTGGAGCCAACAGAGGAGGTTATTGCTTGGCAGGTGTCATGCCTCAGTCAAGTGAAAACCTGAAGACCAAACAGCATCAGGAAAGTCTGCTGGATGTTGACTTCTCTTTCCACTTCCCTTCTATTGGCTGGAGAGCTTCAGGCCCACTCCTGTGAAAAATTTAAATGATGTACTGTTATCGACATGAACAGGCATAGGGCAAATCACATGTTCTAAACATATCCTCCATGGAGTGCAGTGATAACATTTCACATCGTGCTGCACTTATTCCCTCTCTTTCCCAGCATTGAGTCACCTGCAGTGACACTGTGTGAAACTGTGAAAAGAAGTGGCAGAGGTCTGGCTCACAGGGCTCTCTCACCTAGTCTAGTACCTCATTTACTTAATGTACACCCTTGGAAAAATGTGATTACATTACCCACAACTGTATCAGACAGCGATGCAGAGAATCGGCGCATGATTCCTGCACTGAAAGGGCAGTGTGAATGGGGCTAGTGTCACCCAGCTTCGACGTGATTTTCAATTGTATGTTCACTGTCCACTTAATCAATACTTGTATGAGTTCTATCATTGATTATTCCTTTCTGGGGTTTTAATGGACAGTCAGGCTCAGATCATGTCTATAACTAGTTTTGTTTGATCAGCCAAAGAAACAGTGTTGCAAAATCTCTTGAAATACTGAGGTCTAAGTGCAAGTCCACCCTTGCAGCCTTCTAAATCGGATTACCTGATTGTTAAATTAACTGAACAATTGAAATGAAACCTGCACCTGCACCTGAATCCAGACTTAAATCAAAATACACACAGATTTTCTTCCTGGTAATGCAGAAATCAATGAGCGTACCCAAAACAGTTCAACCCCCTTAAAGATGTAATATGTAACATTCATGCTTTAAATTTCTAAAAACAACTACACCTTTGTTATATATTTTGGTGAGCTGTATAGTGACTTTATCTCGCATGTTTCCAACAATGTTCAATCCCAGAACGGTGCACTCATTTGGCCACGGGTCGCAATAACTTCTGGGAAAACATCAGATGATATGTCAGAGAGTGAGGAAATAAGTCAGCGAATATGACTTAACATTGGAAGTGGGCACAGACATAGCAGGCCATGCTAACGCAGGATGGCTGTAATGTCGCCAAAAGATTTTGAGACAAAAATGTCTAATTTTTGTCATTTTGTAACACTGTAATTTTAGCCATTACTACATCCCCCTGAAAATCTGCTACCAGAACTTGTCTCAGTACCTCACCTGGATGATTTGGTGTAGAAATGGCTGTTTGCATCTTGTCTTATATCCACTGTACTATCTACTGGATAAAGACTACATAAAGAGTCATCCTCTTTGGACCACAATTGTCTTGTCTGTGTTTGAGATGTTATGTCATGGATGGACAAAGGAAGAACAGATAATGATTTAATGCTTGCAATAAATGAAAGAGGGTAACTACAGTTTTTAATGATCTTGCTGTAGGGACCACGAATATACTGTCCATTTTGCTAGGAGTTGACCATAAAATTACTTTTGACCAAAGTGTTGGACAGAACAACAGACTGTGCCCTCCTCAGGCCCTGCTGCTGACAGAAACATTATATTACTATTACTATAACATTTATTGACTGAGCCGTTTGCTGTACCCATTCTACACTGCAACAGACTGTCAAGGCAATTAGCTACTAAAGGACAACAGGAAAAAGCCAGCAGAGTGTGGAGACAGGAAAGAAGGTCTCCTGATTCTTTAGGGGGGTGGGGCATCACTACTCAGTTGATGAGTAGGCAGAGTGTGGGGAGGAGTGATTGGGGATGTGCAGATGGAGAAAGGTTAGAGAACTTCCTTCAGGGACTACACAACAGCAGGAGTGAAGCATTACATCCTCTGTGTTCTCTTCCTCACCATCAAGCTGAGTTGGAGCTCAGATCATTTGACCTCCCAGCATGGGCCAGGCAGCCACTAATTAACTGCAGTCAGTCTGTCCCTCTTTGAATCTACTTGAAACAAGCCATAACTTGAGTTAAAATGAGTCTGGAGTGATGGAACTTATCATACTCTTATAAAAAATGTGAGTGTACAATTGAATTGTATTTATCATTATTATCATCAAAAATCCAAGATGCATTTATGCAAAAGATTCAAATCTGACTGGAGTTAGGGTCTCAATCCTAGCTTCAAGACAACAAAAGTTACCAGCAAGCCTTCATTACAAAGGTTCAAAGGCTCCTTTAATTGTCATTTCACTAACAAAGACCACACCATCGTTTAGCATAAAGGTAGTTTTATTTGAATTGATAGAAGGCTTGATGAGGATAGGGAAGGCGATGGAAAAGGGGGGTCAAGTGAGGTGGACGACGGAAAGGGGAGTAATACGTATGTGTTATAAACACAAAAATAAACAGACAAAAGGTTAGTGTTCCCAACTGGAGGATTAGAAGAAGTGCTTTGATTTGACTCTTGAACTAAAAACTTGAATTAACTGGATGTTATGTTGTTGTTTCGGTGTCTGACTTCCTGTCTGCTATGTGCTGAATTCAGCTAAATTGATGCGGCGTGCTCCAGCATCCGGCAGAAATAGAAGCCTTGTGTATCTGCTACAGACGGGTCTGGACTGCCGGAGCGGTAATGGAGTAGATACACAATGCAGCAGAGCCAGTGGGAGTACATACATAGACTAGAGTGAAACCTATCAGCTCCGCTGCTGTGGTGGATCAGAGACGGACTGAACACAGATCTGGTGGAATTTAGGGGTAAGGTTGTAGAGATTCTGGACCGTCTAGGAACCAGGGAAGTTGAGACTCAGAGTGGGGATACGTCTCGATGAGCGCGCATCTCGATTTGCGTGGCTTCATTATCCCCCCGTGGTTCCTGTGCTGGAATGGCCAGGGTCCAATTCTGGAAAGTGTTCTTGCTGTGAGGTGGCGATGTCGAACGCTGAGCTGCTGAGTGATCCTGTGGGAGAGGATAAAGGAAAAGTAAAGGGTCTGGGGTGGAGGGTTGTGAGAACTTGAGACGAATGGGAGAGAAATGGTTAGGCTCACCTATATAGGTCTGCAGAGGTGAATTGGAAAGGCAAGGGTGTTTGTGTTAATGAGACCCAAGTGGTTTGATTACATAGGCTAAGGGGGGCATATTAGCAAGGGAGAGTGGCGTGGTCTAGTTCCTGAACTTTAGTTATAATAACTTAATTTCACCAACAAAGACCACACCATCGTTTAGCATAAAGGTAGTTGTATTTGAACTGATAGAAGGCTTGATGAGGAAAAGGAAGGGGGTCGAGGTAGGTGGATGAAGGAAAGGAGGGTTGAAGTAGGTGGATGAAGGAAAAGGGGGTCGAGTGCATTGGATGATGAGAAAAGGGGCCAAGTGTGGTGGACGCTGCATTGGATGATGAGGAAAGGGGGGTCAAGTGCGGAGAATGAAGGAAAAGGGGGGGTCAAGATTGGTGGATGAAGAAGGGGGGGGATCAAGATAGATAGCTAGAGTTTCTGGACTGTCTAGGAACCAGGGAGGTTGAGACTCAGAGTGGGGGGAATGTGTGTCTCAATGAGCACTTCATTATCCCCCAAAAGGTTTATTGGGCTATGGGCTCGTCAGATATCGGAGTTGAGGAGACAGGCTGTTCAAGATTGTTTACCGAGATGTGATGACGAGGTGGAAGAACTGAGGGTTTAGATGTGGATGGTGGCTGAAAACAGAGGGACTGGTGTAGGGTGAGATTCCAAGTCTGGTGCCAAGGATTTGAATTTCAGGAATACGAAGCGAGAGAGAGTCAGAGATGTAGTTTCCGTGACCGAGAATCTGAGCGGCGAAGATTGTGGATTACTGCCCCCAAAGAAGTGTGGCGATGACGACTGGATACGTTTGTAAAGGGCAAAGCAAGGAGAGAGTGAGGACCTGAAAAGTGGAAAGGGAGGGGTAGAAGGATAGAAAAGGAGGAAATCGGGGAGGACCGACAGTGGAAGAGCCCTGGCCTGAGGTGACAGTGGCTGTGTGCATGTTGGTGTGGTTGGTAGTGGTTGCTGGAAAGGAGTAACTAAGGGTAGCCTCAGAAGCTACGTTAGTGGGGGGAAGGGAAGAGGAGAGCAAAGGATGCTGGGATGGAGGGATGCATGTGTTAAAGATGATTGTGCAGCCTGCGGACACAAGGATAGGAGGAATGAGGAGAAAAGGTTAGATGGGTGAGACACATAGGGAGCAGGCATGGGGGGAGATACAACCTGGCCCTCTGCAGGGGCTGGAGGAGAGTGCAGCTCTGCTGCGGCGGGGTGCATGGTGACGTCATCAGCGCACCTGAAGTCATCAGCGCGCCTGACGTCATTGGTGCGCCGCGAGTGGGTGGCAGCTGGGAATGGACCCGGAAGTGGGTAGTTGGCCAGAGTGGTGGTGGAAGTGGGGGCTGTGAGTAGCTGGAAAAGCCAGGCTTTGTTGTTGGTCTGACGGAACAGGATGTTCCTTTCCCTGAGGGCATGCTGAAGTTGGCCGGCTGTCCAGACGGAGATGGATTTAGTGGGATGAGGAGATGGATCCGGGGGTCGCGGGTTGGCTGCTGTGCGGCTGCGGGTTGGGCACCGGGAGGCTGGCCGGTCAGACAGGCGGTGTCTGGGAGACCCGCTATCTCCTGGAATACAGCGGGGATGACTGTAGCCTCTGTTATGTTTTAAGGTTACACTCGATGAGGACCCAAGTGCAGACACACAGGCACACACATAGGAGGCAGGATAGGGAGGAACCAAAGGCGAGCCTTTAATAAACAAAGCTGAATTACACAAAAATGAGGAATACAGAAAAACTAAAATGAGTCACGTAGACAAAAACAAAGTAACAACTAAAGGCTAAAACAAATTGCAAACAAAAGCAAAGTACAAATCAAAAGCGAAACCAGAAACCAAAACTAGAAACATACCAAACTGGAGACATGAGGAGACACTGGCTAGATCGGGCGAAGTAGGGAGGGCACGACAACAGGAACGGGACATCAAAGGACGGAAAATTAAGTAACACGGAACATCACGGACCAAGATGGAGGGAAAACGAAAACGATCTGACGAAGACAGAGGGAGAACAAACACTAAATACAGACACACTAATGACGGGATGAGGAACAGGTGGAGTGAGGAGGGACACAGACAGGTGAGGGAATCAATGGAAAAACACACAGGATGAACTGAAAAGCACAATGCGACACACAAGGGTAAAACTTCAAAAGTAAAACAGGAAACACAGTAACACACAGTAGACACTGAGCCATGACAACCTCTCCCTGGGTGAAGTGGTGTTGGTGGTGTCTGACTGGAGCTGCTGGATGGAGAGTAGTGGGCTATCAGAAAATGCATGCTTCAGAGATGTTACATACATGTATTAATAATTACGTAAATTAGCATAAAGACAGAAAAAAAACAAAGCGGAAATTCAATTTCATGGAAATCTGTTTAAATCACGCAGAGAGCTATAATCTACAAGGCTTTCGAAAATTGTTCTCCTAAGTCTTGGCACTCAGGGGAATCAAAAAAAATAACAAAGTTAAAAAACGTATTGATGGGTTCTCTCCCACATACTTAGAAACACCCCCTCTGGCTTCACTGTAACTCATTTGAAACATCCCTTCAAACATCAGGCTGTACTGTACGCACTGGGGCAGGTTTATTTTCTGTAGTACGTTAACAACGTACATTGTTTTTCAGATCTAACATTATGGATTCACAGTACAAAGACTGCTGGATAAGTCAGCGTCTATGTTCGCACAGGACGACTTGTTTTGATTGTACAGCTCTTTGTTAGCGGGGTCTGATCACCGAAAAGTGGACAGATGAGACTGTATTAGAGATCTATCATTATGGATTTACCATACAAAGACCACCATTAGACATTTGTCTCCCAGGCTGGATTAATGGCACAGTTGCTGGCATCAGTGCTAATGGGTGTCCATCATAGTAAAGGGGATACCATATTGACAGAAGACACTCTATTGGATAAAGACCCTCAAAAGACACCTGAAATCCTGGCTGGATGATTAAACTTCTGTAAGAGCTCTGATCTTACCAGAAACGTTGTCGGAACGGTGCAGCTGTGAACTCCAGGGAGAAAAAAAGTAAGAAGCTATGACTTCTGGTTCAAAAGTTATGAAATCCAACATAAATTATGCAAATCATCCTAGTATACAGCGATGTCAGTCTCTGAAAGTCAAGGATATGAATTTACTAGAATTTTTAAATTTTGTTTTTTTTTCACTGTGAGCTCACAGAACATCTGTAAGTTTATTTTTTTTATTCAAAAGATGGATTTGGATTATTTCCACATGCATTTTTGTCTATACAGAAAGCAAGTTACAGAGGTTAATAAATCATAACAGACAACACTGAAGCAAAAGTTACTTTTTTTCAGAGAAATACATTTTCCATTGAACATGAGCAGCAACAAAAGTAGCTTGGCTACAACCATTGCCCACTGGCCCAGAGGAAGACCCTCCATGGGTTGGTTGACAGGTACAGTAAATGCTGCAGAACGTGATTGTGTTATCACATTCACCACAGAGCCCCTGAATTCCCAAACAAGACATGTGTGATACACTGAAAAGAAACTCAGCTTTACATGAGTTTTTATAACATATGGATAGGATGAGCAGATCATAAGTTATTAGATATTTTAGAACATTAGCTATCTATCTATCCAGCAGCTCTCTAGGTCTTTGCAGGTCAATCAACAAGGATTATCCCATTTTTGGATCTTTCCCTGTTCGATGTCAATCATGACATGACCTCACCACAAACCTTACCCACTTTCCTTTTGACTGATGAGTGCAATCTTGGTACTTAACACAGCAGTATACTATATGTCCTCCTCTCACTGCTTCACCAGACTGCTCTGGATGCCCTCCGCTAACTTAAACATTTTCTAACCGACGTGAAAAGCCAACAGTGTTGCAAACCATAAGTTTGTTAAAAGTGAATTTTGTGTAAGGTATATTATACTGTAAGGCTTTAATTTTCCTAATATCCTTCAAAATCATTCAGGACCTGCACACATGAAATTGAAAACTGAAATATGCATACTCTCTCATAGATCACTGCTCATTATAACAGAAAAATAGCTAGCTGAATCAGCGACTGAAAAAAAGAGGGAACTTGCCACTAACATCGCCTGTCACAGCGAGCCATGTCACATGACTGCTCAAATATAAATGTGTTACAGTACCAAACATAATTCAGATTTATTTTTTACATTCATCATTTATAATTTATAAAATCACTTTAAAATGTTTTTATTTATACAAGAAATCTTTTTGTTTGACCTATTTTCGACTCAATGTAGCAAATGACGCCTATGGCCAATGCTCATGTTAGGCCAAAACCTTGGTTGGAGCTGACTTGGATATAAGGAATGCCAGAATTCAGATTAAAACATCTGGAGAATGTAGCAAATTAACCTTAAATGGATAGGGTAATCATCCATGTTGGCACGGATGCCAGTAAAACGCTGTCTGAACTACTGAAATCTGATTTTGTTTACCTGTCTAATAAAGTTAAAAGTCAATTTTTCTGGTCCAATTCCCTCCTGTGTTGTTTTTAGCAATCTATTGTCACTGCACAATCTGGCTCTGCTCACCTGCTCTGCGTACAGTGTCTCCTGCATCTACAATTTTGATCTTTTCTGTGATTTCACGCAGTGTTCAGAGTAGATTGAATTTATCAAAACTGAACAGGGGCTAAACTACAGTATTATCTGCAAAAGAATGTATAGAGTGCCAACCACCTATGTGTTCCCCTGTCAGTCAGCCAAAAATACTTGGCACTACCTAGTCCCATTACTACATATGTGGATGAAGATGGTGTCACAGCAACGACATGAACTTGGAGAAAATAATTTACATCAACCTCAAATACAAAACAGTGAATGTCGGCTGTCTCGAGGTGAACAGGAGTAAGGAGATGAGGAAAGGAATCAGCAAAAAAAAAAAAAAGAAAAAGAAAAGAAAAAAAAAAAAAAACTTGGGACACAACAGTGCTAAAAGCATATGGAAGGGGAGAAGAGTCAAATTAACTGGTAGAATCAGGGTGTAATGGAACAGGAACAGTTTGTATTAATGGAAAGATGAACTGCGTAATGTGTGCCCCTGTCATATAGTGCCCCACTCTTAGCCCAGAATTGTAGAATATTAGCTCTGATTATGCACCGTTTCACAAGCGACTCATTATCCCATGAGGGGGTGCACTCGTGACAGAAAGTGATTGGCTTTATTGACCCAGAAAGCGGGATTAAATAATTAGAAAAAAAGCTTTTACAATCTAATATAACTCATGTCTGCATGTCACCCACTCATAATAAAACCAGCCAAAGACGACACATTAAGCTGGAGGGAAGGAATAAAATGAAAACCAACAAGAGAACACTCGCCCACCACCAATTTTCGGGTGTCATGCTTGCAGTTCTTTGATGTCTCAAGTTTGGCGAATAAACATTCTGTCTGTTCACTCTTAAAATGATTTCTGTCTGCAGCATGAAGAAAAAGGTTTGAGGAGTCTACCACACTGCGTAGGCTGCTGCTGCCTGTCTCTGCAGCTTAATGTTCTGTTAAAGCTCTGTGTTTTTGTTCAATTCAGATTTATTCAAAAATCCCTTTGACCTGACATGAAAAGAACATTTATATTTGTTAGCTACACTGACTTTTAAGTCCAATTTCAGGTCCCTGCTGCATGTTCCAGGAAAAATGACAAATTCTCTGAATGGAGCAAACGCCACAGCTTGCCAAAGCATGTAATTACCTCTGCAGTTACCTCATTTTCCTGCTCTCACCATGGCAGGGTAATCAAGACCAAAAGAGTCGTTAACTCTTTTTGCTCAACCTGTTGGTCTCGAAGGTCAGAAAGTACCCAGACTGTCATATACCATCAAAATAAAGGGTCAAGAACTGCCCTTAGTAAGCCATACGTGCAAATACGTGCAAATTTGACAGTGGCAGAAAAACAAACGTACGTCAAATTCATAATAAAAAAGAAAAAGGTTGAAATATGACCTTGACCAATATAAGGTAGTTTAATCAGCCAATAAGTGCTCACTCATGGGGTCTCTGTAAATAAATTAATTTAAGTGTATTGTCCAGACCTGCTCAATTTGGAAAGTGTCATGAGATGAATTTTGTTGTGAATTGGCACTATACACTTAATGATTGATTGATTGATTGATTGATATAAATCTTTTCAAATACACAACCATAAAAAGCTTGCAATCACCTGATCCCGGCGCTGATGGTGTCTCCAAACTTGTTTTGTCCTTCGTGATGTCCTCTTTGATGACTGCCAAGATAACAGAGTGTGTTGTGTTGTAACAGAGTATAGGATTTGCCTCACTCCTCTCATCTTTGAAGAATTTTTCAAACCAATTTATTAATTTCTGTTTCTCTATGTAACGTAAAGCAGTAAAAGGCCATCAATATCTATTTTTTTTAGCTGCTGCTTTTGATAACCTTGCCCAGTCTAGTTACTATGAAACCCACCAGCTATCAGCTTGATGTAATTACAACAAAGCTCCATAAATTTTCATTTCAAATCATTTTAAGCAGCATGCCATAAATCAGTCACTCATCAAGAAGCCTGGCCTTGACCCATCTATTCCAAATCATTTTAGACCCATTTCTAAACTTAAATGTATATCTAAGGTTTTATAAAAGATTGCTTAAACAGATTCTGTCCTTTTTGGAACCAAAATAATATTTTTGAGAAATTCCAGTCAGGATTCTGTGAACACCACATTACGGAGACAGCTCTTTTACAGTTACAAATGACCTCCTCTGTGCTGTAGATGCCGTTAATTGCTCTGTTTAAACTCTTCCAGACCTCAGTGCAGCTTTTTACAGTGTCGACCATGCTGGCTCAACCTCTCATTCTTACACTTCACTGTCTCTACTGGCAGCTTGCACTTCATACCGGCATATATTTCATGTAGGGTTCCACAGGGTTGAGTTTTAGGTCCACATTTTTTCTGTCTCTAAATGCTCCCATTAGGAGAAATCATCCAAACTTATAACATCTCTTTTCACTGCTATGCATATAATACCCAGATCTACCTCCCCCTCAGTTCCCAAAAGCAGGCTGATGTAACTCAAATACAAATCTGTCTTCAGGATATTAAAGACTGGTTGGCTCATAACTTCCTTCAGTTAAACAAGGACAAGACAGAGATACTACACTTCGGCCCTGCACATCATACCACTGTTACTGCCCAGTACCTCAGTCACATACATCAGGCAGCATGCTGGGCACCTTGGTGTTATGTTTGATGAGGATCATAGTTTTAACAGGCAGGTAATTTCTGTTGTCAGGTCCAGCTTCTTCCAACCCAGAAACATCTCCAAAATTAGGCATTTCCTTTCACTCTGATCTTGAAACAGTAATTTATGCACTAATATAATCCAGGCTGGACAACTGTAACTCCCTATTAGTAGGCATTTCTCAGGAAACCAGTTCCGGATTAAAACTAGTCCAAAATGCTGCTGCCTGGTTATTAACAGGGTTCAAGATACAAGACCACATCACCCCTATCATGCACCCCTGCACTGGCTTCCATTCAGCTCAGGATCAACTTAAAAAAAAAACTTGTAACTGTTTACAAATCTCAAGATGGTCTCGCCCCTATATATATCTCTGGAATTCTGACCCCTATAGCACCACCAGACCCTTAGATCCTCACACCATGGCATATTAACTATGCACTGTTTGAAGAAAAAAAAGGCTGGGGACAGGGAGGTTTCTGTAGCGGCAGCACTGGAATAGCTACCAGAGGCCATTAGGAAGGCCGTGTCTGTTGCTGCTTAAGAAGCACCTCGAGGCTGACTTTTCTGTTCCACAAACCATTCACAAAATTCAAGACCTCCCTGCTCAAACATGCATCATTTCACCAAAGCTATTTTTCAGGTATATTATGTCATGATATATTTACTTTTAGAGGTGTTTCTGTTATTTTGGTCATCCCCTTGTAGCCCTGTGGATGCCTGTTCACTTACACTTGTATATCTGTTTTCATAGTTACCTGTAAGCATGAAGCACAATTACCTTTTTGCTTACATGTGGATCACAGATTGTTCCTTTAATCTGATATGGGGTATAATATAATGGACTGCAATGTTCAGGCTGCACATCTCATATAGGATGTGCCTGGGCACCTTTCTGTCTGACCAGCCACAAGGACGCAGCAGTATTTAATCAAATTAGCAATGAATTTACTGCAGCGTATGCAGTACGCATCCTCAGCCATCTGAAGAGTCGTAAAACCCAGCCAGGGGAGAGGGCAGGATGGAGGTAACCCCACTCGGGCTGCAAAGTGTCTTAAGTGATAGAAAAAAATCCCATGGCCCATTAATTTTCAAATTAAGCACTGCCTGCCAGCACCATTTTGTCCTTAGTCATAAAGGGATTGACATGGAGGTTATTGCCGTCTGCCTTTATGTGTCCAACCCTTCAGGGGTTGTCTCAATCTTCTCCCTCAGGCTTCTTTTGTCAGTGTGTGTCTTGGTGCTCCAGCCAATTAGCGTGCCATGTTAGCAAGCAAGCACCATGCAGGGCTGAATATGCCCAAACCTGCCTCTCCGATTTCCGTAATTGCACTGTCGCCTCATTATCTCATCTAGCCTAAGCAAGTGCTTGTAGAAAAAGCTGTGTGGATTAGTGTGTGTATGCATGCCAGTGTTCATGCTTGTTTTTGCCTATGGTGTACATTTAATTACATCAGCTGTTAAAGCCACTGCTGCTGCTGTGCAGGGAGTTCAGCTTCCCCAAGAAGTACTCTGACCTTCCATCTAGTAAAAACTGAGTTAGTTTGCAGCACTGCGTGCAAACTGGCTGGCAGCAGCGTGCTTATGATTCATTCTGGATGCAGAGAGGTGAGCAAATGGCACTGATTGTCTCTTAGCGGTTCATTAGGCAGCAATAAGGTTGAGCATTAGCGCCTAGCCATATGATATTCATGGCTGCTGATACCACTTAGCCCAGCATCTGCTTCTGCTGCTCATGTCAGAGTCAATCTTTAAACAAGCCAAATCAATATGCCAAAGATAATCACATAGCACTAGAATCATCATCTGACAGCAGGCTGAGAGAATACATGATTCACACACACACACACACACACACACACACACACACACACACACACACACACACACACACACACACACACACTCACACACACAGAGGCTAATCCAAAGGTTACTGTAGGTAAATGTTAGGCTTACATTATCCACATGTATGTTTAAAACACTTCTATAAGAGGCCTGCCTTGCCTATAGAAAATGCCAGGGGAAGATCAGACCGCATGTCATCATTAAATCATTAGAAGAACAGCTTGAGAGAAAAAGAAGGATAGAGGACTGATGAGAACACAGAGTCAGACGGAATACATATAGGCCTATACATCTAGAGGCTAACTAGTCTGACTTTGATTTATCCACTCTTCACATCTCCACCCTGTAACTCACTAACCTCATAAATCCAAGGCCATGTCCCCAGGGAGATTTTTATAATTGATAAACCTAAATGTTGTGTATGTTTGAGCAGTACTGTAAACTCCAAAACTAAAAGACTGAGTTTCATTGTTTTTGATATAGAAAATACTGTACGTTTCACAGCCTATTCAGTTTGTTTCGACACAAATCTCATGTCATTATCTGGAGTCAGAATGTGGTTAGCCTGGCTTGGCATAAAGACCAGAAGCAGTGGAAAACAGGCTGTCCCCGTCTAAGGTTCAATAATACACCTACCAAATCAAATCAAATCAAAACTTTATTTATAGAGCACTTTTCATGCAAGGACATGCAACACAAAGTGCTTTACACATGAAAGAAAAAACAATTACAAGGAAAGCCCCTCCCTCCCACCCTCCATACTACACACACACACACACACACACACACACACACACACACACAAACACAAACACACACACACACACCTGCACACTCTCACTACTGACAATAGGGAGACATGGCATGGCACCAGCAGCAGCCCAGACACAGCTCCCAGTGTGGAGGACCCCCCTGATGAACACTGGAGTTAAACCTAAAAACTAAAAACATAAGATAGGATAAAAACCCTGACAAAAGATAAGTATATAGAGTGAACAGTTAAAGGGATAAAAATACATAAGATAATAAATAAAATAGTACCAATGATAAATAAAACAAATAAAATTATATAAGATTAATATCGTCTTAAAAAACAAGACAGAAGCAACAACATAACATAAGATAGAACCAATGCCTCTCCAACAGGAATTTAAAAACAACAATTGTGGTTTGGGGTACTTATAGTCTTGTAACGGTCAAGGTTTGGTATCATCTGGATGTATATATTGCAGATGCAGCAGTAAATAGGTCCTTCAAATTTCGCTACATTTTTTGGTTTTAATTAGTTATTTTTCTTCTTTAATTCTAAACCACATATAATCATCAGAGAATAAATTCATCTGCATTGGAGAAGAAAGCGCAGGGTTTGGAGTAAGGACAGCAGACTTTGAGACAAACACATCCGACATCTTTCAACCATCCGACCTGACCAGCTCGGCCGCCCCAGGGAGGAAGAGAGTCTGGATAATCCATCTTGGATTCAAAATGCTCCTGGCTAATGTCCGGTTGCAGGAAAATGAAATGGACGAATGGGATACAGTCTGGCAAAACAACATGAACAATCTGTTGTGTCCACATCTTTACAGAGACCTGTCTCCATCACAACATCCCAGATCAAGCTGTTGCACTGGACAGGCGGGCTGTGTTCTGAGCTGACAGAATGCAGGACTACAGGGATGATTGGAGTCTGTGTTGACCTGATGTCAAACTTTTAATCAGAAGATCACCATCTTGTTGCTACTGTTTACATTCACCCCAGTGCAAGTTCAAAAAAAGCAACTACAGAATTATTTCCTGCGTTGATACATGCTTATGTACTGTAAATATGTATATAAATAACTCATCTCATCTCATCTCATCTCAATATAGTAATAATAAATAAACAAATAAATAAATATATTTAAAATAAATGTACAAATAAATTACCATATTATATGGGAACCTCAATTTCTGAGCTCTACATATTTTCAAGATTAAAGATCAATGTTATCATTATACAACCAGGATTGTACCCCCAAATGATCATTGTAGTCCCTTTATGCTACTTATAAGAAAGAAAATTCTATAAACAAATGATTAAATATTATATCCGGTCAGCGAGGCTGCAGTTGCGCTTCATCTAGAGATCCAGGGTCTCGCCTATTTTTACCGCGACACACACACACACACTCAGTCAAAAGGCAAAAATAGAGCTGAAAACGACCTGTAGACAGTCATATCCACATCATACCAGGGTTTCACTAGTTTTAATGTCTCTATCTGCAGAATATGTCACAGATGTGAAGAGAACACACGACAGATGAAGGGCAGTGTTTTTCCTGTGCAATCTCTTTAACTTTCTCTCCCTCCCTCCCTCTCTTTCTCCCTCCCTCTCTTTCTCCCTCCCTCTTTCTCACTCTTTCAGTGGGGTTAAGGAAACCACATCATCATATTTAGCGATAATTATCAAAGTCAAACTTCATGTAAACAGGTAGAGCAGGCAGGAGCCGTGCTGCAACAACAACGCTGCCTATGTGAACACAAACACGCGGGTGAGCCGCAACAGCTCAGCAACGCAGCCCCCCCGAGAAACTTTTAGTCGAGCTATCATTTGATACTGAGAAAGTTCTTTTTTGCTAGAATAACAATTTGACTTCTAAAACTCTCATTTACTTTCTTGCTTTTTAGTTTGGTTGTCCTTGACATGATAATGTGTGCTGATGGATACAACCAAAAATACAAAAGTGGTGGGATGCGGCTTTATTAGTACAAGAAAACAGCATGACAGAAGCATTCATCCCGGAATCCATTTTCGAGTGCACGGCCCTATCACCTCATTGACTCTGAAATTGAATCCTAAACTCTGATGGGAGGAAATGTGCTCTTGAAGCAGAGGAAAAAAGAAGAGTGAGACAGAGACGTGGAGAGAGAGAACACACTCCATTAAATCAATTAAGTCTGCATGCTGCAGGAGCCTGGGCAGGACGATAATTACTTAGGGAGAGTGATCAGAGACTAATCTAATGATGATGCCCTTTGCTACCCACTACCAGACTTGATGAAGCAGCACTCCTGCGGGACTGGGCCCTGGCTGTGAAACTGAGGGAACACACACACACACACATACACACATGCAGATGGAGGACATGCAAGTGCTTGTGTTTGTGATTCTCTACAAGTGAAGGAGCATGAGGGAAAAATAGAGAACTACATGGAAAAAAAAGGTGTGGGAAATTCAACCAGCAGGCATTTAAAGTTGACACTTATTTTCTTTGACTGCTGATAGTTTGTGTTGATTATCCATGATTTTACATCCCAGCACTCACCTCTGAAAGTAAGGTTTTATTGTCAATAAGCTGAATTAATCGGTCTGTGTACTTGGAGAAAGAAGCACATTTGCACAAAAGGGTACTTCTACGATACATCTGATGCATGATTGGCTGAGAAGGATGAAGTCAGTCTTTTCATTCACCAGAGATGTGGACTGGAGTCATTATTACCCCTTTTCCACTGGTCAAAAATCCCACTTAGACCTGCTAAGATCAGGCTTTTGTGTGCAATGGGAATGTGTAAACTCTGAATTTACACCCGGGTTAATGACTCTGCAGTAGACCCGGGTTTTCATCACCTCAGCTCAGCTCAGCTTTGATGTGAAAGTAAGACCCGGATGAACAGGCTAAATCCCTCTGTGTGAAGGGATGACATGTTATCAACATCCATTGGTGGTGCGTAAATAAGGAAGGAATTTGGGATGCAGTCTATTTAAGGACGTTTTATTACTGGACACAGTGTTGGAGGTGGAGCCCCGGTCATTCCGATGAAAGCTGTTCAGTGGTGTTTTGAAGTCAAAAAAGCTCGACTTCCGGGCTATGAAAATACCTGGATCACTGACCGAGCCGGCTAACTTCCGGTTTAGCACCCAGCTAACTTGAATGGGGTTTAAATAATTTAATTGTGCGGCTCTTCTAGACTTTCCAAATGTTATTGGACCAAATGGCTCAAATGATTACAGTGAAAGGAGTCATTTCACAGGGGTTGTGACGCTCAAAATTATTTATCCACCGTTTTACAGACGCTTCTTTCACAATGAGTGTATTGCTGTTTTCTCTTCTGTTACAACTGTTTCTGGCGCATTCGTGACGTGAAACATGACGTCAGTGATGTACAACGTAACGCTTCAGATTAAAATCGCAGATGGGCTGTCTTGTATGTAGGAAGTGGGAATGGCATCAATAGGCAATTATTCACGGGTGTACACACGTTTAAAAAACCTGTGTAGACCCGCTAATTTTGGTGGAAAAGCAGTATATGACTTGGACTGCAGTGATATCACCATTTTGATGAGTTTGGAACTTGATAGTAAATAAATGACTAGAGACTTGACTGTTTAACAGTGATGGGGAGGGAATGTCGTTCTTTTTTTTACTGAGAAGAAATTAGGAATTAAACACCTTTTTATAAAGTTATTTGTTTTTTGTTTGATTTCATTGAATATCAATAATTAAAATACAAATTCAGCTTATCGTCATACTTTTTGAACAATTTAGATAAATTGGCCAATAATAGCATTATTAGACAGGTGATACTATATATTTTCTCCTTATAAAGACCAAATGGTGTGATTATGTGATTTCCTGTTTTATTTTGAAGTTTGTCATGTGTCTTGTGTTCATTTTCATTTCCTCCTTTTGTGTGGTTTCCCGCCCTTTTTTTGTGCCCACCTGTCTCTTGGTTGTTAATCAGCCCTTGTGTATATAGTCTGTGTGCTCCCTGATGTCTTTGTCAGTTGGTCCTGCTGTATTCACTGAGCCTGTTCCCGTGTCTTCCTGTGTCTGCTCGTGGTATGTTTCTGTTTTTTTCTTCCTAGTGTTTTTACTGGTTTGTTCTTTGTTTAGCTTTTGTTTTTGTTCTTTGTATTTTTGGAATTTTGGCTGGTCATTAAAAGCTCATGTTTTGTTCCTTATCCTGCCTGCATCCTGAGTGTTTCTGCATCTGGGTCCTCACCTTTTTGCCACAACGTGACACAAACACTTGAATTGACTTGACCCGCGAAAGAAAGAAAGACTTTGACTAAAACACTCCCATGGAGCCTCGACACTGGTGATGGTGGTTGGGATGAAGAGAGTGAAGGTGAAAATGGGGGAGGGGGATTGCAATGATTACTAAAATGGCAGCTGACAACAACAGAGATAAGGGATTTTAACATTTAACAGCAACATCATGATAGGCTTTAAATCGTGACAAAGTCTGGTTTGTTTAACCGAAAGAGTAAATTCCTCGCTGGTTAAGAAGAAGTGGGAAGAGAGAGAGTGAGAGAACTGTGAATGAATGATCATGAATATAGTCTTTCTGATAGAACTTAAACTGAGCTTCATCAGTTTTTAGCCTTGACCTTGACCATCTCTTTTATGTACAGAGGTCCCTAAATATGCAGTGCCGTGCTTTTCAAAGTAAAATCAGTCCTGTAGCTGGTGTCATGTGTGATCTGTTTTGAGTTTATGTTAAACGCCTGGGAGCAGAGTCCTGAACCAGCTGGAGTTGAGCTTTAAGCAGGTGAACAAGGCATTAGAGATGTGATGTGTTAAAGCATGGATTCCTTTTTTCCCTGAAGGTCTGATTTTACATTATTCTTTAGTTAAAAAGGACTGAGCAAGTTTTACTACACGGAACTCAAAATTTGGGGTTGAATCAAAAATACGTTTTATCATTTTGAAGAAAAGGCCAATTAAATTTGAGTAATTGCACATACCAGTATCTGGGCCAAAAAACCCAAACCTTTTCTGTTTTGTGATATATGAGACTACCTAACTCCAGCTGCCAGTGCGTCACTTATTATGATGTTACTTATGCTGGTTCCACCGCACACCAGAAATATCATCCATAATGGTTTCCTTACTAACCTCCCAGGAAACTAGTGGATAGTGGCAGTAAAAGAGAGCTACAGCTGTGTGTCAGCAGCATAACAATGATCAGAGATGTCAAAGGGGGGTAACTAAACGTGATCCACCTTTATGAGGCCATGCTTGTGTGTGATCAGTGACTTCAGTTGCAGACTTGCAGTCAATGTGCACCAGGTTGCTGGATAGCATGGTTGTTTACTGTCAGCCCATTCACAAACCTGACAGCATCTGACTGGTGATATTACTCCAAGCTCTAATTTGTGGAATGATTTTAAAGAGTACATGCTGTAGATAGTGTAGTAGAATCATAGTGATGGAATGTAACTAAGTAACTGAAATACTGTACTTAATTCAAATTTTGAGATACTTGTACCCAGAGGTGGGATCCAATAAAGTACAAATACTTTATTACTGTACTTAGATTTTTCAGGTATCTGTACTTTACTTGAGTATTTATTTATCTGACAGCTTTTGACTTTTCCTCCCTACATTTAATAAATATCTGAACATTCTACTCCTTACATTTTCAAAACAGACTCGTTACTTTAGTTTTTATACATTTGAGGGCAATTATTGATGACATTTTCTGCGTCATTGCACGTGTTGGAAAGACTGATTTTAAGAGCATGTTTCAGTGCATATTGCACACGGCATCTTCATTAAAAGGTATTTTCAGAAGTGTGATTTGTCGCGCCAGTTACCACACTGATGTAACAATGTCCTGGAGTATTAGTGGTCAGTTACCCTTCAAAGGTACCCTGTAGAGTTTTTAACTACTGGCAGCACTATGGAGCAGTGTTGTTTATTCTCTTCCTGTCTGGTGGATGGCTGATACTCCTTCTCTCCTCTCTCCTGTTAGTCCTTCTCTCCTCTCTTTCTGTCTGTTTGAGTCGGCATGGAGAAGGCAAGGATTATCCCTCCAGTGGATTTCCACTTGACAGGGAGTGGGCTGCTTTTGAACTTTCACTGACTGAAGCCTCTTCTCGCTCCCAAGCTCGAGCTGCTCAGACAGATGCGGGGAGCTGAAAAGAGGGTGATGTCAGAGATAGAGAAAAGTGGAGGGAGAGAAGGCTCAGGGAGTGAGGCAGGAAATAAACAAGACCAGGGTCTCTGTTTGGAGGCAGTACATCTGTGAGGTTCGATGAATAAAATGTGAGATACTGTAGGTCTTTACTCCATTTTTTTCCTTGCTTTCCAGAAATGTAACATTTCCAGAAACAACACAATACTTCATTCACAGTGGAACTCAGTAACTGCAACAAGTGGCATCATAGAAGAAGAGCAGAACTAACTATGAGATTTGCTCACATTTGCAATGAAAGCAGGATGCCAGGATGTAAAACAGTCAGGAAAATGACATTTAAATGGACAGAAATCAAAAGAGTGAACATACAAAATCATTGTCAACTTCTTTTGTCCAACAAATCAATATCAAGAGCGAAACTTTTGCACACCCGAAAATAGAAAAAAAATGTCGTTAGAAAATACTAAAATAAACACGTTTGCAGAAATAAATAGGGGGATAATGCACAGAAGAAATACAGGAAGAAATACATTTTAAAAAGTAGAAATGCACTCAGTCGTGGCATACTTCCACCAAGGTCCAACAGCCCAAATGTGTACTCACTTATAGATACCAGCCTAAATACACCGGATTTTCAAGATCAAGATCCATTAGTACCTGAGAAAATTAAGGAAAAGGTTAAAAATGTTGTGAAAGTGAGAAAATAATTCTGGCATCCATGCCTGTATCCGGATCCACACCAAAAGTTAATGAAGTCTATTCTAGGCCGAGACCCATCCCCCATCCAGGTTTGGCAGAAATCCGTTCAGTAGTTTTTGTGTAATCCTGCTGATCAACAAACCAACCAGTCAACCAGTCAACCAGTCAACCAACTGACCGACCAACCAACAAACCAACAAATGGACAGGGTTAAAACATAACATAATACGAGGAGATAAAGAATAAATTGATTAATGACTAATTAAATTGGAAAGCGAATAAATAGATGAATCAAAACAAAGGCTTATAAATACAGAGGCAAATTCAAGCAGAAAGATCAAATAATGTCACATTTTATAAATTAATGAATGGCTACATTTATTTTCAATATTGGTTGTGGGTGCATTTAATAGCATATTCCTTTATGAAGCCACTTATTTGTTTCTTATGTATTTTGGCAGTTTCATTCCATCATAGAAGTCTTGTGTGCTAAACAAATGTATTATGAAAGAGTTTCAGTTCCAGATTTTATTCAATGTTAATTGAATATTATTAAATAAAAATAGATTGTTTTTTCAGCTGACACGGATCTCATCACTTTCACAGAAGTGAAATCAGAGAGACCCCCGCCTTTTTATATGAAAACAAAACAAAAAATATATGCACTTTACTGTTTTACACGATTTCTTTGATATGTCTATGTGTTTATATCTGGTGACCTTGTTCATATTTGTCTTAGTTTTAATTTATCATATACTAACATATTTTCTGTTTCTGATGAATCCATGATTTATTTTCTTCCATTATATCAGTGTAATATTATGGGGACCTTCAACTCTCCAGTTGGTGGGGGAGAGTTGGTAGAATATTTGTCACACCTATCATCAACACCATCAGGATCCACGGGCGAAATCTTAATTCAGAAAGCGCTGAAGCGCTGAAGGTGAGGTTCGCCCAGGGTGTAATGCAAGCTAGAACCGCCACTGTGGAGGAGGACTGTACTGCAGTCAGTATTCAATGGTTAGATGATTCCTCCAGTCCCAATACAGTAAGGGCTAAAATTCCTCCAAGCCGATGTGCAGGACTAATCAACAGTTACCGGAAACGTTTAGTTGCAGTTATTGCTGCACAAGGGGGTCACACCAGATACTGAAAGCAAAGGTTCACATACTTTTGCCACTCCCAGATATGTAATATTAGATTATTTTCCTCAATAAATAAATGACCAAGTATAATATTTTTGTCTCATTTGTTTAATTGGGTTGTCTTTATCCACTTTTAGGACTTGCGTGAAAATCTGATGATGTTTTAGGTCATATTTATGCAGAAATATAGAAAATTGTAAAGGGTTCACAAACTTTCAAGCACCACTGTATATTTTAAGGTCCTATTTGAAAGAAAAATTGATTTCCGAACTGATCACTATTTGATGGGTTGGGAATGAGAAAAATCTACTGTTCTTACAAATAGGACCTTTAAGAAAACCTGGCTGACCTAGGTTCAAAGGTGAGTTTCAATGTTTCTACACTTACAGTTTATGAAGTCAGTACCTGTTCTGTGAGACTTCATGGAATATAACAACAACATTCGTTGCTTTATTCATTAGCCTCTGCTTGTCGCGCCAAAGATTGTTGAAAAGATCTCTGTTAAGATTGTTAATGAATTGTTGTATTGACTGTGTGTGTGTGTGTGTGTGTGTGTGTGCGTGTGTGTGTGTGTGGGTGGGTGGGTGCTATTGTGAGCGTTATTTCTGTGGGTGCATCTGTGAGGCACTAATGAGGATTGGAAGCTCCAAGCTCTGAGTGTGTATCATGCAGTTTGTTGCTTCCTGCCAAGAAAATAAAGATTCCATAGATGTAATCTGAACAACCACTTGCTATATATAAAGTACACACACACACACACACAAATATACGTACTTATGTACTATATTTGTACATGCATGTAACATCTGTGTGTGTTTTTGAATTTTTTACACTGTTTTCCTGCTATCATCAGTTATCATAAAACACTCCTCCAAACACACACAGGCTCACACAGGCTCACACAACTAATGCTAGCACAGTATAATCATTAACATTCTCAACAGCAGGAGGTCTAGCCTTTTTGCACAGGGGAGAGAGAGAGAGAGAGAAAGAGAGAGAGAGAGAGAGAGAGAGAGAGAGAGAGAGAGAGAGATGGAGCCTCTTGTGTCTTTAATGGACCTCTGTGTGAAATATTGAACAGGCTGTGATCATGAATGCAGTAATAGTCTGAGGCGTGCTCACGACGAGGAGGAGGAGGAGGAAGAGGAGGCTGAGGAGGAGGGTTGGGAGTGTTGAGGTTAAAATATCATTAACCTGGCAGCCAGTATGTATAGTAGCATTTAAAAGACATTAATGACACTGATTAAATAGCCTGCTCGCTCTCAGCATGATGGTGCTCTGCTAGGACTCCTCTACAGTAAGTCTGCCACTGCTGTCCCATATGCTATTTTTAGATACAACTCAAACTAAAGGTCACTTGATCAGTCAGTCATATCAACACATATACAGTATATGTATAAGGTGTATAAAGGAGTAATTAGAGGTTTTATTCTCCAAAATATTCTTGGGATTTGTTGGTGTTTACTTTCAAAATTGTACCCGCCATGTGGTAATTTTGGTTGTGTGTTGTTTTTGTAACGTCACTCAAATTATTTTGATGTCACATGTTTTGTCCGGAATGAGAAAGCGCTGGTGAAAACCACAGTCTCTTTTTTAACTGTTTTTAACCACTGGGGGTAGCCAAAGTTCTCAGTATTTAACGAGTTTGGAATGAGTCTCAACAATCTTACAAATTGGACCTTTAATGGAGTAATTTAACCAATTTAAAGAGTAACTTAACACAATGCTGATAAACTGTAAACTTTCCAAAACAACAGTTTTTTTTCCAAAATTCTCTCTTTGAGTTATTATCCCCATTCTGCAGCTGGCAAGTAAATTGGTTTCAGAAATGCACAGGGGGAGTTTAGCATTCAAAACACTGTAAAAAAAACAACTCTTTAAAAAAAAAAGTTACATACAAAAAGGACTAAGGACAGGAGAAATGATTACAGTGACCACTTAAACTAAACTATCCTTTTAGTCAAACACTGTGCATCAGGACAGTCTTATTCTTGGTAGAGACTGATTAGAGATAATCATGAATTTTCATCAAACGGCGACGTACTCACCATGAAACAGCAGATTGTTGTGGAGGGGCTGGGGATGCTCAAAAACTTGCAAAACTTGGCACACGTCAACAGAAGCACAACGTGATGTTTAATATGGGTCTCAGGGTTGCAACATTTTTACAGAGGTGTACGAAATTTGTCAGGCAGATAGAACATCTCCAGACTTTAAAAAAAAGTCTTCTGGAGCGATTGCATAAACCCAACAAGAAGTCAGCCATTTTTAATTTAGTATGAAAATTTAGTGTATTTTAAGTCATTTGCAGAAGTTATACTTTTTAACAAACTCCCAGGGGGTTAATCCAATCCACCTCAAACTTGGTCAACCTATAACATACAATGAACGATTAAAAGTTATCAAAAGGTTGTGTGCAAGTTGAATGGCCTGGGCATGGCAAGGATTCAAATTTCTTCATTTGGCCAAGTCACAGGAAGTTGTTGTAATGAAAAAAAAATATGAAAACATGAAAAAAAAAAAAAAAAAAAAAAACATCATTAGAAATCATATGTACATCCTACAGACCTGATTTTTTTCAGCACATCCACAGAATTGTGACAAAATTTGCAACACAACATTTTTCAAAATATGAGAAATTCATAAATGTCTATATCTCCACAAGTCTGTCTTCAAATGTTACCCCAATCGACATGGACATCTAGATGGTAAATATTGAGTATTTCAAAATTTATTCAGATCTAGCTGTGATTTGTACTGTTTACAGAACATTTTTTATTTTATTTAATCTTTTAAAACAAAAGATCACCAAAATGTTGACAATACAACTGAAACCAGCAAAAAATGTGTTTGATTTGTTTTCAGAGGCCGCAGCAGTGAAGTTTGCTGGAATACTTCTAGCATCTAAAAGAACAAAATATCTATAAGAATCTTTTAAGGGTTCAAATAACATGATTAAATCAACTTAAACCATTAAGAACATGGATATTCTACCATCAGCCTCCATGTTGGACCATCAGCAGCCTCCCCCTCACTGGAAAAAGTACTGGGTATATTTCCCAGCATGGAGCACATGGTCCTCCAGCTGACCCAGAACCTCAACCATGCACTTCATCTGCAGACAAAAAAATGCAGAAACACATCAACTGACATTCTACATAAAGTCTCCACTTGGTTGTAGACATTTCCTTGAGGTAGCGGACATACCATCTGATAGTCACAGTCAACAGGGAGGAGGTTATCAGGAAGGTAGAGGAAGGCCAGGACACAGCCGACTCCCCAGCCCTGAGGGAGGGAAGACAAGAACAAGAGATGAGAAGTCTGTTGGCAATCTGTGAGGACCAAGAGAACGTGAGTGTTAAGATGAATGATACAAGCTCTGCGAGATTAACAGATGAGCCATGAAGTATGAAGTTACCTGTATCCAGTCTGCTGTAGAGCCATCCCAAGCTGGATTTCGAAGGCTGGAATTGCTTTGCCAAAGTCTATCAGTTTTACCCTCAAAGGTCGCTCCTGCTTGTTGACAAACATAATATTGTCTGGTTTGATATCAGTATGCAAGATACCGAGAGCTTTAATGTCATCCAAAGCCACAAACAGCTGCAGGGACACAACAAAAAAGGACAAGTTTGAGATTTTGGCATCTGACCACTTGATTTAAGCAACCTTCATAAATAATCTCCAGAGCAGAGTAACCAGAAGAGCTGCCGAACAGAGTTTGACTAGTTTGTAACTAGAGACAGCTAGAGTTGCCCAAAAGGATTATAATGCAGCCATTACAGCTTTGTTGTGGCTGCGACGATCTACTGGAATGATTCCAAAACTTTTGTTGAGTATGTATCATTTACACACCAAATCAAGTACATAAGGGCCATGTGTAGGAATACTAGATTTTACCTTTACACCATCTGGTAAGTATTGGTTAGTAAAAAACGGGGCCTTAAAAACACTGATCAAAAAGGGGTATAATGATGGGAGAGTCTGATTAAAGGGTTGACAACACCTTCTAGGTTAAATTCAGAGCCAGGGACTCTTAAAAGCACACATGTTCTTAAAATCAGGGGAGTAGAGTTAAAAACCAAGCAATAGACTAAAAATCACACTAAAATGGGGTTTATACCATATAAATGATTTTAAAAAAGCTGATACCATCCAAGTAAACAATGATAGATGCCTGAGGGTGCGTTCAGACCAAAGGCGAAGAAAATATTCGCCTTGCGTTACATCACGTGATTATCAATCTTTATTTACGTTTCTTGTGTGGCACCCAGCTCTGTGAATTTTCACCATCTGGAGCTTCATCTGGATCACTGCAGCTTCCAGCGCTACCTGAGGACGAGCAGTGCCCAGTTCTCAGCTGCGGAGCGCCTGTCCATCTGTCCCCAGTGAGTGGCAGTTTCTTAATAGTTGTATTAAAATCAGTAAATAGTAAATGTGGCCTTCAAGTAGACGTAAACTGAATCAATATGTTTTGCCACATCAGGAGGGAACCAAACACAAATTCATGTCTATTCACGTCTTTTCATTTACTTTGTATATTAAAAAGCTATTTCTGACCCTGTCCAAGTATGATAACAGCCTGTGGTCTCCACTGCTGTTGTAGAGTCTGATGGCAGTGGGCACATATGAGTGCCTGAAGCGCTCCATTTAGAGCTTGGGCGGGATGATCCTGTGGCCAAACGAGCTGCCCATCTTCTACAGTCTGTCATGGAGAGGGTCAGAGGGGTCACTAAGGATAGCTTTGATCTAGTCTTTCATAAGTCACCATGATAGCGACACCAAAAAAGTTCTGATTCTAACAATGTATTTTCCTGGTTCCTATTATCTTACTGTTTGTTCCTCAAATAGTTTTATGATTTTTGACTGTAGTCATCCGCCACTTCCTGTACACAAACTAGCCCACTGGCTCTGAACTCCACAAGGAGTTGTGGTATCCTAGAGCTGCAAGGCCTCACCCACCTCAACTAATTGAGATGTCTGCAAATCCTGATAGAGTCACATCTACCCCCAAAACTCATGGGATCCTTGAGGGGAATCCTTTAAGTGTATTACAGCAACCAAGCAGCCTTTTAAGTTTCAGACTAACAGAGCCAGTGGCACTCTAGGCATTTTTTGATTTTCATAGCAGCCAGCCACAGGCTCTCACGGCAATTGGCCCTGTAAAATTCTCTGGTTTTCCTGAAATAAGCCCCTCAGGGAGAACGAAGAGAGAGAGAGAGAGAGAGCGAGAGAGAGAGAGAGAGAGAGAGAGAGAGTGGAGACTCAGCTAAAAAGATGCACTGCATATGGATTAGCAAAGCTGTCCTTTAAATAATACGTACTACTGGCCAGCCAAGTTGCCAACTGCTATGGCTGCGCTGTTCTACAGTTAAACATACATACAGTATATTGTAAAATATGCAGTAACATCAGTTTCAAATATATTCTTTATCTGAAGCAATGCTGTCATCCAGAAACCTTCATCACGTCACGTGGGAAGAGCTTGGCAAAATAACAATTTGACCATCATTTGTAAATCATACAGATTTAGACCAAAATTTGAATTTTCAGGTTTGAATACATAAGACACACTACTGTGAAGCAACAGAATGATATACAAAACCTCAAAAATACAAAAGATAATGGACCTGCTCTTCGAATTGGCCACCTGTTGAGTTCAAACTCCAAACCAATATGGCGCAGCATATTACCCGAGTAACTTCTAACTGCTGCTAACTATAGCTGCCATTAACAAGTTAGCTCAGTTAGCTGTGCAGCGAGCAGTCTTTAGCTGACTATGCCTGGACTGTGACCTCAGAGTACTGTGGAAGTGTAAGTATTTTACACCACTAGCACATGAGAAGAAGGTCTTCAGGCCCGAGGCGGTGGGGTCCCTACAGTGACGGACATAATGTCGAAACTGCTATTTCTTCATGTTCTGTTGACGATTTAAGTTAATTTATTGAAAGTTTTAAACTAAAATTCTCACACGTCACCTTAAAATGAAAAAATCTTGAGTGTCATGAGAATGGGAAAAATTGTCAGTGCATGAGGGATGACAGCCTTGTTTAGAATTATAATCCTGATGTTTTGTGCATCAAAAACAGGGTTTTTTCGACAAGACCTTGGGACATCAACAGCTGTGTTTGTGGCAACCAAAGCAGATATGTTAGGCCAAAACAGGGTCTTTTCCTAACACTAATCAAGTTGATTTTGTGCCTAATGCCCGGTCCACCTATCCTGCGTAGTGGAACATCTTGCTTTTCATTTTGGCACCCATCTGCCCCAATATGTCTGAGCAGCCACAAGCATCTCATACAAGGCTGCAGCGTCACATCATGGAGAGATTCGAGTATTCTGGTGCGCTTAGTAAAGTGTAAACTCCACAGGTATCCCATTCAATTTGTCACAATGTGGCCCCAGGCTTGACAAAGGAAAGCACACATGAGCTATAATCTTAAGAAGGATTATTGTACATTATTGACAAATTAAAGGCAACAAAAGGAAAACCCAACTGATTCTACCCACCAGGCTACTGCAGGGAGAGACGTCCTGCCACCAGAGGGTTATCACAAAATCACACAGGAAGAGATAAAGGATTTTGATACTTAAATACTAACATATATGCTGTGTACATTTTTGTCTTTAATAAACTAGTTGAAATTGACTGCAAAATAAAGGTTTTAAAAATGGGGAGTGGGAAAAGAGACGAGGAGAGAGTGATGTTGAGAACAGAGGGTGATTGAATCCAGCCGCATGTGTGTGAGTCAGTGTGGGTGTGACTAAAGTGCTTGCTGCCATATGCACCACTATCTCCCCTCCACGTCCAGGTAGCTGGAGGTGGCAGCTCCTCCGCCCCCGGGCCAGAGTGCCGGGCCGTCTGATCAGCTTCCAGACTCCCACTCACCCTCCAGGAGCGACAAGTCAGCCTCGCCACCAAGCCCGATTTAGCTGCAGCTAACATGGTAGGAGAGAGCTAAAGGTCCTCTGGAACTTTCAAAGGCTCTTTCCATCAAAGGCTGGATGACAACGTGAAAGCCATTAAGTGAAGGCAGTGAGAGCGAGCATGTGTAGTGGGAGACGACGAGTGATATATATGGGTGGTAGAGAGGGAGACGGAAATGTGGAGGACAAGAGATTGTGGAGAAAAGTGAGGGAGAGAGAGAATGACAATAGCAGAAGTTCAACTGATACCAGATTTTAAAAAGGCAGACAAGCAGGGCTGAAGATGTAATCTAGGCTAGAGGGAACAACTACATTAAAGTAAAGTTCACCCAAAAATGAAAATCCAGTCATTATCTACTCACCCTCATGCTGATGAAAAGTCGGGTGAAGTTACGTATTGCACAGAACATTTCTGGAGCTTTACGACATCAACAGTGTTGCAGCATTCTCCGAAACAAGTGAAGTAGCTGGGGACTTATTTTAAAACCTTCAAAAAACAACTGAAATAAAGCATGTAATGGCGCCATACAGCTTGTCTGGTGTAATCCAGATCCCATATTGATTTGAAAAAATGTTATTTACACGCTTTGTTAAAGCTAAAATCTTCACTGTAGCTGCTAAGCTAAAAGTATTAGCAAGCACCCCGTCTGAGGCAGGTACAAGAGTTTTTTTTTAAGTCCCTTTCCACTTCAATTGGAGAATCCTGCAACATTGTTTTGCAGTGAAGCTCCAGAAATGTTATGTGGACTTCACCCGACTGTTCATTGACATGGGGGTGAGTAAATAATGACTGAATTTTCATTTTGGGTGACTTTTCTTTAGATTTTCTCAAGAGCCATGCTTGATGGGGACACCAACTGTAGTGCTGTTAGAGAAGAGATGTCTTACATCACTGGCAGCTATGCTAGCTCCAGCAGTTAGAGGTTATGCTGCCCCCTATAGTTTTGGATCTAACTTCGCATTATGGCCACTTCTTACAAATCACACCTTTTAAAGAGCCTCTGCAAAATAAACAAATTATTCTGACATTACATTTGCTTTGTAACCTAACATTCACCTTAATTTATCATTCATCCTCACAAATGGCTTATAATATAGTTGAAGTGTTTACTTGCTATTGGCAAAGCAATATATCCATCCAACCATATCTACATAAACTGTGCTTAACAGCCACATTTCTGTCTGGATTCTGTTTAAATGCTTTTCTCTTTCTTGACAAGAGAGGCACAGACAATACCATTTTAGCCTGAGTACATCCTGCTCTGTGAGATGTGTTCTGAACAGAATGGGGCCAAAAAAAGGATTAAAGTCAGGCAGCTATACAGCAGCCATGTCTGAAAAGCTAAAAGAAGATGGCATTACAGACATACTGGCATGAGTGGTGTTTCGTAAAAGGATATTGTCGCTGCCTTTTAGTGGAAAACAAATATGACTAGAGCTTAGGACCTCACAGGATGGCAGAGAGTCAAACCGGGGTCTATTCTCTCCCGACATGTACATTTGTTCACCACCTCTCATGGATTTAGAAGCATTGATTTAGAGTGTGGGCTAGGAGGAATGCACCAATCCGGTGATTTTTTAAATCCATAATGAACGCACTGAAGGGATTTTGTCAGGTATGCAGTTCAGATGGTTGTCATTTTGGCGTGTAAATCCAAAGCTGGCAGGGAATGGTAGCACCTACAGGGGCATCTGGATTTCAGTTTCTTTGATGTCCTTGGCTATCTTGAGCAGGCTGGCAGACCATCTTGGAGAGAAATCAAGAATGATGCCATCTGATATCTTAAAGACCCTGCTGCTTTCACCTTGAAAAAAACAAAACCAATTCAATTAAAGGTACAGTGTGCAGGATTTAGTCATCTACGTAGCAGTTAGATTGCAGATTCCAAACAACTGAAACCCTCCCCTACGGTGGCAGCGTAGAGAGCTAAGCTATGGCCTTCTTTAGAGCCAGTGTTTAGTTTGTCCATTTTGGGCTACTGTAGAAACATGGCCAACTTCATGGAAGAGGACCTGCTCCCATTGTAGATTCAGAGGGCTCATTCTAAAGGTAATGAAAACAATGGTTCTTAGTTCCAGGTGATTATACTGAATATTATATATTCCATTTTTACACCCCCATGTTCTGTGTCTAAATGGTATTATTTTGGCGGCAGCTGTCTAAAAGTCAACTGGATCTTTCTGTTTTCCTCAGAGTTGCAACCACAAATAACACAGTTCATAAGTTTTGTGATTAAAATCAAAGCTTATCACAAGCAATAACTCCGTTTCCCTGGCAACACCTGGTTTGACTAATGGTTGGAACAACCATGATCAGCAATGGGTGATAAATTAGTCTGCTCAACTCATACAATGCTTTGACTTAGCTATTAGCCAGAAAGCTAACAATATGCTAGCAAAATTCAAAGTCAATTGCATTGCGTACAGTCGACAAACCGTACATATAATCTGATGGTATTAACAGCCAGACTAGCTAGCCATGTCATTGTCCACAAATCAATATCAAGATTTCCACAAACCTTGTGTACTGTCAGTCACAGCATGAAGTATAGCAGGCTGAATAGTGAATGGGATGTGAGTGAGTGAGTACCATCCTGTGGTGTTCGGAGGATGAAGCAATGAAGGACTAAAGTCAATGTAGTAAATAAAATATTTAGATTGTTTTTTTGTTTAATTTATTTCTAACGTTAAGGTGTCTGCAGCTAGTTGATGCCAATGCCACTCATTTTAGATACAGGCTTTAGTGAATTTGTTGAACAGACAGTTTCACTAGAATGACTTGAGTTCTTCCGATGGTGTCAGTTTATCAGGAGTTACAGTGATTGACACCCTGCTGCCAATCAGAATGGAGTAATCACCCAGACCATGGTATAATAATAAGCAATTCCAGTTCATTCAGAATAACGCCACAGCTGATTCTCTTAAAAATATAAAACCTCAGTTGACAATTTCATTCCAATTGTTCATCTTAATAAAGGAAGTACTTGGGTGTCTTGTAGGAGTTTTACAATGGTACAATTAACATTTTCCAAGAGAAATTGTGGCAGCTATTGCAAATTTAAATTTCTATTCAGAAACTAACCCGAACTTTTCACAGAAACAAATAAATCCCTGCTTATCATGAGCAAAAGTTACCAGGTTGTTGTGTGCCTCTTCATTTGTTTCCATTTCACTCTGCCAATGAACTTCTCTTTTTTCCGTCACCTGTTGTCTTCTCTTCCACTGTCTACAGTTGTGCTTGAGCACAAAATTAAGAATCCTGGACGACCTCCAAGATGTCACCTCCCTCCACCATTTTGATGCACCACCTGTCATATACAAACAGATTTCAATGCCTAATCAAGACCATTCACTGTCTCCCCTATGCCTCGTGCTGAAAACCACCATTTCAAAACCCCATTTTCTATACCCACTGTGAATTTTCATAGAATTACACACACTCATTAACAGCCCTTGAGTGCAAGCTGGAAACTGAGCGGATCATGTCAAAGTGTTTCGAGCAGACGAGACAGCTCTTTCTTGCTCATGCTTGCTGGTATTCAGTCTGGGTGCCCTCAAGGTTAGCAGATTAGCATACAACATCAGATGTGGGTATTCAGAGGCATCCAGGTGGCTGCTCAGGTCCCAGCTCATGCATACATTGTACAAGTGCTATTAGCATGCATGCCAGTTACCTGTCTGACAAATGGGTCGTGTCATGTCATGTCATGTCATGTCATGTCATGTCATGTCATGTCATGTCATGTCTGCTGTATGAAGTTATTGCATGATGATACATTGTGTAGCTGTCGATGAGAATCACAGTCTGTGTAGTGTTACCCTGTGTCCTCAAAAACATTTTTAAAGACTTTCCAGAGCAGTTGTGAACATGATGAAGCCGAAAGGAAAACTTCAAAGTTGTGGTTTTCCATCACACAGTCAACTCGTCAATCATTCTTCACACTTTAATGTGGAATGAAGTGATTTTATTTGACTTTACACGTCCTCAGATCAAAGCTGCTTTGTGCTGAAAATCAGTGTGATGGTGGGTGGCCAACTGCTCTCTTCACAGGATTTGGTAACATTGAGTTTTTAAGGGCCTTTCAACAGTTTGGCAAACAAATATGACCCTGAATTAAACTGTATGACTTTTGTCATTAAATAGTCGTTAGGTCACTTTACTGAAGTAACACATGATGATGACTTGTTTTAGTTATGAAACGACCCTAAGAAGAGAAAAATTCAATTATAATTTTTTTTCAGTAACGAAAAAAGTCCAATTGTCACATGTCAACCCAATCACCAGAATATACGGTGATAGTGTACGTTGAAATCTGACATTTCTTTAGGTTTAATTTTTAATTTGAACAATGCTGTGCTTATTGTCTGGTTAGGTTTAGGCACAAAAAACACGTGGTTAGGGAAAGGAAAAGATCATATTCATAAAGATCATATTTTGGCCTGGCCACGACTGCTTTGGTCAGCACAAACACTGCTGGAGATGTCCCTTGAAAATGTGTCACGCTTACAAATGTTGAAATGCAGACTCATCACCAAACTGACCAACCATCCCGTCCATCTACTGATATGTAACTCAGGTCATAAACATGTAGAGTGACTGTCGTATGATATGTATTGTACAAATGCCAATATAGTACGTATGACATGTACAAAGGTGGACGAATCAGTGGATTGCAGAAACCTTGGTAACATTTTACTCTGGAGGCTGGGCTGCACATGTCATCATCTGACCAGTGATGTCATCATTCAAACGCTGGGTGTTTACATGGTGTCCAGCAAAGGATGTGGGCTTTGTAAATAATTGGCAGATTTTCAGGGGAAGACCTGGGCCCTGATGTATAAAACTCTGTGTATGTTCAGGTGTAGAAAACAGGAAACATCCCTTCACAGTCTCTTATTCAGATTTATAAAACCTCACGTACGTCTGTTCCTGAGTCTTTTCCTCAAACATATCAATCATCCTGAAATTTTACACACGAGCACAAGCCGTCTTACCATCCCCACAATCTACTATAAATGGCTTTAAACACCCCTCCAATTACCTGGTTTGCATATAAAGGGACAGAATTTAGTTTAGTTTTAAGGAGAAATGCCGGAAGCGAAGAAGCAGTTGAAGAAGAAGCAGCGTAATTTTACAGACTGTGAACTTGAAGTTGTAATTGATTAAATTGACAGACGAAAAAGAGTATTTGTGGAGGCTTAAGTTCTGGCTTTAGCAACAAAATGAAGCAATTGGAATGCCAGAAAGTGACAGAAAACTTTGGAGGAAAAAGTGAAGAAGCGCATCTCTGCGCACAGTGAATGTGTGCGAGCTCCTGGAGAGGAGAGGGGATCTCCGCTCTATCTCCGCTTAATGAGCGCTCATCATCACGGGCCAATTTAGGAGACAGGGAGTTTTCAGGGACAATCAGTACAGTCCCTAAAAAAAAATTACGCTGGCCTAGTTCATTCACTCAAAACACTTTATGGGAACGCACCAGATTCGCATTTTGATTTTTTGCGAACTTTCAAAAGTTTGCTTATAATTTGCTTGACATTTTATGGAAATATCAACTGAAATAATAACGTTCATGGTATTACTACATCTTGAGGACCTGTCTGGTCAGAATCTACAGCAAACCAAACCAAAATCAATTCCAGGGGCCAGGTATTATTCTATCACTGAAAAGTGCACCACATGTTTGTCTCTGGACCCAGTGTCCTGGGACAAACATGTTTTCGTCTTTGTATAGGTCAAGTGCTCAATTAGAGCAATCATATTCTCAAGGTCATGAGATGTTGCTGGCTACAATGCAGCTGCAGTCATGAGACAGGATAAGTCATGCAGCAGGGTCAGTATCTCAGTATGGCACATGTTCATGTGTCACTGCTTTAGAATGAAAACTGTCATTAATCACAAACTTGGACAAATATCCAGAATATAATGAAAGGTCAGTCTGGCAAAGAGATCAGTCTCACCCTACAGCCTACACATCCTTGATAACAGTACATCCATTTTGTGAGGTAGAAGCTTGAGAGCAGCATAACAAGGAGCAGCAGACATTAGGACTCATAATAAGTAATGATTATCAGCCCAGAGGAGGGGGAGGAGACTGTAAAACAAGGGGGACAAAAGAATTGAGAGAGAAGATCAATAACCTGGGCAGGGGAGAGGATGGGAGGAGGGGAGGGGGCTCCTCGCTGACACCAGTCATTACCAACAGAAGTTACGGCTGCCGGAAGCCTAATCTGGGCAATTTACACCCCTGTCAGGTCTGTGCAGGTTCCAACGAACGAGGCAGAGCAGAACCACCTACCTGACACCATCTCTGTGCACATGTGGCCAGATCAGCACAGTGTAGTGCTTACACATCCATGCACACAGGAGATATACACTGCATTAACATTCTGCTGGCAAGCACACGCTCAGTCATCTAAACTCTGTGAAACTGTATTGCACATATGGGCATACAGGTAATGCATATGCATATCCACAATACACACAGAACCCATACTCATGATAGTACATATGCTCAGCAGGGAATGAACACTACTTTGAAATGGATAAACTCATCCATGTGTGGTTGGGGCCTATACATGCATTAGGCTAACCTTGGACAATTTGCTATCTATTGCTAAACCAATCACCATAATAAATGCTGGCAAAGTACTTTTCTGCAAAACACAGACATGTCAAAACTTTATTTTTATTTTATTTTATTTCTTTAGGTTCAACTTTCACTTTTATGTTGTGACAACAACAGCCATTTTTGCCCTGTCCCTCACCGAAAAAATCTGTCTGGAGCCGCAAAACATATTTGTGTCTTATAATGAAGGTAACGCAGCCTAGAAAGTCTAAATTAGCCTATCAAGATTAGCCTAAATGAGCATTCATTTATAATTCCACATGATGTGGCAACTCTGCAGTTGGCTATTATATTTACAGTATAAGGTACTTGAACTTTGCATTTCCATTTCAATGATGCCATGTTTTGGTGCATTTATGAAATAAAAGAACTAACCTACAATAAATAGAAATAGAGTAGCAATACAGAGCTATACATGCAGACCTACTTAAGTCCTCCCTGTGTGTGTGAAAATGTACAAAATAAAAGGTAGCCTCATCTGATAATAAATAAGACACATAGCAGCTGCCTAGATTTAAAAACACAGGACAGTTAAAATTTTATTTTAGTCCATTTCAGTTAATCCTTTTTTTTTATCCTCAGCCATATACAGTGATCAACCCTCGGGCTTGAGCATAAAATACAATCATATTAACTCAGGATCATACAATTCTGTGTGTATACTGCCCATTTTTACTGTCAGAAAATGTAAGACTCACTGTAGGCCTAAAACAGTGATGATGATATATATAAAAAAAATTACTGATTTCCATGTAAAATGTCAAAGGCACAGGGAGCCACAGCAGAGGGGCAAAAGAGCCGCTCCAGAGCCGCAGGTTGCAGACCCCTGGTCCTGGCACAAAAACCACTTGGTTAGGGTTAGGAAAAGATCATGTCTCTGCCTAAAATACCGGTTTTGGTTGCCACGAAACACAGCAGGAGATGTCCCGACTTCATGTCAAAACTATCTGGTTTTTGTCGCCACAAATGTCTAGAAATTGTTTTTTTCTTTATAATTAGCTACTTTTTTGCCGTTATGGCCCTTTCCACTGAAGCACAAATTGTCAACGATAGAGATACACTCATCACACACTGCCAGTGGCATCTCCTGACCAGCAAGCCAGACCAGCAGGACAAAACATCACCCAAAGTGATGCGATTGCTCCGGGAAGAGAGGAAAAAGAACCGGGATCAGAGCTAAGCTGACCCGACTGGAAACCTGAAGCTGTGCATCAAATGAATGATAGAGCTACAAAGTTTTGAACTTCCTACAAATTATTTGTTTAGGAATTCTGGAGGAATATAATTTTATTTTTCTATTAAGGGTGGGCTGAGGGCTTTACTACGTGGATGATGGTGGTGGGCATCTTACAAGAACACTTTCAGTCTTTCAGTCGTGGTCAAACGTTAAGATCCACTTGTAAAGAACATGTATATCATGGCAGTCTTCAGTTCCAATGACTTCTACAGCTCTCATGTTTCTGTGATGAATGAGTGGAACACAAACTACTTTGTCACAAAAACATTCATGAAGTTTGGTTCAGTAATGAATTTATTATAGTTTTCTGAAAATGTGACCAAATCTGCTGGATCAAAAATATATATACAGTAATTCTAATATTTGGTTAAATGTCTCTCGGCCATTTTCACCTCAGTTTCACCTCCAGCAGCTTCTAATTCATTGCAGACTTCCTTTTTGGTGGATTTTGGTTGACTCTTGACCATCCTGACCAGTTTTTCTCTCAGCAGCAGGTGATAGTTTGTGTTTTCTTCCTGATGGTGGCAGTGACACAACTGTGCCATGCACTTTATACTTTATGCAGTTGATCTTGGGTCCTTCTTGGGACCCACTTGTGGCAGAGTCTAGTGGGTGTATCAACAAGCCCTATTAAAATGGGCCCAGAAAAGTACCAGCTGTTATCAATCAGAATCACTTTCTATGTCACCAACCTTGGTCTTTCAATTTACTGTTTGTATATATTTGAGCCAGCAGATTTGGTCACATTTTCAGAAGACCCATAATAAATTCATATTAGAACCAAACTTCAACTTTTTTACAAGAGTTGTAGAATCATCAGAAGTCAAGACTGCCATTATATACACTTTTTTTTTATATAAAGAAACTATTTTCTGATGGCTCCCCAACTATATGTGGTACTATATGTGGGAATTGTCAAAAATCTCTTGTCCAGCTGGGTTGAGATCTGGTGACTGTGAAGGCTGTATCACATGTGATTCACGTTGTTTCATTACACATCAAACCACTCGTGCATGTTTGGAGGAATCTGCATTCATGTTTCCTTCTCATCTATTTGGATTCTTCACCTGTCTTTAGTTACTCTGAAGCTGTGATTAGGGTGGATCATATGATAGATAGAAGAAAGTAAAGTATCGTCTCCCTCAGTCTAACCTTATTCCATCACCACCAATTCCTCCACAACCTGCCAAGCATATGTCACATAAGTGTACACCCAGAGCCCTGCTGCGTCCTCCTCCTGTTTAACCCCCTGCTCCACTGGCCTCAAGGGTCTTCACCTGTCAGCGCTGAATTCTATAGGAACCTATAAGTGTCCTTGGATGTGGATGTCAATGCATAGTAGGCCTGCCAAATGCATCCAGGCATTCTGATGTCTGTCTCCAGCCGCTCCCACCTCCTACTCCTCAACCTCCTCCCCCTCCCTCTGCTGCCACTATTCACACTTTCATCCCTCCCTGAGGGCCATCAATAATGCAAAGTGGAGCTCCTCAAGCAGTGTATGCACACACACAAAGCATATGAAGACACACAAACAGGCCCAAACACACAGTCTTGAAAATACATACACACATGGAAGGTTCGGTTCGCTTTGCGTCCCCTGTGTGATTTATAGACGGGCACTGCAAGGGGCTTCTCAAGTGGAGGCCATTATCATGCAGCCAGGCACATCTGCAGACATCAATAAGTAAGGCAGGGGGTCTAGGGGGTCCCAGGGTCACCCCCATGGGGTGCCCCTGGTGTCAGCAGGATCCCCCTCAGACTGTCACAGCCTTCCACAAGGGACTCTGACAACAAACAGTGCCTCCTCATCGTTGTTCCACTGCGGCTGTCAGTCAGTCTTTTGGCGGTTGAAGAAAAGAGCAAGGGGCCTCTCTAGGACATGTGTATTAACAGGAGAGAGGCCAAAGAGCATGGAGCGACATGTGCACGGAGCCCACTTCCTAGAGTAGAGCTTTGGTGTTTTCCTGCCACATTTTTCACAAGCTTAAAATTCTGAACTCACCAAAAATAAAAACTTAAAGCAAATGTTTCATGGATCTTCAAGTTGTGAAATGTGCAAAACAGATGAAGAAAAGTTTGTCATGGTTAGTAGAAGAGCTTGCTCTGAACTGCAAGACATAATTTGATAAAACAATCTCAAGTCAAGTTGAATGTCACATGGTCCTCATCAACAGATGATCTGCAAGCTCAACTTTTCAGCCAGCTTGGTCAAGACATCCTCGAGTTGCTGCAAACAATAGAGAGTTTGAGTATTTCTACAGTTCCATGATGAGCAAACACCATCTGTGTTGTGATACATTTAAAAACTAAAGTTTAAGCGTGTAAGTTGGACCTTGACGTGAGATTGTTTCATTAGCTGCTGTTTTAAGATCGGGATGAACTGTCGAGCTCAACAGCGAAACATAACTTATAGGACAACACAATTTATACTGTTTTACTTTGTTTATATGTGGCGGACCCTGCCACCTTTCTAGCTTCAAACAGTGTTCTGGGACCTTATTTTTCTCTGCCAACAGCTTGTTTACTCAGTTATGGAAAAAACAAATGTTTCTGAGTTTATATTATGCCCTGATTAATATTGAAAATATTAAAATTCTGAATTTGAATTTCTTCTCCAAAACTAAATAGTGCCCCTTGAAGATAGGAGATAAAAATGATGTCCAGTTTGTGAGACAATGTGAGACACAGTCCAACATACAGTGAAATTCTGAGGAGGACAGCTCCAGAACATCTTTAACAACTAGATAAATAAAATCAACAATAAAATAAAATAATCCAGCAAATAGATGAAATAAAATAGAAATATATCAAATACAAATGTAACAGCAATAAACAATAAAGTCAGTAATGATGTTCAATGTTGAGTGTCATTTCAGAAAAATTAAACAGTGAAACAATATAAAATAAAACCAGTAGTGTGTTTCAGAAACATGACACAGTATAACCAGTGCATTATAATACTATATATGCATCATCAGTATGACAGTGCAACACACCTCTAATTTGTCAAATATGGCCTAAAAGGGCTTTCTGACCCTTAAAATAATCTGCTGCGGGGCCTTTGAGATGATTTTGTCTGGGGCACGAGCAAGAACAGCAGTGGCCCTAAATACGGCAGCTTGGTCAATGGCTTTAATCTAACCGCTCTACCTACCCCTATAATAATAATATGTTATATGCAACGTCCAGTAAGACTTTCAAAATAAAGCTTGCTGTCAAACATTTCACACATTATGACATACTTCTTTTATACTGTTATTAATGTTGTGAAATGGCTTGGGATTTGGTTAGGTTCAAGCTCAGAACTGTGTGGTTTATCATTAGAAAAAGATCATGTTTTGAGTTAAAATAGCGAGTTCAGTCACTTCAGTTACCTTACTGATGTAACATATCAAATCAATTGTGACACTTGGTCACAAATGTGACTTGAACCCCAGTGAACTGAGGGAGTATGACCCATCCAACCACTGTGACCACCCTCCGACTGAGACTTGTCTCGCTCTTTATACTGATGCACTAGAGGAAGTTACACTAGGTAACTACAGTACAGCATCAAACTTAGAAGCTTATAGGGCCACTGGCCAGGCTGCAGACTGCTGTATTTGATACATCTGGAGTGTGAAAAGGCCAAACAGTGATGTATGGTAGGTGGATGTATAGTAGGTTCTTTGTGTGTGTAAAGTTACTGGTTCAGGACCCAAATGGCCCGAGACAAGAAACACCCCTTCATCCTCTCTGTCTAGGCCTTCAGGCAGAGGTAATGTCTCTCTAACTCCAGTGGAGAGAGTTTGTTGTTTGGGTAGATTATGATCCTCTCAGCCCTCTTCTTGTACCTCCTGGTATAAATGTCTTGTAGTGCTGAGAGTTGACGTCTGATGGGGTGTTATGCTGACTGCACCAGCTTCTGCAGAGCCAGTCCTTCTTGGTGCTGTTCCTAAACTAGGCAGTGATGCTGCCTGTCAGGATGCTCTCTGTGGTGCAGGTATAAAAAGTCCCCTGTGATGCAGACACTGAGGTATCTGAAGCTGTCCACCCTCTTCACTGGGGCCCTGTTGATCAGAATCACACGTGGCCACACATGTATGTGTGAACAGGGAGTACAGTAGGGAGCTCCAGTGTTGATGGTGAGGAGGGATGAAGTGTGGCTGCCTACCAGAACCACCTGTGGTCAGGAAGTTGAAAATCAGTTGCACTGGAGGTATAATATGTCAGAATTCTGCATTAAAGTGACCAAAAATGACAAGACCTTTGTTAGATATTTTGTTAAGTTGTATCCTAACATTATCACAAATATTTCCAACATATTCAAACCCAAAGAAATCTACAAGCAAGTTTGACTGAGGGATCATTTGTCTTTATTGTTTTTTTTGTGTTTATTTGCCCCAAACAGCCAGATTACTATACTGTACATTAGCCGTCAGCTAGCAAGCAATGGCACGCACCGGGTGTGTATGTCTGCGTGTTTAAATTCAGGTCAACCTCAAAAATATATAAAATATGTTCCAGTTCCATGCAAATCAATGACAAACCTAGTAAAGTTTAGTATTTAGCATAAATTATTAAGTTTTTTGTACAGTAATTAGTGAGGCTGGTTAACTTTAGGGGTACTATATATGGGAATTGATTGTGATTTGGGTGAAATTACCCTTAAATCTACAGAGGGGTACATATTGGAGGAGGAAGGAGAGCACTGACCTTGTGCTGTAACTCAGCACACACTGTTAAATCATTATGAATACCTTTGGTGGTGGAGCCTCGCTGAACTGGATGAAGAGTAGTAGTTGTTTTGATGGCAGTGGTTGTCATGGCAACAGTAGTTGTAGTAAAAATAAGGTTTTTCCAGGGACAGTAAAACACGTACATTGACATTCATCACCCAGCAGCCTCCTGCTCATCCACACACCATCATCCAGTAGATACCAGTGCAGCTGTGGTCACTGTCATTCCAAGTTGTTCCAGTGCTGTCTGGAGCTGAGACATAAAGGGGAGAGCAGAACGCACTAATCACTAACTGTAGTTCAACATTTTCCAAACTGGCTCATTTAAATTTTGTCTGAGAGTTACTGAGAGGTTGCAGGGATTACGTATTTTTGTAGGCTAACCCAGAAGTTAACAACAACCTAGTTCCCTCTACAAAGAGCCTGTGGGGTTTTCCAATTATTGCAGAAAATAGGCTCTGCGGAAAACACAAGTTTATGATACTTAGGTGTTATGTTCAGCAGGATCATCTTCACAGACAAACACCGTTTCTGCCAGAAGTAAAAAGCAAATGTTAGGATACAAACGAACTACACTGCAGTCGCATGACTTCAACGACTTCACCACCACTAAGCTTCCTATTACACTATAATAAACAGACTTTACCTTAAATGGATCAGTCTACAAGTTGTAAAGTTAGACTTAGTTGGTTTGCAATTAGTCAGCCTGTAAAGACGAACTAGTGAGTAGATGGCTCTCCTTGTTCAGCATAGTGACGTTTAATGTCCCAGACAACCTCTCATTTAGTCTCATTTAGCCACTTGTAAGCAACTGCCGGTTTAAAAATACATTTATGGTTTTGATTCAAACAGGGGTTGTAGACTAAAACGTGAAAATTAGCTATTATCTTAAGATGGCATCAATCATAGACCTTCAAACCACTGGTAAGACCTTCAAGACAAGGGAACTGGAAGCAGGGCCGCCCCTGGCCAAATTGGGGCCCTAAGCAGAATTTTATTATGAGAGATGGCGACATTTTACCTCCATAAAAATAGCCCAAAACTTCTATTGATAGCATAGATTGATAGGCTATAAACCTGAGCCAACATACGACCACCAACTGGTCAATTAACCACTCCTTTTTCAACAGAGGTGATGCAGTTAACAAGACATTCAATAAATGATAATCAGGGCCACTGGAAAATGTAATCTCCAGTCCACATGTAGACAGAATTATCCTCTCTTCTGTCTCATGATTAGCAGGCTAGCAGCTGGGGTGTTTATGCCACAAAGTTTTTCTTTTTTATTTCAACAACATGCCCACCTTCAAGTGAAGCACGAGCCTCCTCTTGTTTTGACTTTGTCTTTCTTTTGCTTGCTCCCGATTCATATTGCCGTTTGGAGGCCATCTCTCCACCTGCATCCAACTGCCTGTCGGCGCATCTGACTGCTGATTGGTCAGATGCTGCGTGCTGTCAATCATTTCGGCAACGCGTGCGGTGTCAGATAACTCATCTCTTTTTTTTCTCTCCTGCCTCGGGCTGACTTGGTGCTCTACGCGCGCCTCACGGCAGCGATGCGCATCCTTTGCACATTTGCAGAGAATGCAAAATGGGGCCCCCCACGGATCGTGGGGCCCTACGCACAGCGCGTGTTCTGCGTGTAGGGAGGGGCGGCGCTGACTGGAAGTGTAAAAATACTAACTTATTCCCTCTTTAAGGACTCATTCCTGTGGCACTCTACATCAATCCACACGTGTGTTAAGTTGTAAGGTCAAATTAATTTTATTTATACAGCCAAGGTTCACTGACCACAAATTCTCCACAAGGTGTTTTACAATCTACGCAGCAGATACCCTCTTTCCTTAGATCCTTGATTCTGCCAAGGAAAAATGCCACTTCTCGCATGAAGACTGGAAGCACAGGGAACAGCTAAAATGGCTTCCAATTTCAGTAAATGGTTAGGGCAGCCAGCAGCAGTGCTGCACAGAAGTTCTGGTCAGAGTTCCTTGAGCCTCACATCCTGCACTGCCCATATTCAGCAGGCGAGGGACATTTGCCTGCATTGACCGTGTCCTAAAGATCGGATAAGATGTGTTAAAGGTGCCCTGTGGAGCCCTTGTTATCCACCAATACATCTATGGGGTCTTGCAAAAAGCTAACTGTAGCTGACCTAAGCTAGTTAGCTCAGTTAGCTGTGCAGTGAGCAATCCAGACAGGCCGCTCCAAGGGCTATTACAAGACAGGATGGGCTTGGGCTAGCTGGTAGCATGCTAACTTCACTAGATATCTGTGCAACACAGTATATAGACATCATTTAGCTCTAAACCTGTTATTTCTATATATTCCTATAATTTCTTTCATGTATTTTACCACAATTCTTACATATTGCACCTTAGAATTGTGTTTTGTCTGAATCCCGCTGTTCAGTCAGTTTCACCATGGATCTATAATTTTCTCCAGGCGGTCGCAGGGATTAGAAACTGACAGGGTTGACATTTACAAATCATGCATCTCATCCGTCTCTCTGAGGACAGGCTTTTTCCCTGCCTTTTAATGTGGCTGTTCATAACAGATATAAATAAACACTTGTGCCTTCAGACGTGGTTGGACAACGTGTTGTGTGAACTTATTTGTTTCAAGCATACCCTTCAGTCTTCAGTATCTGGTTCTAGCCCCGGTGCTTTAAAAGCATGCGCTGTGCTGTAATGTCCTTGAGCACATCCCTGAATCTTTTCAGAACTGCCCTCTGATCTCCCTGTGGGAATTCTTTGTCAGGAGAAATAAAGCCACTCATTATTATCTCTATGCATCTCTTGTGGAGATCCAACACAGAACAAACAATTTATTCCAATATCAAAACATGTATTTCAAAAGTCATTGAGATATGAAGCACCCACTGTATGGCCATTAAGGAGTTTGGGGTCAAAGAGAGTCCATTGAAAAGCAGGAGGCACCTTCTCTCAGTGACTAAATGAGAGCTGTACTTCAGTAAAACTGATGAAGTCTGCACATTACTTGTATTGTATGCAAGCATTGTGTGTGTGTGTGTGTGTGTGTGCGCGCGCGCGCACGTGCACTCGTGTTCACATCTGCAGAAAGAAGAGAAGAAGAAAGAGAATGAGCCAGCCAGTGAGAAAATTAATGGAGCGTAGGGAGAGAGTGAAGGGGAGAGTAAAAAGAAAGAGACTGTCAAAGTCAAACAAATTCAGAGGGATCAATGCGCAGACTTCGCCTGGCATATCCAAGGGAGTGCCAGACTCAAAGCTCTTCAAGTCCTCAGTTCAAAGTGGTGACACGTCCATTAGAATTTCTAATTCTCATCGCATCGACAGGCCTACGGCTACAGTACAGGCAGAGGACGGGCTGAGAGGAATCTAGGCCACCGCTAAGAGAGAGAAAGGTTACTGTATTGTGTGCTTTATATTTGTTTATTCATTTTATAAAAAAAATTGACATTCTGTATTATTTTCTAATGAATCCAAAAAAGTTTAAACATACACTTGAATTGTTATTTGAAATTAAGATGTACTTCCTCTCCATGAGTATAAATCATTGATGTATTCTTCTTGACTCAAACAACGAACACCAACAAGGATGAATTTATTCTAAAATGTGTTCTAATCAGAGTTTAGCAAAACAAGGTTTAAAATGAAATCCATATTTAAAATTAGGCAGAGCTCTGTTGCACAATTAAAAAAATAAAAAATGAAATAAATACATAAATGAAATAAATCTGCGTGCTGTCGGGACGTAGTCAGTAGAAAGGAGGGGAAAACCATTAAGTTACGACTGCCCTGTATTCCTCAGCAAAGTGTTGCTAAAACGTTAGTCTTTATGTTCTCTGTCAGCAGTTTCAGCAGGCTTGATCAGAAGGGTGACAGAGAGGTCTTTCAGGGACAGTCGTTGTTTTAGTGTCCTGTTGCCGGCTCGAGCTGTCCCTGGAACTGTCCCCGTTTTTTTACTGTGACTTCGAAACAGAAATGAAGTGAAATAATACGTAGGCAGGCAAAATGAAAAATAAATAAATTAAAAATTAAAAATAAAAAAAGTAGCAGTAGCAGATCCCACTGGTTAATGTCTCAATCATGTTGTGCTTGTTTCGGCCAACGAATGAATCCACAACATTACCAAAAATATCTTTTCAAATCAGATAGTGCGGAAAGGAGGAAGACTTGATAGGAAGAAGAGTGAGGGAGATAGAGGACAGCTAAAGATATGATTACAGAGCCTGCAAATTAATTATTCCAAACAATGTTTGTGTGATAAAACACAAACCTGAGGCAAGCATGGGACTCTGCCAAAGTATTTATCTAAATACTGTATGATGGACTGGAGAGGAAGAGAGGAGGATATATTGTCCCCAGTTTTATTTAAAAAATCTGGTCTCTGCTGGTGAAAATGTTCTGATTTTGTTGCTTCACAATAAAAGCTCTTAAATTACTGAATAACAGGGGACTTTTATCGGGAAGAATTGATAGGAGATGAAACGTGTTTATCACTGAATTAGCAGAGGTTTGTAAACATTAGTAAATGTGAAACCACCAGATATTTTTCACGAGGGAACCATGGCATTTCAACTTTTGTAAATTTGACACCACTGGATATTTGTAAGGAGACCTCAGGACAAAAAGACAGGTATTTTTAGCCAAAACATGATCTTTTCCTCACTCTAAGCAAGTGTTGTTTGTGCCTAAACCAGACCATGATTAAAAAAACTACTTTTCATGCCTTGAGGACATGAAGGTTGAGACTTAGATGTCAACTTCACAATTCTCATCCACATCCTCATATCCATCAATAAGCTTTTAATTGTGGAAGAGAGACAGTGTGTTTGCTGGAGGATGTGGTGGTGGGTGTGGGGGGCAGGTTATCTGTGGGATTTACAGTTTAATCTTCTTAGGCACTTCCCTGTCGGCCGGGCTGCAGACTGTGGCTGAGGGAAGTACGTGCTAGCTTAGTGCAGCTGTCAGGATCTGCCTGCCAACCCAATCAATACTGGTCTTCTTTCTACCTCCCCGTGTCTCCCTCATGCCTCTACCCCCTGCCTTCTCAGCCTCAGCCGTCAGCTTCTCCCGCCAGCGCTAAATCAATGAGTCCTGAAGCTGATTAGCAGGTTCAAGTGCAGGTCATTTCACACAGCCGGAGGACATTTTTACGAATGAACATACTCATATATCCCATATGACACACAGTGCAGGAATGTTGTTGATGTCCAGAGGTTCCAGGAATGTAGAGAGCTATATTCTGATTCAAACACATTTTGGTTACCTATTAGTTTAGTTTACCAACTCTTTAGGATTATGTGTGTTTTGTCTGGTTTTATATGTGTTATGGCGTTGGGCACAACTGCCTGAAGAAAAGTGTCTTTGTTTGAGTAGATTTTGGGAACGATTGCTCATGTTTGAGCAATATATATATTATATATTGCAGTAGTGGAATGTTATTAAGTACATTTCCTCAAGTAATGTACTAATGTACTGTAATGAAAACATAACCTCCTTGGCAGAGGTAAACGTAAAATGGCTCCATACAGTTTGTCTGATGCAATCCAAGTCTCCAGAATCCCCAAGATCCCACATTTATTTGAAAGATGTTATTTGGACCCTTTTAAAACCAAAATCTTCACTGTAGCTGCTAAGCTAAAAGGATTAGCATGCACCCAGTCTGAAGTGGGTGTGCAAGCTCCACTGTGTGGAGGGTATAAATAACATCTATTCAAATCAGTTTGGGATTTCAGGGCTTCCAGAGACTTGGTTTACGCCGGACAAGCTGAGTGGAGCCACTTTGTTTGGTTTTCACCAATGATTTTTTAGGTTTTAAAAGTCCCACTGTATCTACTTCAGTTGTTTAGGAGAATGCTGCTGCAACGCTGTTTTGCTGTGAAGCTCCAGAAATGTTTTTGGACTATGAAACTTTACCTAACTTTCTGATCATTTAGCATTGTGTTTTAGCCATGCATGTTTCCAAATGGATTTTAAATTTATCAAATGACTACAAATGAACTGACATGAATCTGGGGCCACTGGGGCCCCTAAAGGACTCTGGGCAGTGGCCTTGCTTTGCTTGGCTGCTGATTCAGAGCTATATCAACTTAAATCTACATCTAATATGCAACAGTCTTTCTTCATGTGATGCGTCTGAATGTTCAGCAGACTTGTTTTCCAAACCCAATATTAAAGGCAGGAAGACTTCTGGGTTTCTACTTGATGCAGACTCAGGCTGTGTGTGTTACTGCACTTCTGAATAATCACTGGTCACAGTGACATGAATGAAACCCCCCCATCTTCATACAAATAGAGATCCAATAGCACCTCCAAGTGGTCAACCAGATACACCAACTGTTGAAACGAGAGGCGTTCGCAGCATGAAGAGTGAATCTGGTTTTATCTTGACTGTATGGAAACAAGGATAATCATCAAGACTACTGTGTTCCAGCTGTGAGCCTGGAATATGTGAGGATATTAATGGAATATATGAGATTTACACCAGGTGTGTGTTAATAAAGGATAAAGGAGAGAGAGGGTCATTTCCTCTTCCCTACTGACTCACCTCTGATACACTGATCAGTTTGAAATGCTTCACTGCGTGGCTTTGCTTTCTCTTCACAATTCAATCTCCTTTACACAGATCTCATCACTGGCTGAAAGAGCTAACAACTAACAGCTATCCACGGCTTTGATCAAATCATCCTAACTGTATTTCTGGCATTACTTACCCACAAGAGAACCAGTGTGTCAACAGAGCAATCCACTCTTAACGTCTGAAACAGTTTTTGATGGCCTGCGCAGTAGCTGACATGAACAGTTCAGTCATACCTGTATTTATGTATTAGTCAACTGACCCTGTAGACATCCAATAATAACATTGTTGCAACGTATCCAGAACGCTGCAGCGCGCCTCGTTTTCAATCTACCCAAACTCTCCTATGTGACCCCCCTCCTCCGTGACCTCCACTGACTTCCTGTTGCGGCCCGCATCAGATTCAAGACCATGGTGCTGTGGTCCTTCAAGGCCGTCAACGGAACTGCACCCATCTACCTCCAAACACTGGTCAGACCACATGCCCCAGCGCGAGCACTTCGCTCTACTAATCTTTTTTAATTTAATCCAAGTCTCTGGAAGTCCTGAGATCCCAAATTGTTGTGAAAAAATGTTATTTGCAATGTGCAGTTGAGCTTCAGATAGGGTGCACGCTAACAGCTTAGCAGCTACAGTGAAGATTTCAGGTGTAAATAAAGTCTTTTCGAACCAATTTGGAATTTCTGATCATCTGGACACTTGGATTATTCCCCGCACATGGCTGGAAATTGTCCTGATGTCTTGCGAAGACTATCCAGTGGTTTTGTGCTCACAGATGTGAGGTGTCACACCACAACCATCCCCTGCTGAGATGGAAGTCAGCTCATATACAGTACATGTAATCTGAATTGATGTTTAGTGAAGTGAAGTGCTAGTAGCAAAGAAGCAGGCCTTTTCTTATGCCACAATGTTAAAAAAGGAGGCTATAGGTCAAAAACACAGAGGTGTAAGTTAAATACTGAGACATTCAGCAACACTCATCCTCAATAACATGTCATCTCTTTTCACCAGATGAGTTGTACAGTGCAGAACAGACCATTTACCTCATGATCAGATGTTGAAACCTGACGCTGTGCATCACTTGACAGTAGAATGGAACCGGAGGAGCTGAACATAGGGACCATCTCAAAAGTGCATTCTAATAAAAAACATTTATTTTAGTCTGGACTCCTTCCATTGCATGCACATAAAAATATCCATCCATACACATGAATTTTCAAAGAAAATTCATTCTGACTCATATTTTTGTGGTCTTGGAGACACCTATTGTAGTGGTCTAATGTAATAATAGGGACTTGTGACAGTGACAGTGACAGTAGAGGGACAGATACGGCATCCATCAAACATTCCAACATGTTGCCCTAGTAGTGGAAAAGGAATATCACCAAGCAACATTTAACTCTTACAGCAGCTGCTTCTATAACTACCTTCTAACACTTGTTGATGTACTTCTGGGTACAGCAAACCAGACGTTCTCCTGTAGTAGAGTGTTGGGTTACAACGTCACAAAGTGTTAAGATAGAATCGCTCATGTGTCGTGTGGAGCTTTTTTTTCACAAACGCCGTACCAGTCCTTTCAAATGTCGCTTCAGCCATCAGCGCTTAAATTCCCTAATGTAGCAGTGACTACTAGTCATGGGTCAGAATGTGAACCTGTTGGCGAGTGTCACGGCTGGTTTGATCCCATCACAAGACGATCTTGAGTTCGTAACTCTTGTTTTCTCTGTCTGTATAATGTTGTTGTCTCTAATATGACATGTCTTGATCATGTTTTGGTCTGCTAAGATGTAGTCAAAAACACATTTTCACCATGAACAATAAAGTTGTGTGGCATACTCTGAAACAAGAGAGCATGCAGGATATTGGGGGATTTATTTGGAATAAACAAACAAATAGAAACTGTTATGAAACTATTACAGTTTAAAAAGAAATACACGTGAGTTAATAGAGGATGTAATGTACATATCTTATAACACAGAACAACACTGAACAGTCAACAATCAGAGCGATTAGTATTTGCACTTTGAAGCTCTAAGTCCCTTGGATTGTTGCTTACTATGATGTGGTCTCAAAGCTTTTCTGGAAGAGTACAAAACACACAGAACCACCACAGAACAGAACACCTGGCTGTTATTATAGAAACACAGACAACTAGTGTGTATAAGGGAACAGGACAGAGGCTCTCAGCTGATACTCTTTTCTGTTGCTATCTTATCAACATGCAAACGTTTCTTTTAGGCTTTGTTTTTGTCTAAGCTGTCTTGCTCTGCGCTCTCCCCTCCGCTGCCAAACCGTCGGTTCAGCTCTGATGTCAACACCGAGCAGCACGATTTCTGTAACAGAGAAGAAGAAATGGTGAAGACAAGCAGAGTCTACATTACAGCCATGCCAGCAGCTCAGTGAGGCTGTACAGCTGTGCTTTGAACACATTACTAACATCAGATGTTTACTATGTTTAACATGTTCACCATCTTAGTTTAGCCCTGTTAGCATCCTAACATATGCTAATAAGCACTAAAATCAACACTTTGGTCATAAACCAGAGTGTTGGACAAATTAAAATGTTGACCTCATGTTGGCAGGAGATCATTGAAGCTAATGTAATTCATCATCCATTCATGTACCAGAGTTCACTGAAGTCCATACAATAGCTGAAACCAGAAAATAGAGTGGTTGTATTTCAATAAGCCAACAAAGGTTTAACTTTATTTTACAGGTCTGCAAATGTCTATGTAAGTAGGCAGTAATTACCACGTAATGTATATGAAATATGTTTGAACTTATCACCTAAATACCACAATACATAGTTCAGAATGTATTGAAAGTTACCCCAACATCATTTTCAAATAATATTTTGCTTTTTTTCCAATAAGCAGTTCATAAATAGCTGATCATTTCTATAATATATTTCTGGGAACATTTCAGCTGGTTTCCACTCAACTTCCCCTCAGCAGGCCACTAAACTGAAGTGAGTTCAGTTGTTGCAGCTGAATTTGAACTGATGACCTATTGAACTACTTCCTGCCAACTTCTGCAGGTCAGTAAATCAGAAATGTTTTTTAGCTAATTAATAGGGGGAAAAAGTGAATATTTATATCATCAATCATCATCTGTGTGTGTGAAAGAGGGAGAGAGACTGATTGTTGATTGGTGAGAATGTAAATGATGAAAAAATGATCTCAATTTACTGAAGTGTGGAAGTAAAGCTGCAGCAGCTCAGTTCAGTTCAGTGGCTTTGCTGACGGGAAGTTACACAGAAACTATTTGGAAGTTAAAATGGCATGATCAGCTATTACCAGCTATTTATTAACTGCTTACTGGTGAAAAGCTGGATGTTATCATTAAATAATATTGGGGTCATTTTCAATTAATTTTAAAGTGATTAATGTGGTATTGAGGGGGTAATTACCAGGAAGTATTAAATATGTTTCTTGGTAATTACAACCTACTTACCATGAACTTTCCTGACCTGTAAAATGAAGTGTTACCTCTCAAAAATACCCAGGCACACTGCGGTGCAAAAAACTAAAGAGCATGAATAAATGGCACTTGGCACGTAGACGTTTCATGTATGCTTTTCAGTTTTGCCAAAGCAGTGTGCTGTGATATTTTTTGCTTATCACTTACTGATCACAAAGAATAGGATTTCACTCTTTCTTTTTGGTTTCATGATGTGCCCCAAGCTCCAAATAGCACCTGATTTTTTGTGTCTGCATTGATGAAGCAGTTGGATGTACCTGTTCAATAGTTGTTGAGATATTTCAGTAAAAGCCATGAATGTCAACTTGTCAGTGGCATTAGAGGGGCTCACCAAAGTCATCTGGATTGATCCTCTCGGGAACATGAATGTCAAAGTTTCATGGCAATGTTAAGATATTTCAGTCTAACCCAAAGTGGTGGACCGACATCCCATCCCTACAGCAATACTGGTTACCGGTGGGGATACTCTTCCCTACCTTGCCATCCTTAGCTTGGTTGCGAGCCCTTGATAGGAGCTCGATGAGGGCCAGCAGGAGCCCGACAGCCAATCCCAGGCCCAGGAGGACAAAGAGACCCCGAAGATCATTGGGCTGCAGGGCCTCAGAGGTTTGGGCTCTATCAGCACCCATACAGCTGCTGGCCCACCACTTGTCTCGCAGGTACGTCAGCTCTCCGGACTCACTTAGCTGGAGGATGGCGATGGTTAGGTTTTTGACCAGTGGGGAACCTGGTGAAGCAAGGAGAGGCAGTGACTCACTCCAAACCTATGAGCATTGTCCTGCTGTTGGAACAGCCCCCACTCTCTGGTTTCAGGCTCTCCATCAGATTTTCCAAAATGGCCACAATAAGTTAAAAAGTTTTTCTGATGCTAACATTGGCAGGTTAAGAGAGGCCAAACACTGGAAATGGAAATCAGTCAGCGTGTAATTCATTCTGCCTGATGTTGTGGCGTTCACACCTGTGCTTAGAGCGGTCCAGTTGTGATCGGACCAGAGAAGACAGAATTTAATACAGGTCTGAACAGGGCTTATTATGAACTTATTTGAAAGATGCAATGATTACCTAAAAATTCTAAACACAGGAATCTGAATTGAAAGGTAACTCAAAACATGTAACAATTTCACAGGTGAGGGATTTTTGATCAAAAACACCATGTAGTCCCTGACAGCAGAAAACATTGTGACAGGTCCAAACCACTCACCCAGAGGTGCTGCGATGGCGTAGCCTCTCATACCAATGACTTCCTGTGAACGGGTCAATTTACAGTAGCGAGCCACTGCCAAGTCCAAGGACACTGCTTCACCGATGAAGGCAAAGTTTCCCTCCTGGGTGCGGCGAACACCCTCCTCCATGCTCTGCACGTAGCTCTTCTTACGCTCCATGTGCTGGTAGATACGGCGGTACACAGGGTTGTTGGAATACTGGGAAAGAAAACAATGTAAAATAAAACATTTTAATCTCCAACACTGTATTCTGAGTGACATCTGGAGCATGTCATCTCCCACTCAGTTATATGAAGTGAACCAGCTGTAATCACTATAAACTCTAGTTAGGAGCTGCTGAATGTGCCTTAAAGAACATCATGGTGGATCCAGACTCCAATGTGCCGTAATCAATCAGGTCCTGGTTGGCGAGGTCTTCAAAACTCATGATGGAGATGTGTTTGTTGTTGGAGTGCAACACGGAGTTGAAGTTGCCAAAGTAGCAGGCCAGCAGCAGTATAGCAAACAGCCACCAGATGGCGCTGATTAGCCGTCCAGACAGGGCCTTGGGGTGAGGACCAGCACCTGAGAGGACAGTGAGAGAAGTCAAGAGGCTGCAGTACAGGTCGACCCACTCCTTTTAAAGTTGAGATTAATGACATGACATAAATTCACAACAAAGAGGTTTTATCGTTGATGATGATCACTACCTTGATGGTGTTGTCAATGATAGGTCTAACATTATTTAATGATTGCTCTGACTAAGCTTTCACAATTCAAATTGGGAAACCATTGAAGGATAAATTCACCCAAAAACGAAAATAGAGTCATTTTGTGCTCACCACCATGACAATGGAAAGGGATGGGAAGAAGGGAAGAGTCTTTATTTGATCACATATCATACAATGTACAACATAGTGAAACCGGTGCTCTGCATTTAACCCATCCCGTGGATGCAGTGGGCAGCGTGAACACGCCCGGTGTGTCCAAATCTTGATTCTAAAAAAATGAAAAAATGCTTTGTTGCCGTTTCATTCTGGTACTCACCTTACAAAGCTGCTAGCAAACTTCAATACTAAGCTAGTTATTATTGTTTATGGTGACAATTTACTTGATATTGGTAGAATAATATTATGGAACTAGATTTTTTGTGTCATTCCAAGTGTGAGGCGCAGTCATCATTGCTACTGTAACCAACAAGAGTTTGATCCACTCCTGACTCGGATCCAGAATGTTTTTTTTTAAATACCTAGTATTGCATCATCTCCTGATGGGAATATGAGATGCATTTGATTTATTCAGTCTGACCAGAAGTGGGGATAAAACGTAGAGAAGCAATTCGCACCCAGGTCCTGCCCCAGCAGGATTCAAACCCCTGACCTGCTTGTGAGGCAACAGTGCTAACCTCTGCGCCACCGTGCTTAAGTCAGGTGAAGTTTCATAGTCCACAAAATATTTCTGGAGCTTCACAGCAAAACAATGTTGCAGCATTCTCCTTAACAACTGAGGTAGATGGGGACTTGTTTAAAAATATGAAAAAACAACTGGAAAAAACAAATGTAAAATGGCTCCACACAGTTCGGCCAACAAGTTTCTGGAATGCCTGAGATCCCAAACTGATTTCAAAAGATGCTGTTTATATCCATTTACTGATAATATATATCTGTACTGATGCTGTATATTTGGATATTGTAAATTGTACCATATGTTTTGTATTATTTATATATTTGAACTTTTTCCTCGTGTTTCATTGTATTTTGAGAGGCAAAGGAAGAATTTCATTGCACAGGGAAACTTGTTTCTTCAACTGTGCATATGACAATACATTTTTGACCAGACCCGACTTGATTTACACCCTTTATTAAGCTGAAATCTTCCCTGTAGCTGCTGAGTTAAAAAGGGTTAGGGGTGCACCATGCGTCGAGGGTATATATAACATTTCGAATAAATTTGGGATCCTGGGGCTTTCAGAGACCTGGATTACATCAGACGGGTTGTTGCGAGACATTTTATCTTATTGCTTTTGGTTCAAGTCCCATCTACTTCAGTTGTTTAGGAAATGTTGCTTTGCTATGAAGCTCCAGAAATGTTTTGTGCAATACGAAACTTCGCCTGACTTTGCATCAGCATTGGTGTGAGTAGTTAATTTAGGATTTTCATTTTGGGTCAGTTTTAGGTCGGAGCAGGCTTTTGAGTTTTGCGCACTGAAGTTGTGTTATGAAACATTTGTCAAAGACTTTGTAACATACTGGACGATCATAAGGTTGCGGTGCAGCATATCTTTTTGTGAGAGTCTATGAACAGAGACAGTCAGCAGCCATGTGTGTTTCTGTGCCTGTGGTTCAGTTTAGCGTACTGCTGTGTTACCTTGAAGGGTGAGAGCTCCTGTGATGTACCAGAAGCTGTGCAGCAATGTGAAGTTGTGCTCCTCTGTGTCCGGCTCAGCCCATTCAGCGGGACTGACCCTAGAGAAAAATAAATGGGCTTCAAAGCCAGCACTGTTAAACGTACAATATGTAACTTCTGACGCCAGAGAAAATTGGGTGCAGAAAGCCAAACCCTCTGGAGAATAAAGACCCCAAGTCACATCAGATTTTGCTCTGATCTGGAGCTGACAGGAGGGGAGCTCCGAGGTTACTTTTTAACTTTTGGTATTAAAATGTGGATTTATGTTCACTCCTGTTTATCAACCTGACTAGAGCAGCAAAACAGAGTTTCTGGTAAGTGTCTGAAATGGTGTGCTTAGCTTAGCTTAAGGCTAATAAACTGTAAAGTCATCTGGCTGTTTGGGGCGGATGAACACTGCATGAGTAACCCTAATAAACACTTCAAAATAACACAACAAAAAACGTATGCACTTAAGTTCCACCAATTACAGTTTAGCTTGTGCTAGCTAGCAGCTATCTATTACTGACACAATCACATGAATTAATCTTATTGATAAACTTCAAGAGAGACAAAAGTTTTATCATATAATTTTATACCAATTGCTCTAAGAAAGACGATGAGTGTTCTGTTACCACGGAAAATGCTGGTTGTGGTTATGTGAAAAGATCCTATCATTTGCACAGGATATTATGGGGGACTAAGGTGGCTAGAGAAAGAGCAAAATATCACCAATGAAGGTTTTTTCACTTCAGGTTCAAGTTAAATCCACCAGGTTCTGTCTGCAAGAACATTTTGAAGCTTGCACTTACCGACCGACGAAGAACATACAGAGACCCGTTAGCAGGAATGCGATGAGGACACCCACCCACATGTCAGTGGAGAAGGGTGACATAAGACTAAAGGTGCTCTCCTCAGAGGCCAGATCTTTGCGCAGGATGAAGCCGATTCCTGTTTGCATGAAGGGGGTGGTCATATCCACAAACTGCTCTCTGACTGCAGTGAGGGTCAGCGGGGCCACGGCCAGGTCAGCCTCCTGGTGGAGGGTATGAGCACACGTATCATACACAAGACACAGAGATAATGTGAGGCCATTAAAATACATTGCGATGTGTCGACCACATCATTTCCAGTACTTTCAGATGTCTGTCATTGTTCAAACACCCTGTAGTGTGCTATGGTTGTCTCACGTGAACCACTGGCTACACTGCCCCACATGTTTTCTAGTGGTTCTGCTCTGTTTTGTCCACATCTGTAAGCTTTAGGAAAAAGTGCACAAATATAAATAAAAAGACCACAGAGTACAGACAGAGGGCTCCGTCTGTGTCATATATGAGTCATTTTGAAATAGGTCATTATTAAAATGTCAATATAATGCTGAAATAAGTAATAAATAATAACTATTATTATTATTTTTATTATTAAATGTTATCAAGATATTCTTTTTTTATATAAAAAAAAGCTGAATTTTCCAATGTATTCATTAGTTTATAAGATTCACTGCATTTGTTAATGTGATTCTTTGTTTCATGAATAAATATATTTTGTACTTTTGGGTCACTATACTTAGAAATACATTCCAGCTATGATACATAACACAATCCACTCAGCCAATTTAGAGCTGATTAATGCTCATCAGAAGAGAAAGCCATTAAAATATTCATATATTCAAATTAGCATTGACAACTGTCAGCTTTAAAACTGTTCGGTCATGACACCTTTGGGACCACAAGACAGGCTCAGCTTTGAGAAAAGGCTAACAAACCTAAAACAAACACAGTACATTCAGTATATCACATGACACACATCCACTGCTCAGTCCCTGTATCACATTTTAAAGGAAAAGTTCATCCAAAAAGTCATTATTCTACCCACTCGTATGCGTACAGTGAAGTTTCATAGTCCTACAAAACAGCATTGGTGCATTCTCCTAAACAGCTGAAGTATAAGTGTAAAAACATAAAATGGCTCCAAACAGCTCATCCTGCGTAATCCAAGTTGCCAGTAACACAGAGACAGCAAATTGATTTGAAAAGACCATTTTTATACCACTTTTTCCAAGATGAAATCTTCACTGAGGATGCTAAGCTGAAAGCGTTAGCATGCACCCCGTCTGAAGTGCGTATACAAGCTCAACCACATGTAGACTGTAGGAAGACGTTTAATGTACTTTTTCCCCTGTTTTTTGGGGGAGTTTTTTACATTAAAACAAATCTCCCATCTACTTGACTACAAAACTTCCCCAGACTTTTCTTTGGCCTGGGGTGGGAAGATAATGACTGAATTTTAATTTTTGGGTGAACTCATCCTTTAAGTAGAGCCAGTACAGTTGCACGGTCAATGATTTACCCCTCTGATGATCTCGCCAATCATGCCCTGCCAGTTGCCGCTAGAGTCCATAACTCCGTAGCGGTTGTCTTTCACCAGGTGCAGTTTGTACTTGAATCCCAGCTTCTTGGAGAGCATAGCGAGCAGGTCGATACAGTAGCCCTCCAGCTCAGGGCCTCTGCTCATGGTGTATGGGTCATCCTGAGGAAACAGAATGAACAACCTCATTTTAATGGAGAATGTGAGGGATCATTTTGGGAGAACTGGGAAGTAAGGTAACAGCCAAGTTCATTCTTTGAAGATGAAGAGAAACTATATTAAATTGATCACAAAATCAAATTGATGCTTTTAGGTGGAAATCTGGACTCGAACTCTGGTGAGATTAACTTTAAGCATGGCTTTGAGTTAGGAGGGAGAAAATCTCTGGATGTGAATGATTGTTTAAAGATTGCAGTGTCATATACACAGGATGTGCAGCGAGCAGGTTATGTGTAGTTGTATCTGAAGGAACATTTCTTTTTTTTCACTGCTAAAACATTCTTATCAAGTCATATTTTGTCTGTAATTTAAGTCCTTAAAGTTTCATTATCCTGAAACAATCTAAAGATTTCTCTGTTTATCTTTTATATGGCTTAAAGTGATCCCTCATCCAGCACAACTGCTAAGCGTTAGGGAAATGGCTTCATCCAGAAGTTAACAATCATATAACGCAATCTGGTAAACTGTAGGCCATTGCACTGCACTGTTTTGAGATTCGTGCAGGTCCGAGGAGACAACTTAGAGGAGAAAATTGAAATGACAACTCCATGTGTCATGTTTTGTGGCAATGCAGCTGGCTAGCTTTATTGAGCCATCAGAGAGCACACGACTGCAAGTCACAATCTGTGTATTCTAGACTTGCTTTATGTTTTTGAAAGTCAGTTTAACTTCAAAACTAGCAATTTCGGTCACTTTCTCTTATAATATACAATCAGTATTAGTAGCCTACCATACTACATGTCTGAAGTGCACCAGTTGCATTGGATATTTTGTTACTTTAAATCTTTAAATCTCTGATCTGTGATGTTATGGATTGCTGTTTTGAAAACCTCTTATTAGTAGTGTTTAGTGTTGCCAGGGCCGACAGCAGCATGAGTCTTCTATTTTTAAACAGGCCTACAGCTTTGATTTGAAAACCTAAACTGTGTTTCAGTATGGGCTATAGTATCAGTCATTCTACATTTCACCATGTAACGTTTTGCGTTGCCGCTTGCATGTTTTCAGTGAAATAATTAGGGGAAAATGTGGCACTTTTCTTTCTGCTTGCTGTGCCTGAACATTGATCATCATCTGTCAAAATGCGATGGAAGACTGCAATAAAGTGATTTTCCAACATACTTTTTTCATATTGTTTTGTCTTGTACAGAAGGTGTAAATGATGGATCTTTAAGTTACACAAATCTTTCTGTTGTCTCTTTAGAGTTGGCCAGATAGATGCATTTAATGGTTAAAATTGACAAAATGTTCTCTAATACCTCGAGTTCCCTCTAGAAGCACCTGTTTTTGTTTACTCACAAATGCTCTCACCGTTTTTACCCCTAACTTGTTTGCATCCCTGGTGTCACCTGGTCTGAAAACTTAGACTTATCTTTAATGATTTTAACTTGGTCAGCACAATTTTATTATTACTGATGGAAAAGATGGCCAAATGACAAAAACTCAAACTGTTCTGCTGAGCCAAGATGACTCAGCTGCACAAAGGCCACTGCCCCTTTTCATTCTGGTGTAGAGAAAAAGGCAAAAAGAAAGAATACCTTTATAGTCGTGATGGATAAGTCCTTGGCGTCTGGAATAGAAAAAAAAAAAGCACCACAATAAGTTTTGGATTCTTGTAATGAAGCATGTCAACAAGCAAGAATATTAGCACAAAGCTGAGAGGATTTAGTCTACGCCAGCTCTTTGGCTGATTAGTAGTTTGGTTTCATGTCTACAAGCTTATGTGCACAGCCTCCTCTGAAAGCCTAATGAAGCATATTGTTGCTCTGAGCCCCCATCATGCCTTTTTCTCTCAGCCACAGCAATAAATAAGCTAAACAGAAACTGGGGGACAATGAGAGTTTTGTTGTTGGTTGTTTTTCAGGAGACCTGGAGAAAGGGCTCCATACTGAGGGGACGGTTGCATGGTCCAATGAGATGTTGACTGAATCCCTGTGGGGGGGATCAAGGATGTTTTTCTACCGGTGTTTTTCAAGCCCTTGTCCACCATGTAACCAGAGCAGGGGGTGAACCCCCCGCCCCATCCCCTGACATTACCCATGACACTAAGAGTTGTTTTCTTTTTGCTGTGACTGTGACCAATGGCATTCCCAGCGTGTCCAGCAGGCCCTAACATGCCCTGCCAGGGTCAGTCAGAGAAAGGAGGGGGGATAAACGGAGGTGCCAGGGGTGCAAATTCTTCATAATTTTATGCAATAACAAAAGTGGGCCCGGTGGGGTCATATAAAGCCCATGACAATCCATCAGCCTCCTCTAGAGAAGATGGCAGGACCTGCGATCTGCGGAGATGCCTGTCAGTTGACTGCCTGCCTGCAGAGTTTTCCCCCCACACGGTTAATTGATTTATCACAGTGCTTTCTGGACCACAGCAAGGCGGTAGCCCCTCCACTGGTGAGAAATGGGATTCTGCCACAGTGGATGGCACACCCTTTGTGCTTTGATAGGACTCCAGCAGTCCAGCAGGGCCAGAGTCAAATGAGAGGAATGATTTGGGAGTGTGACCCCGTCTAATAGGTCAGCCAGGGCCCGCTGGCACAGAGCTTGGCTTTAACTCTGCAGGCAATTTGCAGAGGCAGCGCTGCTCTGGAGGAGGAATGGATGTCATCACTTTGTAAAACCTTGTCCCCTTATAATTCCTGAAAATGTATGTAAATCATCCCAGAATGCCTATCCCAGGCATACCCAAAGTAAATTGAAAGCTGCTCTGAGCTATTTGGAGTACAGGTATGGTTTTGGTCTCTTTTGAGAGGTAAGTTTCTTCCTCGACTGTCATAAAATTTTAAATGCTGCTGGTATTGAGTTATAGAAGTTTGAACACTCTGTTTAAGCAGAGACAAACCTGCAGATAACTAATAATTGAGCCTTATGAGCTGGAACGCACAACAAAACAATGGGGTCACAGCATTTGGTCTGATCTAGTCTACAGAAAGTTCAAATTTGAAACCAGTAGAGAACCAAAAGCACGGCCCTTCCAGTTTGCCCCATGGGACCTTATTTCAGAAAAACTCTGGTAGTGAATGGAATCACACATATGACGTTTGTCAATTTAAAAAGTTAATTTTTAACTTGAGAAAGTTGTAGTGTCAAAAGACTAATGAAATATAACACGATGAAAATGCGTAACTATAGAGACTACACAGCCAACAGTAACAGTCACATTGTCTTGTTTATTCTTTTTCTGTGCCGAGGCGGCGGCCATGTTGGTGTTGATGACGTATGTGGAGCGAGTCGATGTGGTTTCACTGAGCGGATTAACACAGAACTAGATGGTATTTTACTTTATATGCAACAAACTGCGACTTTCTCAACTTGGAAAATTTGCTTTTTAATTCACAAACATCATTTGTGAATTAAAGACGTGTAATTCATGGCATAATTCAAGCGGGATCGAAAAATCATGCCCTGCCATCATGCCAGAAAAAAACCCATCTCCATTCACTACCATACATATTTTTTCCAAAATAAGGTCCCATGGGGTCCATCTGAAGGGGTGTGACTTCAGCTCTCTATATTGCACACTATTTTTTTTCTTTCTTAAAAAAAAAAGCCATTTTGTAACTCCAGAATACCCTTGCTTGAGAGTAAAAGAAGCATACACACACTTAAGTGCTATATTTCCCTCTTAAATTAAACTTTGTGGATATAAATAGTCAGAGTCATTAGGTGCTTAGGTGAAAAAACAGGCAATACAACAAGTAACATCCTGGAAAAACTATGTAAACTTGCATAGTTTCCAAGTGTAGGCTTACGAAAACCCATTAAAATGATATATTGTCATTTTTTAAATGTCATTGGCTACAGGATTTCATCCAGTGGCTGACTTGCAGGTCCCTGAGGAGAGAGAGAGGAGAGAAGAGAGAGAAGGTTGTCATCTCTGCAGGGATGCTCGTTAGCTGTTGTAGGCTTCAGGCAGGACATAGACACTCCTATTGGGTCAAATGAGGTGCCGATGGATACACGATAAGCCATTGTAACCCAACCCTATTGCCAGACAACAATGCTGACTTTGAACAATTCTGCGAAACCCTATATAAGGTCATCAGCAATTTTTTTAAGTTTAATATAAATGTTTTAAAAATGATTCCTTTCTACAGTGTCTTCATGCGACTATGGCAGCATGGTTATGGTATGAGAAAAATTGCGGTTACTGCTAATAAACTATGGTTAAAGGGGCTCTATGTAACAATTTGTAGCCATTTACATGTGTGAATCACTTTTTTATTGGCCATATGTGAGCAGATTGTAAAAATTAGACCTCCGTCTCCCTTGGTTGCCTATACAAGCTTGTGGATGATTTGTTTAAGTTGTTAAATGCTGCTGGACTGTGGATTTCTTTGTGAAGGACTTGGGTGTCATTTGCCGCGACAGTCCAAAGGATGTGACTTTATGCACGTTGAGTGACTCGTCTCGGTGCCTCTCTCCGCCCCGCTCACAGAGAGCAACAGTAGCTAATGTTAGTTTAGAACTACTAACAACTAACAACCGGCTTCCACACAACAGAGAGGATCCACATAGATTCAACTGAAACACCTGGTTAAAGTTACATAAACAATGTTTTTTTTAACAAGTTAAAAGTAACAATAAATCTTTAACAGGACAAATGAAAATAGAGCATGTTAAAGGCACATCCACCACCCCGAACTCCAGACCTCTACTTTCCACATAGACATAGACTGTGCTGCCATACACTGGTACTGAACATTGGCAAGGGAAATAATTGCACTGTGGATAACTGTCCAATGTAAATTTCGAAGGATATAATAATCAACAGTATGTCTTAAATCAAGAACCACAAGCTGGCAACAATGCTGTGTATTTAACATTAAAAATGCCACCATATCGACTAAAATCATTGATTTGGAGGTTGAAGTTGGCGGACAAAAATGAAACACAGCAGAAAATGAAAGATGTAGTCACAGGAAGTTTTTAAAAAAAAGACAAAGCAATCAATTCTGTTGTCATTTACTGTAAGCCAGACCTGATCATCTTCAATAAGTTTACAATTATTCAATAATTTTAGAACATTTTTCATAAAGTAAATTGCTGTTTCATCAGCATTATTTAGATTTCACAGCACAAAATGCAATTAGCTTTTGTGTGAACTGGCCTATGTGTGGTCCAGGACACTCTGACATTTTGATCTTACCTCAGAATTATGTATTGATGACTGCCATAAAAGTGTATTCCTACATAAGACCCATTATTCTTTGGCTCCGCCCACTTAGATCCTTTCACTATACCACCATATTTTGGGGTTCAGTATCTTACCATAAGACATTTCAACATGCAGACCTCCTGAGCAACAGCTGCCCCCAGTGGTCGCACACCTGAGGCAGTTGGCTGATATTGGCCTATCACAGATAAATTGTTTTGGTGTATATGTTGAGATTCACTGATATGAAAACTTTTTTGAAGAGATGATATGCAGAAAAGATGCACGGTGTAATTTAAAATGATTAATTTCCCATTGAAGTTCACTGTTAAAGTGCAGTGATGTCTTTTTAAACATTAAAGTTTATTGTTAAAGTGTAAAATATCCTTTCTCCGTTACAAAACTTAATAAGTGTTTAATAACCATTTTTGAGCAATCATTGTGTTTATATCAACTGATTTATTGATGTCGGTCTCTAACATTGAGTATTGGTGAGGCTCTAATTGAAATATGATAGCAGGAGAAGGATGCATGCAGAAGGAGACATGAAGTTATTACATAAAGAGTATATGGTTGACTTTATATAAATGAAGACTTTGTTCTGCAACAAAACATGAATCGTGACAACCCTGAATGTGAAGTATTTATCCAAACGGACCACGTTCCACCACGTGTGCTGCAGCTGTGAGGTTTTGTGCATTATTCTTACCTGCGGTGATGCTACAAGCAGTCAGGGCTGCCAGACAGACGACCAAAGACATGCAGCCTTTCATGTTGCCAAAGCCCTGAAAATGGCACTGATTAATACATTACCTTCAACACGATTATCTGTCTCAATTTCAGATGCAATTCAACCAAGATCATATGACACTTAGTGATGAAACCTCATTACAAGCTAAAACTGTCTCACTATGTTGTAAAATAGAAGTTCCCTTACCTCAGTTACGCCTGATGCACTGGGAAAGAAAACTTATGTGCGAGGAACAACTCCAGGAAAACGCGTAAGAAATTCACCAGACTTGCTCATGGGCAGTGGGATGGTTGTGTGCAGAACAATGTAGTGGGGGATTATATAGGGGAGCACAGGGAGGGAGGAGACAGGAGCTCATACGCAGAGTAAACTCATGATTATTTGGCAGAGGTTTTGGGGGATAAAGTTCAGGAGAGAAGTGTAATGACCTAACTGTTGCTACACTTGTTTTCATAAGATAATATTACAGGATGTTAGAAAGAGGGAGGTGAAGATGGGTGGGGGAGAGGTACAAGTAACTTTACAGTTGGTTAGTTTGTTTTCAAGCAGGTATGCACAAAAATTGGTCCAAGTTTCTTTGACTTGGAAAAAATCCTACAGGTTTTACCATAGGCCTACAAACCAAATTGATGTATTTGCACAAACCTTTTGAAAACAGGCAGTGATTTCATCTTAAAGGGAAGGACTTCATTCACTCTTTGAGACAGAAAACATTCTCCCAGGGCTGAAGTGCTAGACAAAGCTTGGAGGTTGCAGTTGAGAGGCCAAGCCGTGCCAAACTGTCTAGATAAATACGGCTTTAAGAGGGACTCTGTGGTTTTCTTGGAATCCTAATGAAGCTGTCCTTTTGTGTTTGTGTACCGGCTGGAACGGAGTCTGTGGTGCTAAAATGAGAATGTCATGCTTCACAAAGTCTTACAGAGCTGAGGAAGAGGCCTGGCAGTGTGTGACAGCTCACCAGAGGTGGCCGTCAGCTTTGGAAACCACAGGCTTGACAAAAGACAAACCTTTGACTGACAAATCAGTGTCCTGAGAAAGCAGGGAGGTGCTGCGCTGAGGGTTAGGGTTTCAAGTTCTTCAGGGTTCCTGGCACGTCTAATTTTTTGTGTTGTGGAATTGATCAGTGATCCAGAGGTTATCCAACAAACATGTGCATTAGCTTTCTCAAAGATGCATGGATGTCCTCCTATTGTTATCAATATATTAGGTTTCAATGCTATCCATTGAACAAGTGTAGCAACAGTTAGGTCTCCTGAGCTTTATTCCCCAAAACCTCTGCCAAATAATCATGAGTTTGCGTCTGAGCTCCTGTCTGCTCCCTCCCTATACAATCCCCCACTACATTGTTCTGTACACAAAGTGCACAGAGTTGTGTCCCAAAGTGCATATTCTGTTACAAAGGCATGACAGTTTTGCCAAGATCTTAGTTCCAAAGGAAACACTGAATGCTTAAGCATTTTGGGGGGAATTTACAAAACCTGAACTAGTATGAATAAAACCTTGAGAGCTCAAAAATAGGGAAGATTTCGAAACCAAAGCAAAGGATTGGGGGTCCTCCCCCAAAAACTTGAGTTTCAGAGACATTGTTTTCTGCATTCTGCCGACTTTCTGAGGAGTTATTTGTAAGAAATAGCCAGGATTTGGAGGGTTGCTCTAAAACTATTGGGGGCAGCATAACCGCTGGATGAGCCACACAAGAGGTTTGCAGCTGGAGAGGAGCAAGAGTCACACATCAGCAACTGGTGAAAAACCTGTGTACAGCCGGAATATTTTTACTTTATTTTGACCAAGCTGTCATTGTGGAAAGACAAATTAAGACTGTATTGATGAGTTTGACTTAGTTTATGTCAAGTCTGAATGTAGTGCAGTTTATGCTGAGTAAACAGTGAGCACCCAGCTTGTAATGTAATGCACATCACCTGTTTCAACAGCCAATCGAACAAACTGTTACAAAGCTCATCACTTTAATGACTAACAGCTGTGACTGTATGACACAATCCCTAAAGTTTACTGATAAACTCACAGCTTTATTGCAAAATGTAAAAAAATAACAAGAACAACACAACAGCATTTTTATGTTAAATACTTTTAATTCTATAATAATTGTTTTCAGCCTCTTTCTGCCTCCCGTCGGTGACTGCCGTTGGTGTGACCCCCGTGAACAACAGAAAAATTGACGTAGAAGAGAAAAACAGCACATGTCTTTCTCTTCTCTCATTTCTCAATAACTGAGGAGGACCAGGTGCAACAACAGACAACACACTGTACAGTGCCAGAAACGGGTTGTGATAACTTGTCATAAATCGGGAGAAATACAGGACAATTGTGAAATCAGAAACAGGAGTGGGGAAAGTATGGAGTAAAATGACCAAAAGAAATCTAATCGTGGTTGTTGAGAAGCACAAAAACGATGTTTTTCTCTTGCAGCTTCAAGCCTTTGTTCTGGAACATTCTGCCTTCCTGCAGGGGGTCTGGGGGCGGTTGCCAGAGAGGTTGAGAAAGGTGATGGCTGGTAAACACAGACTCTAACAGAGTCCATAATTAGAGCAGCAAGCAGCCCCTGCCAAAACCAAGGCCAAGGGCTTTTACATGTCAGCTTGTATAAGGCTGAGTTTAACTGGTTAGTTAACAACTCCTCTTTGTCTCTGAGCCCAAGCAGCTGTTGATAGATTGAGTGCAAATGAAATAAATGAGCTGTGAAGCTTTCAATAATATTCATTTGAGATTTATTCAGGTCATAATTACACAATTTTTGAATTAAATATTGTCCCTCAAATTTTGCACAAAGAACTGGCATGGCAGTGCAAACAATACAGCAGGCCAACGATAAAACGTGCTTCGATACAGATCAGTTCCATCTTGTATTATTATCATGAACCAATGAGAACACAGGGTTTCAGGCATGATGCTCTTGTGACCAACGTCAGACTACGAAATAGAAGTTGGAGTATTAACAAATCTTTATATAAAAAGTCTTTGTAAAATAAAGCCTTAAACATCACAGTGCATAAAAGACATGCAGTCAACTAAAAAAGGGCTAAACTTGGTGTGGAGTAGTCCACCACTGCTTTAACGTACAGGATCAAAGTGCTTTGACATGCCACAGATTAGGGAGGTTAGCAAAAAATTGGCAGCTCAGTCAAATTACAATGGAACCACTACACAAAAATACTAAAAATGAAGACCTTTTGATCTGCATTGTAGGAATAATTCCTTCCGTTTTTTAGCAAAGACATGAGACAAGCCTCAGTTTTTAGCATCAAACTGTACATTATATTCAACATGGTACCATGCCATCATTTTCAGAATATTGCTAGTGGATGGATGAATGTAACTAAATTTCAGCTCAGTTAAAGTATACCATTACAGTTAAAGTGAAATAAAAACAATGGATCATTTCAAATCCTGTCCTCTAGTCGCAATCTATTGCTACTGTATGCTCAAGTTAAAAAAAAAAAACTCAAACATGAGAGTAGTCACACTCAACATAAACAGCTATATAAAAACTCCAGGTATTTTTCACTAAATACATTCTGGCAATTATCTAACATTTGGTGCAAACAGATGACAGAGCTGTAGTAGTTGCTCTTAGAAGAAATGCTCTCCAGTAGGTTCAAGACTATGTTTTTCTGAATGCACAGGTTAAAAAATGGATCTTGCACAAGATACAGAATTGATTGTTCATGGATTACTAATTTAGTGGAACACAGTTTTCTGTGAGACGTTGAAATAACCTGCATTGTGAACCAGTTTTCTGTGAGATATCAGTAAAGATATGCAACTTTCTTTTCAAAAAGATTTCTACTTGAGAAAAACTGGACTGTGTTCCAAAGTTTCTAGCTGTGTCTCTCACACTTGGTTCCAAGTCAGGCAGTTCTTAGAGTTTGAGCATGAAAAAGACTTCACTGTTTTCAGGGTCTGGGGAGGACTGGGACTGTCTAGGGGAGGGAGTTCCTAGGGGGGTGAGCTGACTCAGCAGGTCCAGACTGGTGCAAGGACTCTGGGCCACGCAACACGCCCCTTCAGGATTCCCTCGCTCCTCAATGGGGCTAGCACTACTCCCACCGCCAATGTAACCACTGAGGCTGAAGCTTGCACTTCTGCCCTGGACCAGGCCCTGCAGCCTCTGCCTTTCCTGGGCCTTCTTCGCCCTGTTTGCAATGTACCGCACCCTGCTTTGGCTCCTTGAGGAGGTCCTACGCACCAGGGTCTCATCCTCAGTCTCCTCCTGTGACTCTCTATGCCTGTTTTCCGGGGCGAAGTCACTAGCTGTCAGGGGCTCCACATTTGTCAGCTTCCGCAGTTGCTCAGTCAGGTTGCTGGATGACCTAGACCTCAGTGGGCTTCCCTTGTGGATCTGTTCCCTCGTTGGCCTTACAATGAAGCTCCGGCTGATGCTGCGATACTTGCTGTCAAAATTACAGGAAATGTCATCAGAGGTCAGATCCCCAAGGCTTTTGGACAAGGAAGCTGTAGCTGTTGGTGTTGTAGCTGCAGTGGGCGGCCTACTAGCTGATGACTGTTTGAGCCCTTCCATGTAGAGCCGGCTCCATGTGTGCCTCCTTTGAGTCAGTCTGCTGGGTGAGTCCACTGTAGCTTCCTTGGGGGGCTGTAAGGGACGGGGCTTAAGCTCATCTCTGGGGCACTCATGTTGCTGAAGATTGGGGTTTGATTTACTCTTACTGACTCGCAGGGCTTCATAGGAGACTAATGCTGAGCGACGGCAATTGACCCAGGGAGGATCGCAGGTGCTGCCAGCTGTGGGCAGGCTGGTGAGGCTCTTCCTGGCCAGGTTAGGCAGGGACAGGTCAATGACAGTGTCGCTGGAAGAAATGCTAGAGGAGGAGGACATGCTGTCACGGTGGCTGCCTGGCTCTAACTTGCTCCAAAGGCGGTCATTCATGGTAGCATCTGTGCAGACTTCTGGTACTGCTGACTGGGCCTGCACAGCTGAGGATATAGCAACTCGAACATGTCCCTCGCTTTTTGTTCTTCTTACTAGTGTGCTGTTAAAAAGTGCTCGCCTGGCCTGGGCTATATCAGCTGCAGGGACTGTAGGGGTTCCAGTTGACACGCCTGCTGCAGCACGAGGCTCTGTTCTTCGGTCAAACTTTAAGTCTGCTGGATCATTTTTCTTATGTGTCAGAGTTTCTAGGTTTTGTCTCTGGTTTTGTGTGTGCTCCATGAATGAATGAGTGCTTCTGTTGGTTTGGGTGTCTTGAGCACTCTGTGATGGTCCAGTTTTCTCGGCAGGGTTCGTCAGACTGGGTGACGTGGTTCTGGAAAGGGTAGGGGGTTTCTTAGGGTCCCCGCTCACCTTGATAGGACTGTCTACCACCCCATTTGAAGGAACGGTCAGTGGGGGGTCTGCATTTATTGCTGTGGATGCTGAGTGCAGTGGTGCAGATGAGGACTGATGTAAAGACAGGCTCTTTCCTGGAGTGGAGACCGAGCAGATGACATGAGTGTTCCTGGGGTCTTCAGAGTTCAGTGCTAGAAATGGGGGAGCTGGTCTCTGCACTGTGGAATAGTCTGTGGAAAGAAAGACAACAAAGACATCATTTATTATTACAGTCTCTGGTCACTGAAATCCTTTTGGCTATAAAAGTGATACCTGTATGCTGGGAAACTAGTGCCCAAACCCTGGAGTGGTGACTTTGTTTTTTTCCAGAATGTAGATTTGAAATACTGCATGGAAACAATATATTCATCATAATAATATAAAGAAGAATGGCGCAAAAAATGAGGACCGAACTTTTAGCAACTTTGCCGAGTTAAAAAGTTTGGGATGTGTATTCCTAGATTCACTAATTGCTTATTTTTCACTGGACTGAGTTGAAATCTATCCTGAACATCCTAGAACATCCAACCTCAAGGATAATTTACAACATATATGCATATATTTAAATAGTTGTAGCAGAATGTAGTAAATTCATTTTTCACCTGAAGGAAGGATCTTTCATTTTCAAAGACTCATATTGCCTCTAGTTTCAATTTTCTTGTAAGCAGAGGTTGATTCTGTGTAGTATTCAAATTATTTTAACACACATGGAAGTAATTTGGTCCAGATAAAAAATAAGTGCCAGATATCTTGTTAAATACAGCTGTCTGGAAAAGGCTTCATTTTAGTTTAATAGGTACATTATTTCACAATTTCAACATTTTCTGAACATTGTTTTTTATATGAAATAGTTTTAATGGACCAATAATTTTCCCAAGAAAATCCACGATGTGAACTTGGAAAACTTCTGAATTCTGAGCGAGCTGGCATGGAATGACCCAGATGTGAAGGTACAGCCTTATGTTACTGTCAACATAGGAGAAGAAGTTCTACACAGCAAGGCTGACACTTTGAAGTTGGGATTATATTGATGAAACAACATCCAGCTAACTCAACATCCAATTGCTGGCCATTACCTGAGCTCTCAACTATCATTTCATCAATTAAAGGAAATTGCTCAGTTGACCTCAAGATGGCTCAGATGTCTCTGACTCCATTTGCTGGTGAAGGCTGTGAGACGCTTTGAAAAACTCAAGAAAAGCTAGTGCGCTGACTTGACTTGAAAATTAGTTTCGCAAGGTATGTTTCCCAATGTCAAGAAAGGGATCAGTCCTCTTTGTAACAATTTAAATCTTGCTTTTGTAGCAATTTGTGGAGGCATTTTCTTGTTATTAATGCTGCATGTACTGTATGTAATTAATAAATTACAAAAACCCCTTCTTTACCATTTGCCTTTGTTTACTCTTGCCATGACTTATTTTTAGTGATGTCACCGTGTTCACAGATCTCAGCAACTAACAGGGAGAGTAGATGATGAAAAAAATTAAATTCAGCCATGATCTACTCACCCCCAAGAATTAAGTGTCATAGTTTACAAAACATTTTTGAAGCAAAACAGCAAAACAGCTTTCCAGTATTCTCTAAATAACTGAAGTAGCTGGGAACCTCTTAAAACATAAAATGGCTCCATACAGCTTGTCTGGCTTAAATTCAGTATATGGAAGCCTCAAGATCCAAAATTAATTTCAAAAGTGGTTATTTACACCAACACTTGGTCATGGTTGTGTACCCACTTCAGTGCAGCTACAAAGGAGATTTTTGGTCATCTTTTCAAATCAATTTGGGATCTCAGGCCTTCTGCAGACTTTGATCACGCCAAACAAGCTGTATGGAGCCATTTTGTGTTTATTTTCCTTTGTTGTTTTAAAACAAATTTTGTGGAATTCAAAACTTAACCTGACATTCCATCAGCATGGGGGTGAGTATAATGACTTTTCTTTTTAGGTGAACTTATCCTTTAAGTTGCAATAAACCTTTAAGACTTAAAACACTGTACAGGCAGTAACACAGTGAAAAACAACAAAGAGACTAAGCTTCATGAATTGTGTCTGGACCTGCTCCACTTTGTAATGGTGTGAAAAGACAAAACTGGAATGGGGCTCCCTTTACTTCCACTAATGTCATTTTGAATCAGTGCACTTTCAAGAATATATGAAAATGGAGAAGAATATGGAAAAACCCCAGCCAGCCTCCATAGGTGTGACATATGGGCAATGAGAGAAGCAGCCTGGTGAGACAGAGAGACTGATGGGTGAAGTGAAGGTGAAGGTGTACAGGATATATTCAAAGGTTGCATGCATTCAGCAGTTTACCTGGCTCTGGTCATCCCCTCAATTCTGCACTAGGAACAGAGAAGGCGTGCAAAAGGGACAGAGAGGAAAAAGGAGTTTAGCAAAACTGGAAAGAAGAGGGAGAAGAGATGCAAGGAAATAGCTTTCAGGACAGAGAAAGTATCTTAATAACAACCGCTAATCGACAAAAGAACAAACATCACATTATTTGTTTTACACTGAAAGGAAAGAGAGGTAGAGCAGCTGGGACAAAGGTTCACCATCTGACTCACTGACAAGCACAGTACCTGCCAGCATCATGTAACTTATCAGATGTCAGCACACATCAGCTATTGTAAAGAGGCCAGAAACCGTTTGAATTCATCTCCCTAAACATTGCTGGTTTTCTCCACCACATTCAGTTCGATGCTATGAACTCTTTTGCCAAACACATGATCTACTGAGAGAGGCTGAAATGGAGAACAGCTGGTGTTCAGCAGGAACTGGACTGCCCTGAAAAATGTCATGTGAAGGAAGAAGACAATAACTCCATCTGGAAGCAGCACAGATGTCAGTCCCTTGTGACTTCCAGCACTCAGTTAGTTGTACATTATGTGCTCAAAATACTACATTCCAAGACTTGACTGTAAATGTCTACACTTAAAGATAACACTGTGCTTCAGCTTGTTTGAGACTGTTGTTCATGATGGTGAATTGGGCTGCATTATGTTGAAAGGTATTACGTTTGCTTCCCTCTTTGTATACAGGATACAAAATATAATATTTTTTAGTATAATGCAGCCCAATAATAAAGTGTAGATTCCGACCAGTATTGACCTTCATAAAAGGTTCAAAAGGATCAATCAAATGTAGTCATTCTACAACACCAGGGTCACAGAATGAAAGTCTGGCTCGGAGTTGTATTACACAGCTATTGACTCCTTATATTCCAAAATGTACCCTGAGATCCTCTAACCTACCCTCGCTAGTTATTCCAAGGTCAAGACTGGTGACCGAGGGCGACTGGGCCATCAGACTCTGGAATTCCCTGCCCAAGGAGATTAGGCTCACAAACACATGACTGGATTTCATCATTGCTAAAATCACATTTTTATAGGATGCCTGATCAGTAACTGCAGTGATTTATTTGTTACTATATTTTATATTGTTGTCCATCTTCTTATTCTTGTTTTATTCTTTTGTTTCCTGTGAAGCGATGTATAACCTTGTTCAGATGAGTGCTAAATAAATAAAGTTATTATTATTATAACTAGCATGACTTCAATGATTTAGCTAACATAACCACATGCTGCCAAATCTTTCCAGGTGGAACTTGCATGTTTGACCTATATTTGAATGGGGTAATTTATAATTATCAAATTCACAGGGAAGTTTACTTTTTCAGTGCACTGATGTAATTTTAGGCAAAAAAGTTTATTGTTCAACTGTAAAATATATTAGAAGTGTTTGATCACTAACACAATGTGTGTATTGGCTGGTTTATCCCTATCAGAATTTATTTACTCCCTCATATCGGTATTGGCCCTGAAAAACAATTATCTGTCGGGCTCCGATTTGAATATAAAGATATTTTTTTGTTATTATTTGGTTCACATGTCGTACTGAATTCAACAGCCTGTGGTGAATTGTTTGGGACACTGTTCCAGCTTGGGAACAACGTCACTCCAAGTGAGGTCTCCAACCCTCACTCTCAATCAGTAAACCTGGGTTTGTGTCCCCTTTGGAACACATTATAATATTCACTTATTATTAAAAATGACACTGTTTAGTTTTGGAGGAGAAATTCAAACTCAGAATTGTAATATTTACAATATTAATGAGGTAATAATGCAAACAACAACATACAAATATTTATCTTTTCCATAAGTGAATAAACAAGCTGTTCTCAGAAGAAAATAAGGTCCACAGAACACTGTTTGAAGCTAGAAAGGTGGCAGGGTCCACCACATATAAACAGCATAAATTGTGTTGTTCCTTAAGGTCAGTTTGTTTATTCAGTTTATTCAGTCATGAAAACAAAGATTGTGTGTTTATTTAGTTTGTTTAGGCAAAAAAAAAATCAGCCAGTGAAGATCTTTCTCTTCTCATTAAAATTTCTTCCCCCAAAACTAGAGTGCACCTTTAACACTAAGTTCATTTATTATTTTCCATTTCTTTTCAGTTTTCTGTCACTATTTAGGTTAAGGCAACAAAATAGTTGGTTAGGTTTAGTGAAACATATTTTGGGTGTTTGAAAAGATAACGTGTGTATTTTTGCAGTCTTTTTCCTCAAGTCACTAAGCTATGACACAAAGTGACTGGTCGGTTGCAATGGTGGTCCTGGAGCAACATTAATTATGATGTTCCAGGACAAACACCAACATGGCCATATAAGACCATGCTGTCGTATGAAGGTGTGTCTTTAGTTGAAATGACGTTGCTTTGGACTAAGTTATTAAGTTATTTACAACTAAGTATCTGAACTACTTCTATTCTGTTAAAACTTACCACTTCTCTCATCTGTCAAGCATGGAGGTAGTATCAGGTATGGTATTATAAGGCATTGAGAGGAAAATTGGAATCAGTCAGTTGAAGTAGAAAACATTGCATGGCTAATAACAGGTAAAAACTACAAAAGCTTGAATTGACTTATTATTGGTAATGATGGAAAGAAATGTGTGGGGTTTTAGACTTGACCTCTGATAATCAGGGACACATAGGGTTACGAATTTATCACGTACACAGCAGAGGGATGACTAACAGCGTTACACTACCAAATACTCACAGTCTTAGCATGTATGGAGGCTAACTGTCTGTAGTCTACAGTACATAAAAGGCCCACTACAGCCACTACACAGCAGCTACTGGGTTACTGCTACTACTGCCTCAGATACATCTTACCAGCGAAGAACATGGGGGACTTATGGCGCAACTCTTCCATTTTCTGGGCAAACAGGGCGTTCATCTCACGCTGTAGGGTGCCCACAGCCCTCTTGCGGCTGTCAAGGACAGAACATGGAGGCAGCATAGGAGGCGACTCCAAGCTGCTCAGACTGCCAAAGCTGTCACAGCTGCTACTGTCACTGAGCAACAGACCTTCATTTATATTACTGTTTGTGAACGGGACGCAAACAGCACCATAGTTGCGGGGTGTTGTCTGATGCCAACGGAGGTTGGTCCTACACTCTGCTGTGAGGCCCGGTGCTGGTGTAACAGTGTTGGGGGAGCGTCTTCGGGGAACACTGCAGGAGCGCACACTCCTCTGTGCTGAATCAGGCTGAGGTCGAATGTGCTGGGCGGCCAGAGTTTGCCTGGCTTTGGATCTAGCGAAGGGGATAGGTCTGAAGAGAGCCTGGGGCGAGTACTGAAACTGGGCCTCCGCACATGACTTGGGAAGGGGAAGAGGCTGCTGTGACTCTGTCTGAGCAGCGAGGGGCTGGGGCTTGGCTGTGGGCTCTGGCTGAACTTGTCTCTTGGTGTGGTTACTTCTCTCCTGTCTCTCCCCTTGTGCCATTTTGGATTTGCACCCCTGCCTTTCTTTAACCGAACCATTTTTTTCAGCTTCTGGACTCTCCTTGGAGCCCATCACACATGTGATGCAGTTTGAGGAAATCCCCACCCTTCCCGAGCTGTTAAGTGCGACGCGGGCAAACACCCCTGGCTTCATGTCAGGTGGGTCATGAAAGCGGAGCCGACTAGCCCGTTTCAGAGGCTCACTCATGGGTCGTCGCTGAGCAAAAAGTGGGCTCTTACCTTTACCCTTCTCAGGGTGAAAAGCCCCATTGGTGTCAGGACGGTCCCAGGGCCCCTTGGTTTGGTGGGATGCCAGTGAGTCCCCGTTGTGGTGTAGCGGTGATGTGGGCTGCTGAGAGGTGGCAGCAGAGGCCTTGTCCTCAGAGTCTGGCTCCTCACTCGCGCCTTCTGAGCTGTAGTCTTTGGTGTCGATGGCAATCTCTGGGAAGCCCTTCTTGATTTTGGGCTGGCCTTTGGTGGGTGCACTGGCAGTGCGACGCAGGAGGTGGGCACCGAACGGGTGCTTACGACTGTGCTGTGCAGCAGCATGGCTGTCCAGGGAAGCCTGCTTTGGGTTTCTGTGAAACAGCCCTTTTATGCCGCTGGCTGCTCTGGCCTGACAAAAACACAACAAAAAAAATCACTGTCAAACACTCAGACCATGAGGAAAAAGGTCACAGAGAGACATAAGTGAACAATATTTGCTATAATGCAAGTGGCACTGCATTATTGCAATAACATTTGGGCAGTTTTTGTAGTGAGCATGCTTAAAAAGTAACAAACTAATCCAATCAATATTCACATTTGCCCCCCAAAAAATCTGTAATAACACATGTGAATGATACATCAGACTTTAACATTCAGCTGTAATCCATGCGGATTAGTTTTGAATTCCACGTGTTTTGTGAAGTGTTAGCCTGTTAGACATTTTGAGCACCTACACATCTGTATACATCTGCTTTAGTCCTGGTGGTAAATTATAAGTTAGGCAAACACATGCTTGAGGCACAAGAAGATTGTCTCTACAACTAAATGCAGTACAGCAACTACTGTATTTAGGAAAATGTTCAAATCAAGCGTTTCCTCTGGAGTTTTTCCATTGGCAATTTTGGCTGCGCTGGGTCAAACTGTGCCACGCTTATTTGCTTTTCCTTTACGAGTTTTATTACACCAAGTTGAGCCACGCTGCACCCGAGATGGACCAGCCCTGAAGTAGGGCCGAGCCAGCACACGTGTATGGGAAACTAGATCAACTAGAACACTGCAGTAATGGGTAACAAATACCATATAGACTGTAATTTTAATATAGCTCGACTCTTCTTTTTACATACACAATTTTTGTCAGAATATAGATTATTTTTTGTGTACAACCAAAACAAAGACTGGAAAATGATCACCAGTAAAGCTGGCCTTCAAAACAGTTGATCTGTTTGTTTCACTCGTTTTATATTCAGATTACACAGACTGAATGCAATACTGTGCCGATGTTTCCTGTACCCTAAGGTGCTGCATTGTAATGGTCACAAAGACTGGGGCAGAAATGACGACAATGATGAGGACATCCAGACAATGACAGCATGAGACTCTTGTCTGTCAAACTGTGAAATTCACTTTGACTGACAGTCTTGGAAATGGAACTGGACCAGTTCATAGTAATGGCAAACCACATGGAGCTTTCATGGGAAAAGGCTTTGCATTTTTTCATTGGATTTATTTTCCTAAATGACTCGTTATCATTATCAAACAATGTGAAATAAGTAGATCCAAACAGTCTGTTGAACATGTATAACAGGGAGCAATATGTTCAGACAAAAAGACAAGACAATATAGAAAAGAGGTGAGGCTGAGTGAAAAAGTGGAAAAGAAGGCTGAACTGAACATGACAGTAAACTACCAGTACATTAGACTCAATGTATTACGTTTTTTTGACTGAGGTGCCTTATAAACAGTCCAACATTCTGGGAAATAGATTTGCCTCATCCAGAGGCAGATGAGAAGCTCGATATCATTGTTATACCCCTGTTCATCTTGCAATGAGATAAATTCAGGCCTGTCATCCCTTTAGTCAAAACCTGGAGCTGAATGAATGCTTTTACTTAAGTTTTGAGCTACCCTCCGATGACTAATTGATTCTGGATTTATGTGTTGGATCGATAGACTGACAGCTTTCTATACTGTGTGTAGAGCCATACTGCTTGAGATGAAAAGGGGGAAAGACGAGCGATTGTGGTTTTCCATAAAGGTGTGAATCCCTGACAATCGCACGATTCTGTTTGATTCCGATTCTTGGGTGTCCAATCCTATTCAGAATCATTTTCGGCTCAAAACGATTCTTGATTTGGAATCGATTCTTGATTGAATAAATTGAAAAGGGGGCACTATTTTCAATCTCTTGCTCCAGTATACTGTGTGCCAAATCATCTACTGGTGTCCTTAATCTGCTGAAATACAATATGAAACACAAACAGACATTAAGATTAACGATCAGCAGCCTTTTCATTTTGAAAAGTTAACAGCATTAATTAAAAAATAAATGAATTTGAACTATGAAGATTTAACTAAGTTGTTTAGTGCTGAGATAACTCAAGCATGTGTGCTGTAAATTGTCCGGGTGCTGCACTTCCCTTACAGTTCATTTCTGCCTTTTCAGTTCCATCAACATGACGTTATTAATTAACATTTAGAATACTGACTTTTGGCATTTGTGAATCGATTCTGAATCGTAGGAGATAAGCATTTACATTCTTATGTGAATCAATTTTTTTCCCCCACTGCTAGTTTTCCATATCTTAGCCAATATCCATCATCCAGCCAGTGCCACATCTCCAGCTACAGAGGATGTTGCCACATATACTAAGAAAATAGCTGAAAACAGCATCTAATATAATTTGAGAACAAAAATACAGCAAATGTTAGATACACAACATTATGCAATGATTTAATGTAAAAATTACTAATAGACTGGACTGAAAGTTAGTGAGTGCAGTAATCCAGATCCACAATTTAAGTTGTTTGGGTCAGGAAAATAAAGTGACTAAGGCCCTGTTCAGACTGGTATCAACATCCGCTCTGAGTGATCCGATCACAAGTGGACAGGTCCAAGTACAGGTGTAAATGCAAGATGCATTGAGGACACATTTTAGATGGGCCAAGTTGAAGGACCGCCTACTCAACTGTCTCCCAGACAGAGAGTTGATTGAGAGTTGTTGAGTGAGAAGAAACTTAAAGCACTTTGCAATGCCTACAGCAAGTTCTAAATCATTTGTTCCTTCCTGTAAATTCAGCATTAAATGTAATACAAGAAGTTGTTTCTTTCCTTTAAAAAAGTGTCAGCTTGTCGCAGCATCACTGTACCAGCCTGTCTGCTTCTGTGGCTAAAGTGCGTCTTCCCTGCCAACATTTAGCAGCTGTGAACACACTGCTTACACTGTTCAGCAATTGCAATACATTTATGAATGACAAAATTTTATTGACAGTAAATATGTCAAATTTTTACAAATACAGTAAACAGTAACCATCATCAGCTACCTCTCTGTCCATAGACTCTCTTAATGCTATCTATGACAAATTCTGAAGTATTTGGGCCTTCTTGTAAATTTGGCAATATCTTTTACATTAAGTTCTTTCTTTGTGTAAAAACATTGTGTCTGTTTGTCCCACATGTTAATTTGCATATAGCACAAGGAAGTGAGATTCAAATACAAGTGGTCCACCCAGATGCATGTTAATGCAAGGTGTGAACTGCCGGACGGTTCACTTGTGATCGCTGAGGACGGATGGTAATGCCAGGTATGAACAGGGCCTCACAGGTCTTGCGGGTGTACGTTATGGCAACACTACAAGTAACTATTTTCCAAAATGTCAGACTATTCTCTTGAACTTTCATGGGACACTGTCCTGATATGCTGGAATGCAATTATCACAAAACCAAGAAAAAGACTTATAGTATAGAGGACAAATTCAAAATGTCACTAATCTGACAATAAACAACTATCATGAAAATGTCTCTAGAGTGTTCTGAGGCAAGAAAAAACAGACAAAATTATTAAAAACCAAGGGCAGAGATGAAAAGGGAGATAAATGTCCTCAATTGTACTGAAACTCAATATACCTGCAGTGCAGTACACTGAAAAAAACTCCTGAGTAAAGAAGAAAAAATGCTCTCAGCAAAAACACGAGGGACAAGTCACTGCAGCCTGGCAGACTTACAACTCCCTCTTCTCTATCCAGCTCTTTAACTGTGTGGGTTGGATCTACTTGGGGGGTCAATGAGGAAGCAGGCACGTCAAGCCTTCATAACTCATGTAAGGCATGAGTTGGCCTTCTAATTGTTAATGCTTGCAGTTGGCTGACGAGAAGGGGGTGTGCAGGGAGGGGGGGATGTCACTTAGGTGGCAAAGAGGGTGGAGCATGTGGCTCATGCAAGAGGCCGATTGGGTCCCACTACACCTGAGTTTTGAACGGCAGCTTCAGGGCTCCTAAAAATTTCCTGCCTCTAAATGGAGCATTTGGAAAAAGAGAGGTCCACTGAAATCACAAACAGACACAGGAAGAGAGTGAAAATCAGAGAGGCGGAGGATGAAAGAGAGAAAAAATGGGTTGGGGGATAAGAGAGAAATCACAACAGGAAGCACACAGCTGCAGCTGAGAAAGAGGAAGTTCAAAGTAAGGACAATGTGACAGAGTGGTCATTTACAATATGGCTGGAGACAACAGAGCCCCGAACTAAAGGGTTAAAAGGTAATGAAATCAAAGATTTTGTGGTGAGAGCAATGCTTGCATTATTTATGACCTAAGAATATTATTTTGAAACAGAAATAACAGCAATAAAAAACACAGTCAGTATATTTCGCTTAGCAATTGTTTCATCTGACAACCCAGCCTCACATCAAAATGGGAATAGCTACGTTGGTCTAAAAGTATTAGATTGACAACAACAGTTCTAAAACTGTAAGATGCTTTTTTTCTGCCTATTCTTTTGTATTGCCCTAGGTCCATGTCAAGTGACTGTCAAGTTTCTGTCTGTGAAACAAAAAACAAAACAAGAAATATTACTTTCATTCTCAGTGGAAAATGCTATATTTAAGATAGAAGTGTCTGCATTAAAATGCATTTTGATATTTTTTTCTAGCTTGTATGCATGTTTTATTGTAATAATAATTTTAATAATAATTGTTGTTAAGATTTTAGAGGAAATTTCAATAGTAGAGAAAAGGTGAGAGATTTTTCATGCATTTTTCAGCTGGTTTCCTCAGGAGTACCTACCTTACCAGTGATGTCATTCACAGCTACATGAACAAAGACAGAAGCCTCCTCCATACCTTCCAAGTACACATGGCGATAACCTGTGCGCGCGCACACACACACACATACACACACGCACATCACAGACAGTAATAATATCAGTGAGTCATACACAACAGGGCAGATACAAATGGCTAAATGCCTGTTGTACCAATCAGCAGAGTTTCAGACTTTTTCTCTGCTTGATGTTGTACTGCTAGACACAAACTCTGGCTCCTCACCAGCACCATCAATCAGGTCATTTGACTGGATAAATTAAAATCAAAACTATTTAGGGAGTCCATAATGTAGTACTGTTGTGGTATAGATCGTATCTCACAAATAGGCCACTAGATAACTAGGGCTAGGTGCCAAACTCAGTACTTTAAAGTGTACCGACCGAATTACATCAGAACTACAGAGTAACGATTAACATGATATCAATCGGTGCTAAATCTCCGTACTTGAGTGAGAAAGACAGAGTGAGTCGTCTCCCCAAAACTCAGCCTCTGACTCTGTCTGAAATTCCTTACCAACCTGCTAGTTTACTAAAATAGTATGTTTTTAGTATGAACCACAGTATGAAACCAATAGTATGTGAACTGCATACTGTCTAGTATCTAACCCTACAGTATGAATTCTTTGATTCCTGAATCAATTTTATATAGCTCAGCCCACTAGCTCGATGCTAACACATAATTGGAATTACCATTTACACACTAGAAGAGGTTAGCATCGCTAACGTAATAAAAGTGATTTACAAACAATCCATTATTATTCACATAAATTAACATAGCATAAATGACATGCACTTATATTAACAGGCACATACAGTATCTAATATGCTCTTGAAACAAAATTATAACTGCTGACTGATGACTCAAAATTCCTAACACGTTGAAAGTACAGCCACCACTAGCAGAGATGTTGTGTGTCAGGAGAGGGCAGCACATATACTGTACATCTTGATGTTTTCTATTATATTTATTCTTACAGCACTAGGTTGATGAACAGGAACAGCTAAATGTAGCAGTTTACTTCAGAAAGTATTTCATTATCTAAATTTATATGCACTATAGCAAGATGCTATTGAAATAAGCCTTAGAAAAGACTGATTGACATGTCATGTGCATTGTTACTAGAAATGTGACTCATGATATACTGTCTCTAGAACTGAATGATTGAAATGGTTAGAACTGAGAGTACTTTTCTTTTTTTGAATTTGTTTAGAGAGATTAAAGTACCGACAGGTACCGTTGGGTACCGGTATTGAATTCCAGGACCCTGTATAGGAACCAGCATCGGTTCAAATGTGAAGCATGGGGTTTCCTCAAGGCTCGATACTTAGCCCAGTACTATTCTGTCTATATACTTCTGCTGGGTGATAAAATGCGATGCATTGGCATACATTTCTAAGCAGATGACATTCAGCTCTGTTTACCTTAATCTTGGTGTGATCTCTAACAAAATCTTGTCTCCTAGCTGTAAAAAGATGTATTATGAACATCATTCTCTTGAATGTAAATAAAAATCAAATGCTAATATCTCATTGGACTATAGATAAACTCGATTTACTTCAAAAGAAAATCAGTTGTGTTTTTGTTGTGAAAGTCTATATGGTTTGGATTCATGCTCTTAGTTCAGGCTAATACATAGAAGTAGGCTCGGTCTGTGAACCTGGATTTTTGTTTTTCCTCAACAAGAAGTTCATGTATCTGGCAACCTCTGCTATAACTGGAGAATCTGCAAAGAAGTAGTGAGCAGATGGATACACTGTTGATCTTCACAATGGTTCTAGGTACTATACCTAAAACCACACATCATTATTTTAGCATTCATCTGTTTGTGTTTGTATTATGGAATTCAATGTCACTATGAAATAGCAATCTGAATAAAGGCTTTTGAATCATTTTACCAATAGAGTGCCTTGGATCCTTCTTTTTTAAACTTCTGTCATCCCTACCAAAGAGCACCTTCATCACATTTTGTTTAAACTTCTGACCACTCAATCCAATACCTATATGAACTAATAACACAGCTGCCAGAGCACAATCGAGTTAATGTAACCTGTCCAATGACCCTCTGATGCGGCTCAGGATATCTCTAGTAAGGATTAAACAATCATGACACAGCATGTTAATCAATGAGCATTAGTGGTAAATGCATTTTTTTACTTTCAACTGAGTCAAACAAGTTGTTTGATATCCATGTTTTCATCAGACTCTAATGAGCATATTTTCAAAAAATATTAATAATTATATAAATAATAAACTCTGGTAAAGTCAATCATAATAGTATGCTTTGTCTAACAGTGCTGATCTCAAAATCATTCCAAATATTCAACCAGTGTCACACTGACCACATTTAAAATTAAGATGATTGATATATAGATAACATTTTAGAGAAAGGCAACAATGCTCCCTTCCTGAGGTTTAACAAACGTTCACCTTACCCTGTTTGTCTCAGTTTTAGCAACCTGTATTTCCTTGTCTATGGAAATTATATCATGGAACATGGAAAACAAAAAGTAAAAGTAAAGCTTTTAGACGCCACCATCTGTGGGAGATGCAGGTGAGGAGGGGGGTACCTATCACTTCCATCTAAAGCAGGTGCTTCACCGGGTCTTACCTGGCATCATGCTGTTGAAGGCGATGGTGCGCTGGCCGATGAAGTCCTGGCCGATGGGGTCATGATCCCACACAAGGAAACGCACAAGGGCCAGCTCCGGCATGTGAACTGTGAACACCAGAGTCTCCTCCCACATCGGGTTGAACCCTATAGGACCGTCCCGAGAGGTCGGAGAGAGGACAAGAGTAAAGACAGATGAAAAATTGAGGGAGACAGCAGAAGAAAGAGTGTGACAAATAAGAAGAGAGAAGAAGTTAGGCAGATACACAGGGAGGAGGGAAAGAGTGGTAGAGACGGGGGACAGAGAGAGTGGACGGTCCAGGAGAGATTCGGAGAGTGAGCTCAGCACTCATCAATTATTCAGGGTGTGCGAGCAGACTGAGAGGTGCTGCTTGTGCAAGTCTGCTCATGCTGAGCTCATCAATTATAGATCAGAACCCATACAGACAGCTCAAACGCACACTCACACACACACACACTCACTCACTCACGCACACACAGAAGTAGAGAGCCACATTCATCTAATGCTTTGCTCTAATCAGTCATACATACACAGTCAAAGGCAAACCATAAACACACCACAGCTCTCCTCATCCAAATACCAGGACAGCATGTATGGGTCAGTTTACAGACAAAAGCTCTGGAGGAGGTGGTGAGTGGTCAGGGTCCACAAGTATCCACAGCAAACTGACAAAGTGGCCAGTAGTTCAGACTACAGAGCTTCAGAGAAATTCATCAGTGTGTCCACACGGAACAGGACTATCATGGTGAAGACAGGACTGCTTACAGGGCTAGTTGACAAACAGCTATAGCTGGTGAGGTAGCTGCTAATACTCTAGCTAGCATGTTCCCAACCTGAAAGTATGTCTGTCAGTCTCAGCTAGCTAGCTTGCTAATTTTGGTTGACTGCTGTTTCATTACTGACAGAAAACCATGCCTTTTTTGTCGAGCTGTAGGACATTATTTACACTGGGGCTCACTAATGCCTTCAGCTTCACAGCTACAGCGTAAATTTCAGCTTAAAAAAGGGTGTAAATAACATATTTTCCAATAATTTTGGGATTGCTTCTGGAGAATTACACCCAATGAGCTGTATAAGCCATTCTATTTTTTTCCTTCTTTAAAACAAGGAGAACGCTCCAACGCTGTTTTACTGTAAAGCTCCAGAAATGTTTTGTGGACTAGAAAACTTGACTTTCCACTGGCAAGATGGTGAGGAGATAATGACAAAATTTTCATTTTTAGGTGAACTGTCCACTAAAACATGAACCTTTCACAACTCTGCAACAAATTAGGTTTCTACTATGATTCCAAAACTAACTTCCAAAAGGAATTACATCTCATGCTTAAAACAATGCAGAGCTGACAGGAAATGACCATGAATGCTGTTTGGCTGGTCTTGCCTGGCTCAAATCTCCGAAACATGAGGGGAAATATGAGGACATGTTTCATGAGAAAAGCTTGTCTAACCTTATATGTACAGTATGCTATATACCGCCATGGCAATAAGCAAGAAAAGGATAGTCTGTGACATCCAACTGATGGAATAAGCTTCTCCTGCTGACTGTAACTCTTGCACATTCCAACCACATGACAATTGTTCAGTTCCATAAATAGTTTCATTCTAGGTGGATAATGTAATCATCTTGACTGGGTTATAGCCTGATTAAGGCTCACTTTTGGTTGTCATATATCATGCAGAGATAGCAGTGGTGCTGGTGTGATGAAAGCAGCATTCAAGCAAACCAGGCTTTTGTTAACTCTAGATAAATATAGACTTGCCAGTAAAATGTGATATTTGTCACCAGCATCTCTATCAAATCATTTATTTTTTCTGCATTAGTATTAAGTCACTATTACTGGATCAGCACAGGTATTTATATAGCAACTAGCAGATTTTAATTACATTGTGTCTTGTTTATGGAGACAAAACAAGCTGAGTAAGTCACCACTCCATCAACTCACCATTATCATCCACCACTCTGGTCTGCTCCTTGCAGCAGTCCACTGGAAGGCCGATAATCTCCACCTCCACGAAGGGATCAATGATCTGACAGAGAGACATTTTACAGAATTAAGGTAATGCTTCATACCAACCACCCAACCAAAAACCTTGTAATACCTTGTAAAACTCCCAGGTATTGCTTTGCTTAGTGGAATTTATTAAAAGTGTACTCAGTGTTGTAAAAAGTACCCAAAAGTCATATTTGAGTAAAAGTAAAGATGTTGTGTTATAATATTTTTTGTTAAAGGTGAAAGTCACCCATACGAAAAGTACCAGAGTAAATGTACTTAGTTACATTCCATCACTGAGCGTACTCCGCTGATTTATCATTGTACTTCTGTAACACATACATAAAACCACTGCAGCAGAACCAGATGTGTTTCCTTTTATTCCACTGATTCATGTCATAACTTGGGGGGAAGAAATTTCCCATAATGCAACTGTACAATTGACAGTTTGGTCAGAGATTCAGGTGAGTATTATGCTTACTAGCAGCTAATGTAGCCTGGAACCTCTAGCGATGAGCTGAGATAAACTAATTTCACTCAGCTCCCTCTGTAGACACAAAAGGCTTTCAACAACTGTTTTCCAAATATAGCAATAGCTGTCACTCAAACAGAAGGTCTTCTCGTGTATTAAGGAGCTGCAGAGTTTATTCATGGTCAAGCTGTAACCTGTACTGACATTTACTGCCACGAGACAACTTCACTGCTAAACTTTCTGTCTGCTCCAGTGGCTGACAGATGTCTGCTCTGAGCACAGTAACCGACCGTCGCTCTCCACTACCTCACTACAAACTGTCCTATTCTTAGTACTCCTATAACAAGCTCGGTGGATGAGATAAAAGCCTTGATTCTACTGTAGTCCATTCCATTTTAGCCGCAGCATTTTTTTTGTCAAAATGATAAAACATTGTCAGGAAAGATCATAAAAATACCAAAACACACTGGAGTGGGGCTGCAAAATACACCCAGATTGAACTGTTAGGAGCACCGTTTCGTGCAATTTTCTCTACCACTTGAAATATTTTTAAATGCTTACAACAAATACTGGTATGTGTGATTCATTTTGATTAATTAATCACAAAACTTGTAATTAATCAGATTCATTTTTTTTTATTGCTTGACAGCCCTTTGTAATATATTACGATGTTTCTCCCAGTGATAATGTGTGTCCTACCTCTCCTCTGTCTCCGAGCATTGAGTCTTTGGGTTTGGGCAGCTGTTGTCCACTGATGACCTTCAGTACCAGCTGTTTCTTCATCCGACCCGGCAGTGGGTCCTCCAGGTTGGGGTTAAAGTCTCCTGCAATGGAAAGAAAAGAGGTATAATGCTTATTTTTTAATGTTCACTCACAAAAATATTTTATATTTCATCCGTTCCAATTTACATTTGCCGATCATGTTAATCATTTTGAAAAGGCAACCGACAGCACAAGTCTTCCATGTTTCTCTTGAATCTCAAATTTCGAGAAGGCTTTTGAAACAACATTAAAAGCACAATAAAACTCATTCTGATCTCTTTACACAAAGAGAGCCATCAAATACAGTTAGACAGCTCTTTAAAATATACAGTCATTTGAATGATCAGTTTTGGTGATTATATAAAGTTGTGTGAATCAAATGTTCTTTGTAGCATGGCCTCCTAACTTCTTCTGAGTGAACAGCTTTCTGGGCCCATTTTAATAGAGCTTGATAGAGTTTGATACACCCATTAACACTACAATGGGAAAGTCTAAGGCGCTCAGCATTGATCTGACAGAGCACATTATTGATTTGACCAAGTCAGGAAAGTCACTTGGAGCCATTTCAAAGCAGTTACAGGTCCAAAGATCAACTGTACAAACAACTGTTTGTATGTATAAAGTGCATGGCACAGTTGTGTCACTGCCACCATCAGGAAGAAAACACAAACTATCACCTGCTGCTGACAGAAAACTGGTCAGGATGGTCAAGAGTCAACCAAAAACCACCAAAAAGGAAGTCTGCAATGAATTAGAAGCTGCTGGAAGACAGGTGTCAGTGTCTACAGTCAAGTGTGTTTTACATCAACATGAGCTGAGAGGCTGCCGTGTTAGAAAGAAGCCCTTGATCCAGACACAGCACCTTAAAGCTGGACTGAAGTTTTCTGCTGATCACATGGACAAAGAAAAAACCTTCTGGAGGAAAACTCTGTGGTCACATGAAACAAAAACTGAGTTGTTTGACCACAATGAGCAGCAATATGTCTGGAGGAGAGAAGGTGAGGCCTTTAACCCCAACAACACCAGACCTACTGTCAAGCATGGTGCTGGTAGTATTATGCTGTGGGGCTGTTTTGCTGCCAGTGGATCTGCTGCTCTACATAAAGTGATGGAATAATGAAGAAGGAGGATTATCTCCAAATTCTTCAGGAAAACCTCAAACCATCAGCAGAAGATTGGCTCTTGGATGCAGTTGGGTGTTCCAACAGGACAATGATCCCAAACACACATCAGAAGTGGTAAAGGAATGGATCAATCAGGCTAGAATTGAGGTTTAGGAATGGACTTCCCAAAGTCCTGACTTGAACCCATCAGAACATGTGGACTGTGCTGAAGAAACAAGTCTGTGCCAGGAAGCCAACAAATTTAGTTGAACTTCACCTGTTCTGTCAAGAGGAGTGGTTAAAATTCAGCCAGAGGACGACCAGAAGCTTGTGGATGGATATCAAAAGCAGCTAACTGAGGTGAAAATGGCCGAGAGACATTTAACCAAATATTAGAATTACTGTATGTATATTTATGATCCAGCAGATTTGGTCACATTGTCAGAAGACCTATAATAAATTCATTACTGAACCAAACTTCATGAATGTTCTGTGACAAAGTAGTTTGCGTTCACTCATTCATCACAGAGAAATGAGAGCTGTAGAAATCTGAGAATGAATCACATTACATTTACTGATATCTACATTTTTAGAAGACTACTTGTTCCAAAACACCTGTAGGCCTGTACCTGATTTGATTTACTATTTCACAGCAATAAAAAAACATACATTTTTTTCTTAAGATATGTTTCATTCAATGGCAATAGAGTGAAAAGAGGCAGAATCATGTAACCCTTTCATTTTTGTTATAGCGTGATTATAATAACATAACCGCAAAAAACAAAATACCATGACCTAAATTTTAGGGCAAATCATCCACCCCTATGATCTTCTAGCACTATGGCTGAAATCAATATTACAACATTAATGATTTATAAGACAACATTGACAGTGATATCAGTATTTAATGCTCACACATAAACAAAATAGGCAGGACAACTTAACATACTGTGCTAAAGCTGCAGTAAGTGAAATATTTATATTTATATCAGTAAAATGTCTCTGCTAATGTAGTCAAAGAGAAAAGACATTTTCTGGTATCCCTGCTCACTTTATCCCTTTAACTCCATAAAGAGGCAGTCCTGTATGCTCGTGCACAGACAGAACAGGATCCTCCTGTTTGCTGCTGTGTCTGGCAATTAGCGCTGTGCATTCATGTGTTGATGTAGAGAGGAGGGAGGGGAGTGCTAACTGCATACAGCAGCTTTAAGTTAATTTGTCAGAGCATGAGGTCAATATTAAAATCAACCACAAACAGTATTTCCTATTAAAATAATACAAATGAATCTTTCTTATGTGCTGACCTTCACACATGCAGGTGGGCTTAAGAATGTAGCCACAGTTGCCGTTGCTGTAGAACTTGGCTCTGTTGAGCTGGAGGACACGGCCCTCTGACTGGTAGTTGAGCGCAACTGAAATCAAACCAATTTCATTTAGTTATTTTCAGCAGGCTGGATGTTTCTACTTTACATGGTGCGTTGAGTTAGGCACATACCGAGCTGGCAGCCGGAGTTCCAGAAGGGCTGGGGGTTGAAGTTGGAGGAATCCACACGGTAAGATGAAGGGTAGATGCGGGAGAGCTGTTGCTGGTTGAAGTGAATGAAGGATGAAGCTTTCTGCTGCATCACCTGGTGGGCTTTGGTCTCACTGAGCGACGACACCTGCCAGCTGCAGTTAGCTGCCAGGGACAACACAAAGGCGTCTTTGTTTTCTTTTCTTTATTACACTTGTTTACTTATATTTTATTTAAATGTTATAAAGAATGGTTCAAGATTAACACTATAAATATTTTGTGTGTAAATGTAATAATCATTATTTTTTCATATTTCAAAAGCAGTTCCTTTAGGTGTGTTGCAGTTATCTGTTCAAAGGTGCTACAGAAATACAGTATTTGAAAAAGGAATATGTAATCAAGACTAGGAATCAGACCTAGCTTTGATGCTAACTTTCAAAACCTGAATACCGATGAGATTTGAGTATTTGTATTTTATATGCAGTATAACATCGAAGAAACCCTCTCAATAAAGTTACCGGCAAACCCAGATATTGCTCTGTCCCTATTATGCAATTGGCATCAGGTTAGCAGTGCACATTTGTTTGAGTGAGTAAAGCTATTTCATGTACAGAGTGAACTGAACTGCTTACCTTGTGCCTCAATATCATAGAGACCCACAGAGCGAGTGTATTTGACCAGATCAGACAGAGCTCTGGATAACTTCATGGTCTTCTTCTTTCTGTAAAGTTAATAAAAAGTTAAAGGTTACACATGTACACACACACGCATGCGCACACATTTTCTCCATTCGTCAGCCGAATCTTTTTCACTGAAAATTATCTATGAAATTAATGATGCATCATCCACCACAGTGATGATGACTATGGTAATCAAGTTTAAGATTATGAGGAAGGCATTGATGAAAAATGGTACAATGGTGACTGATAATGTTGATTATGAATACAATGGTTAAGGTGATGAGGGTGTGTTTACTGTTCTGTACAACAGTATAGTGATGCTTAATTGGTACCATGATAATAGTGATACTGACAGTGTTTTCTGTATACATATTATATTTAAGTGTGTGTGTGTGTGTGTGTTTTGTGTATGTAGCATACTTGCTGTGGTGCAAGGGGGCACGTGAGGCGCTACTTGTACTCTCTTGGTCTGTATCTGTGTCTTCAAAGCTCGATGACTTCTTCAGCTTGGTTGTCTTTTTCTGCAGAAGAAAGAGTAATTATGGGACAACCAATATAAGTCAGATTTACCTCATGTGTAACAGGCTTCAAGAGATGTTTATTGATGTTAAAATCCAGTTTTTTTTTTTTTTGGTTTTTGTTTTCTCAGTGTTGGTTCCTATTGGTTTTGTCTTTTCTTTTCTTTATGAATGTGGGCATGTAATCCCTCATTAATGTATGTGTCAAGTTAATTGTGTAAATCCAATAAATATAATTTTCAAAAAAAAAAAAATCCAGTTTAAAAATGTCAAAATATCGTGGATGCTTTTGAAAAGCTGTATAACCTGCAGTGCTTCATTGTACATGACAAGGATCTATGACAAAAATTGCAGCTAATAAGCAGCATATGTGAAGACAGGCTTCCAAAATAAATAATTAGGTTGTTTTTTTTCATTTCTTTGCAATATGGATGTGTTAATGAACTGAAGCTATTTCTGTTGGTTTGTTGAATCTAACAACACATTTAAGATTTGTATTTTTTATGCAATAGTGATACAACAACCCAGTATCACATATCAACACATCATCAAGAGTTATCATTGCTCTTTTCTGACCAATCACCTCATGCTTAAACATCTATACGGCAAACCATTTACACCAATCAGCCATAACATTATAACCACCTGCCTAATATTGTGTAGGTCCGGCGTTTGCTGTCAAAATAGCCTAGAACCGTCGAGGCTGCACAAGACCTTTGAAGGTGTGCTGTGGTGTCCGGCACCAAGACATTAGCAGCAGATCCTTTAAGTCCTTGAGAAGTTGCAAGGTGGGGCCTCCATGGATTGTTTGTTCAGCACATCCCACAGATGCTCAATTGGATTGAGATCTGGGGAATTTGGAGGCCAAGTCAACACCTTTAAGTCGTTGTTGAATTGTGCCCATTGCAGCCGCTTTCGGCATTGGACAGGGGTCAGTATAGGCACTTTGACAGTCAGCGGCTATGCAGCCTCATTCGCAGCAAATTGCGAATAACCACGTTCTGACACCTTTCTATCAGAACTAGTATGAACTTTTTCAGCAATTTGTGCTACAGTAGCTCACTACCCATATGCATCAATGAGCCTCGGGCACCCACGACCCTGACGACCGGTTCACCGGTTGTCTTTACTTAGACCACTTTTGGGAGGTACTAACCACTGCAGACCAGTAACACCCAACAAGTCCTGCAGTTTTAGAGATCCTCTGACCCAGTCATCTAGCCATCACTATTTGGCCCTTGTCAAAGTCGCTCAGATCCTTACAATTGCCCATTTTTCCTGCTTACAACACATCAACTTTGAGGACAAAATGTTCACTTGCTGTCTAATATATCCCACCTTCTGACAGGTGCCATTGTAACAAGATAATCAATATAATTCACTTCAACTATCAGTGGTTTTAATGTTGTTGCTGATTGTTATATTTACTCATCATAGGGCAGAGGTATGGAGTAGGTGTGCAGACTGAAGAAAATAGAGAAAAGTGTCTTTTAAAACTGAGAGCAAAGCAAAGAGAGGAGAACTAAAAAGGCTAACCTTGCGTTTAGAAAAGCTCCCAATAAAGGAGCGGCCTGTACGCTTGTTGCTGCTGGGATTAGCCTCATCCGCTGTGTCCGTCCCATCCTCACTTTTACCCTGACAGCAGAGGAGGAGAATCTTAGCATTTTTTGTTAGGAAACATTTTAGAGATTTACAACTGAAAATGAGAAAAATCATTTACTGATAAGCTGTCAACCTGACATCTTATGCTCATGCCACAATTTGTCGTGAGTCAATTTAAAAAACAAACATTTAAATTTTATATTCTAATATTGTCATGTTAACCTGAAAATAATCAGAAAGTTTGACAATTTAGAACAAATGAAGGTGTCAGAAGCATAACTGTTATTCTAAGCAAAGAGGGGCTTTCTCAGCATCAAATCATGGCTACACTAAAGGTTTCTAAGGAGGCAGTACAAGGAACTCTAACACACTTTGCAGAAACTGGATCAGTTGGATCTGAAGCACAATCAGGCAGACCCAAAGTGAGCACACCATCATAGGGTCAAGATTCAAGTTTTTACTCAAACTGATATTATCATTCAAAAAAAAAGAAAATTAGGATTACAATTGAAACAAATGTAACCTAGACATATCTTGACTAGCAGTCTCAGACTTTTGACCCCATTGTATATATAAAAAGCTGTTTGAAATGAAAATGTAAGTTCAGGGATCCCTGTCTGCGTCTACCTTAGAGCCAGTTTTGTCTGTGGGCTTCCCAGCAGGTGGGAGGGCTGCGATGGTGAAGCTGTCTGGGTCTTCTCTGTCTCTGATCTTAGACTCCTTCATCAGGTTGTCCAGCTTTTTCTTGGCCATGTTCTCCACCTGCTTCCTGTTGGCTGATGTCTAGAGAAGAAAGGAACAGTTGAGCAGAGAATGATGATGCTGATGCTGATACACAGTGGATGTTACAAGTATGCACATATGTATGAAATTGTAAGTTTCTAAAATATAATAACAGAAATAATCACATTGAAAATATCGTACTTGTTCAATATTTAATGTGATCATCTAACTAACAAAACGAAGAAAAACAAAAATAAATAACTCGTTAACATAAAAAAACACCCTGATCGCGGATACCACCAAAGAAATATGTTTTTATAATCTAGATGTACGGGCCCTTTAAACTAGAACCCTTGGAAAATGATTGTTTAGGCTGGTCTGTGCAGACTAAGAAGAAAGAGACTTTGCACAAGATGCTACATGAGCTCACATTTCATGAGGAGCAAAGATGAAACAATACATTACAATGTAGACCCTCCCACACTGGTTGGTGAATGGACCTTTTATAAATGCAAGCATTTCCACATGTGAGAGCATAACAGGGAATGATAGTGTGACATCCTGTATACAGATGAAGTGGAATCAATGAAAGATGTCATTCAGATATCACAGCTCAGTACATTACTCAGAATAACATGAACATGCTCAGTTCAGCCACATGGTGGCAGAGTGCGTCCATAAACCACCTCAGTCTATAATTAGAGAAAAGGCAGAAGCAACATGCTGCATAGAGAGAAAGAGTTTTATTCCTAAGTGCTCAGGGCAGGCGAGTCATAATTGAGTATATTGGACAATATTGAGCTTTAATAATGAATCATAAAGTCCAGTCAGTGCTGTGTACAATTAAGAAACATTACCTTTGACCTGAACAAAGCGTTGTGCATTATTCTGATCACATTGTACATGGAACACTGGGTGTTATAATTCTCATTTTGGTCTTTGTAGTGAGAAATCGGGTTGCTTCTGAGGCTTTTGTATTCTGACAGAAATATATCTTGCAATGATTTTGAATAAAATTTGGACAATAGCTGCAGTCTCAGTAGTTAAAGACCATTTTGTTAGTACGTTTGTTCAGTAATGTGAAAAAATTCCAACACAGGCTGCAATGAACACATCATATTCATTTGGACTTGATAAACATCGAAACATCATTATTGACAATAGGTTATACAAAAGGCACTGCAACAATTTCAGCCTGTCCTTGTAATGTCGGTCCTGATGTGATAACCACTGGTCCATTCTAAGGCCCTGTTCAGACCTGGTATAAAAAAGCATCCTGAGTGATCGGATCAAAGTGAACAGCTCTAAGTACAGGTGTGAATGCATTCAAGACACATTGAGGACACATTTGAGATCCAGTCACTCAAAACCACATTCAGAGGTGGTCTGGGCTGCATGTGACCACATTCTTTTAGCAGTGAGTACGCACATGTCCTGGGCCACAGTGAAGAAAATGAAGAAGTTGCTGAAGAAGAAGACGATTTACATTTAAACTCAAATTTATGGAAGAAGACAACGTTTTGTTGGATGATAAACAGGACGCATGCTGATGGTAGGTGTGAACTGAAGGATTTAGAGCTGTCCACTTATGATCTGATCACACAGGATGGATGGTAACACCAGGTCTGAATTCCCTCTAGTTTTCTCTTTCATCAGCACCAAATACTGTGGCCAAATTTCACCCAGAAGCAACCCTCCTGGCTGCTCCACTTCCACAGCTGTTCGTGGGAAATTTATAAAATTATTCCCAGATTGTCTCTGTTCTTACAATTTGGAGACTAACCCGCTTGAAACAATGTCCATACTGTAGCTGGCAGCTAAAGGTAGCACAAGCTAAACTGTTTTTTTAAGAAGTGACGTCTCCACTAGTTTACGGGTCATTCCATACCAACATGTAAAAACTTCTAATACAATCATGGGATTAAATTCTTTTTTAGTTATGATTTTCTTTAGTTTGTCCCTCAGAGCTACATTTGATTATTTTTGTGATTCTGTGTATGTATATTCTAAGCCTCACAAATCACTCAATCTTTACTGGATTTGGTTGAAATTTGAAACCCTTTGGATTTATGGCAACATATTTTCATACAATAAGTTGTTGTAGGATGTTTACAGTAATCAAATCATTGATTCACACACACTATCGCACACACATCAAATACTGTATGTCTATGATACAGTAAGAACAGCTGATGTCACGCTGAAGTAATGCTTCAGCTTCCATCATCACTGCTCAGCCTGGTGGATAGATAAACCATTGCAACTGGTCTCCGCACATGGCCTACGATTCGGCCCCCCCCTTCACTATGTCATCCTGGGGATCTCATTCCAGTCACGGACTCTTTCAGGTGGAGGAGGAACGGGAAGTTTTAAGAGGCTTCATCTATATCTCCTCTAGTTTTCACATTGTTGCAGAGCTAAACCTCGACTATTTAAAGTATATATTGAGATATTTTCAAGCGAGGTTCTAGACAATACCATTTATAATCACACAAGGTGAAGTTGCACCACATAACTGCTTTGTAAAGCCATGCTAGTGTGCTTCTCTCCTGTCTCACTCTCTCCGCGCAGTTCCACCTCACTCACTCACAAGTTGTCCTGCAACACTGACGGAGACACAGCGCTGCTACTCTATTTTAACTGTCTGTGTATTAATCTACAGTGCCACATCGGTCTATATGTGACATGAATGAAATTACCGCAGTAGCGCACATGCAATGCAACGTTTTACTGGGAATCCTTGGGTCCTTGCATTCATGTAATTGTTGCTTGACACCCAAACACCTAGCAGACCAAGTAAATAACCTCCTTGCAATGGCACTCCCCCGAACAGGACAATGTGCCCTGCCACACCACAAACAACCGTTGACCTGGCCAGTAAATTCCCCTGATCCCAATCTGATCGAGCATCCGTGGGACGTGCCAGACTGCATCCTATCCATGGAGGTCCCACCCCCAACCCACAAGACCCAAAGAATCCACTGCCAATGTGCCCATGCCAGTCTTGGGTCCATGCCTTGAAGTCTTCTGGTCTTCTGGTTCAGTTGGCATGGAATGACCCTTAAGGCCTACAAGACACTTATTTGGTTCCAGATAAAGAATTCTAATGCAACACTTTTGATGAAGCATCTTAAAGATGCAATATTGGAAAGTGTTTCGGGGCACAGCACTTTCAACTTTCACTGTCAAGATGAGAAAGTACAGCATGTGACTGGATGAGTTGGGAAGTGGATGGGAATGAGCTCATTATACAATACCTTCCACTTTGAAGCAAGCAACAGTTGAGGAGAAGAAGAGGGGACAAACAGGAAGAGAGAAGAGTAGGAAATGAGAACAAATAGCCACACAGAAAGAAAGACACAGATGCACACAGCAGAGATAGCACTATAAGAACAAAGGCAAGACAGCAGAGGAGAACACAAAGTCACAACTGCTTGATTTTAACATGAACCATCAAGAACAGAAAATACATGCACAATTCACATGTCATCTGCTAGAAACAAGGATGTAAAGTCTGTCTCTGGTAAATAGTACAGATAAACATAGGGAAGTGGAGGGAGTACATACATCTCCGTTCATCAGCTTGCAGTCATCCTCCATTTCATCAGCACTGTCTTCGTCCGACACGTCTCCCTCCTCTGCGTTCTCATCAATGTTGGGAGGCAGTTTCTTCCCCTGGTGGAGAGAAATTGAGAGTGGAGCTCTGTTTTAGAAAAACAAACATCTGCAACATTCATTTAACCGTATCATGTATCATGTAAAAATTATGTTAGATGGGGCATCCCTGGTTTCACAAGGGTTAAGACACCAACTGTGTATGAATTCCAAACATCCCCATTTACAGTGCAGCCAGGGACCATCCTCACAATCTCTCCCCCTATTTTCCTTTTCAGTTATCTCTTTGCTGCGCCATACATAATGATATACTCCCAAAAAATTAGGTGAGATTTGTCTTTTGGTCTAAATTTATCTAGCGAGGACCAACAGCCTGATACAAAGATCCACACATCTGAAGAGAGCAGAAAATAAGAACTTCCTTGTGTTTTTTTAAAGGCCCACGATGTATCCAAGTGTGCAGCACATGTTGCACCAGGGCTGAATGACATGGAACAAAATTCTATCAACATTTTTTTGATATCTCTTTACTTTATATCACAATATAACTTTAAGGGATAGAGCATTTAACAGCCTGGACTATTATCGGAGCCGATATTCAGCCTTTTTCTGATTATCAGTATCAGTGTTTACTTGGCTCTGATGCAGCAGCCTCTCTGTCTGTAGTCACCAATCAATGTCCTGCCTAACAACACTTTTTTGATCTCACACGTAATAGCCTATCAGCACTGAATAATCTGTCTGATAGGCAGTTTGTCTGCCATTATACTGACTAATATAACATAAAGGCAGGGGGGGATGGGTGTCTGTTTGTTTTGTTTCTTCCTATATTCACTGTGTCTTTTTCCTGGAGTGACAACACATTGTTAGTTGCACAAATTAAGAAAATAAAAAAAAATCTTTGTGCATGGAGTGTGACCGCTACGTACTCTTCTCTGCTTGCCTGTATAGTACTTTCCATTTTTTAGTTGATATTGTGGATACGTCTAAATACTGTCTGTAGCTTCCTACCCAGGCTCCGCCCCTCGCCACCATACAGAGTATTTCCAACATTTGTGAACACGTCTGTCATGGACTATCTCCTGTTGTGTGTTGCATGTGTAAACAAGAAAATGTGGACAATATCCAGATTTTCCAGAGTACATATGTGAAAGGTGCTATACTGATTTAGACTTGACTGTAACTTGTATTGCATTTTAACCTGGACTGTTATCCAACAACTGTTGAGCTGTTGTTTCCATTGCTCTACAGGAGTCATCATCTGTCTTGTCTATCTTACTTTGCCTATTGTGATCAATGGGCACTCTGTTCCAGAAAGCCACCATATGATTGGTTGGATGCTGCTTTGTTTCCTGGATGTGACTGGTTGTACGAAACATTGTCAAGAAGAAGAACCTTTATTTATTGCATACATTATTACAATATACAATGCTGTGAAATGTATTCTCTGCATTAAACCAACCCTGAGAAGGAGTGGGCAGCCAACATATGGCGCTCAGAGACCAACTCTAGATCTAAGCCACAGCACATTTACCTAATGAAGAATTAACCCAAAAGGATCCAGGAACCAGAAATGTTTAAGACACGTCCAGTGTTATCATTATTTCATGTAACCAGCCCTTGTGTACTTGTTGCACTTTCTATTAGAAGGAGGACGAGACTCGAGAGTGAAGGATTTATGAATTCAACTGGCAATATTTTAGTAGAGTAAAATATAACAGATGGGCCCACTCTCACTGCCTGAGCCTCAATTTCTCTTCAAGTGAGGTTGTTTGTCCTGTGGTTAGATATCAATCTCAATCAAAGTTTCATGGAGGTGGCGGCCCGCAGCAGCACTATGTGGCTGATGCTGTCTGACCCTGGTACCCGCAGTGAGACACAGCACGAGTGTTTCAGGTCAGCTGGAAAGCCGAAGTGTTATAAATCAGTGTTCCTCACAGTGCTTTACATATTGGTGCCATCACTAACACTCACTGCTCACTGTACACACAGGTAGTAGTGTTGCTGTAACAGCTGGCAGAGCAGTCCTTTGCGTGCCAGGTACTGGCAAGATCCCTTCTCTTTAGTGAAAGCATCTGGTGTGAATAAATACTCATTAGCCTCACTATGTTTCTCTCCCCTGTTAACAGAGGGCTGCTGTGGCTCATCATGTCCCTGCCTCTGTTGGTTATTTGTGAAACTAACTTTGATTTAGTGGTTTATATTACAAACGCAGCCGAAGTGCCACCCTGGACAGATGGTTTACATCAGCTTTGAGATTTCAAAATGACTGGTTTAGACTTTTAGTCTCTTACTGGCGGCTAGTTGGCTGACTAAGCAGATATAATCGGATGGAGGAGCCCATTGGTGAGATACATAGAAATAACAGAAAAGTATAGGGAAAGCCCCCTGTGCCCCCATTTCAGCTATTTACATGTTATTGACACCCTTTAGCTGCTGAGCTAAAAGTGTAAGCATGCACACCGTCTGAAGAGGGTGCACAAGCTTGACTGCACTTTAAGGGTGTAAATAATGGCTTTTCAAATCAGTTTGGGATCTCAAGGCTTCTGAAGACTTCGATTATGCTGGAAGAGCTGCTTGGAGTCATTTTATGTTTTTTCATTTTTGGGTGAACTTATCCTTTAATTACCTGAAAGACAAAGCCCAGAGCATCCTGCAGACTCATTTCAGCTCACAAAGCTTGCTGTAAACATATGGTATTAACTAAGGGCAACAAAGATGAGTGTAGCAACATTTTTATCAACATTGGACTACTCTAAGCTGTGAAGTGAAGCAGACTACCCAGAAATGCTCCTACCCCGCAGCTAGAAAACAATTATTTGTGGTAAGCTGGACTCAATATATTGTTTTTCAAAAATAACACAGCGAGCGTGCCCAAATAATGAGTCTACTACACACAGTCCATAAACAACAGGCAGCTTTTTATTCCTTCCTCTAGTTAGGTTTTGTTTTTCATACGCTTCCCCCAAACATGACTTTTTCCAAACACATCACTTCAATCAGCCAACTGCCTTTGAAATCAGGTTCAAACTCTAGATCATAAAATTGTGAGCGGAGATAATTGCCTGAGGACTGACTCCTCTCACCAAAGAGAATCAGTCACATTTTAAACTGACATTACCTTGACAAGGATCTTGCCCTTGAGTGTTTCTGGTGATGGTAGCCATCCAGACTCGTCAGCCTTTATGTTGGACAGGTCCAGTTTGTCCCCCAGGATCTCAATCAGGTACTGGGCCATTTTCTTTTGCTGAGGAACACTGCAGTGGTTCTCTATTGACAGGATGACTGGGTAGCTGAGAGATAATCACACACAACAAATTGGAGTTAAAGGGCTGAAAGGCTGAGGAGGACAAGAGGACAAAGTGTGAAAGATAAACTTTAACTTGGACATTTTAAATTGTAGTTTGGCAGTTTTCCTGTAATTCACTAAGCAATTTACATTTAAACCAAATAGTATGCTAATCTTCCGGGGGGATGCAGACGTTGTTGAGTATATTGTATCTGCCATTAATTGGCTGCTATATTTTATTCTGGTTAGCGCAACACATTTTTATTTTGATGAGGTATTGTTACCATGTATGCCAGCGATGGTGATGAAAATCTGCTCCATGTATTTATTCATTGCAGTTGGTGATTATTTAATGTACACTTAACCGTCAAACAAATTGGTGTCTGGAGAGCATGTTTTTAATTTGATGAATAAATCTGATAGATGGCCAAGATACTCAATGTTCATCAGAACTTCAAACTGAATTTATATATGTCTCTTATCTGGTTTGATTGGATCGTTTGGGTTTGTTAGTGAGTTGTTGTTGATCTTCCTGAACTTATCTCAGGTGCCAGCATGAGGCTGACACTTTTGACTCTTTATAGTAAACTATTACATGCACTGCTACAAAATTTACAACAGATATTCAAGATCACTAGAAATAAATTCTGATGAGTTGATAGATCCCCAGGATTTCATCTAGCATCACCATGAGATTCAATTTAAAGTTCTTTATTGAACTGTCTTGACAGTTAGGCCTACAGCATGATTATCTGTGAAAACTGGTACGGACGTTCATGCCCCCCAGAGGATGATTTTAAATAACTTTGATCGCGTGTCGTTTTATCAAGTGCCCCCATCTAATCTCATGACCATATACCTGCAAAACCAACACATATGCCAGCAGGTTCATACTCCAAACCCATCAAATATGCCAATTTGGTCAGAGGCCTTAAGCTTCAAACTATGAAACTCTACCTGCCCCTCTACTGTCCGTTTTGCACTTGAAGGGCCCGGTGGTCAAGTTAGCTATAATACATATGAAATCAAAATGTACTTGGTTAGGTTTAGGTACCTTCACGTTGTGGTGAAGTTTAGGGTACTTGCAGTTAGGTTTAGGAAAAGAACATGCTTTGAGTTAAAATAACTATGTTGCTCACGTAAGTTCAGTCATGTTGCTTATGTAATGTAATACATAACTTGAAGTCCCACTCCAGTGTTTTTTGGCATTTTTATTATATACCATATTTTTCTAAGTCCTTTCCTGACAATGTTGATGAGCCACAATGTTCAACACATACTTTTTGACAAATAACCTTTGACAACGTTGTGCTAAAAGCAAAAAAATTAAAGCTGGCTCTAAAATGGAACAATGTGTCCACTATAGTGGAGTCTGGAGTCATACGTCATCCTCGAAGCTTGGCTTATATGGGCTGTAAGAGCAGCGTGGCTCCTTTAGGAAGAGGCCAGTGCGTAGTGTGTGTGTGGTTGAGTGAAAGACAGAGAGAGAGCAACGGTGGCTGTCTTCAGAGCAGACAGTGCTACTGACCAATCAACCTCATCTAACCTCTGTGATGAGCTCTAATTAGTTAATGTTAGCAACATGCTAGACAATATTGGAGAAGTTGAAGGGGGGTTAACATTTCATTTAATTTTCTACACAACATATTTTATAGTAAGAGAAAATGTGTTATTGTGTTAATGTGTAATTGTTGCACTGACACTAAAACTTTCACAGTTCTATTTGCTGCACACCACACTTTAAAGCTGTTATACTAGCAGATTTAAACATTTGTAAAGGTTTCTGAAAGACTAACAAGTTTAGAGCTACCACAACCACACCTCATATACCCTCCGCAAGACATTGACATTGAACAACTCCAATATGAATGCTCTTTTATCTGCAGATGAAAATGTCATAATTGCTGGATACTCTGGAAAAACATCAACATTTTCGGGTGAAGGAGCTGTGGTCCAGCATTTAAAACATGTCTACAAGGAGCTACATTTAAAGGCAAACTCCTCATTAGCAACATATTGGCTGTGACGATTCTCAGTCCAAGTTATATTGATGCTTTCGTTAGTGCCACTGGCAGCCCTCTACCAAGCCTGGTTTAATTTAGTATCCTAGGAAATCTGATTGCTCTTTGATGTTGACTTGCCCTGCTCCTGTTTTACTGAATTATCTGTGGCGTACAGTCTAGGGTCCACAATTATGTTTTCAAAAACACACAGTGAGGGTGAATATGCGCAGAAAGCCAGTATTTCTCCTTCATTTTACTTGAAGAGACGGGATCTAAAAATAGAGCTTCTCTGTGCTGCCTCCAGACTGTGTGCATGTCGACTGGATTATCACCTTCTGATGCAGATTCTGTGAGGAGGAGGTCTTTGTGTATGCTTTAATTTCTCTGTTAACGTGTTGCTACGGTGTTAGTAGAATGTTATGTTTTATTTTAGTTTGTAGGTGTATGACACGTACACACAGATGGGTGATAAATTAAAGGGAAAAGCATAAATAAACAATGAATGTAGCTTCCATACCAGGCAGAAGGGCTCATTGAGTGGTTTGAAGAGGATGAAAATTATGTATGAATGCTAGTGCATGGCCTCAACATTCACCAGATCTACAACAGGAGATTTTGAGCAGCTTGTTACAGGCCATTCTCACAAGCTGGGACATAGCTTGTTATTTATTGTGAATGGGATCCGGTGTTGCAGCCTGGCACCACCTGAGCCCCAGAGACTTAGAGGGAGCACAGCAGCACTACAGGTGAAAGCTGAGAAGAGTTTAACTTTATGCAAATGCATTTGGACAAAATGCAAATGACAGCCAGGTGAGTGCCAAACATGCTTGTTTCAGTGCCCAGGAGAGCAGAAGGACAGAGGTGTTTCCTTCTCTCACCACAGATCTCCTCCAGCACAAATACAAGACTGCAAGTATGCAGGATCAGTCTCACCGGTCTGGGCCTGACTGTTGTATTACAACAGTTCCATCAACATGTGCCACGTAAAAAAAAAACATCTCCCAACAAGCCAGTCTGTACTTGGGAAACAAACTGTGTGACAAGAAATTAACTACTACCTAGTGTGTAGTACGGACACTGCACAGATTTACCTGCTGAACTTTAAGATGGACATCTTCACACAACACTGGGGAAAAATGGGTGCAGTTCGTCAAACCTCGGAGACCTGATTTTGTCAGGATTCGTTTTTTTATTTTGAATTTGTTAATGAATAGAAGAATATGTGCATTTGTATTCAAATTTCTTACTGTAACATGCATGCAACTAAGTACTAGTAACTGCTGTAACCCTAACTCTTCCTCTGTAGATGTAAACAGTGATGTCTCTTTCTACAAAGGTTTCCCTTGAAAATGAAAAGAAGTAGACTATGGATCTGAATGAAAATGAGGCTGAGAGACTATATTTCTGTTAGACAATAAGTTTATTTATTATTATTTTTGACTTTTTCCTCTCATTGATTGTATGTCCATTTATAGTGCCAGTGGATGTAATATCAGTGGATTTCTAAATAAAGAGTAAATTGAGATTTAAATTACTTGACAAGAGATAAATGAACAGCTGACAAAGTAATAGAATAACGTTTATATAGCACTCTTACCCAAAACGCTTTACAAGATTTTTGGCGCTCATTCACCCATTCAACCACACACTAACACGTTAATGACAGCGAGATACCAAGCAGGGTGCTGGCCTGATCGCAATTTTGGTTTCATTGTCTTGCCCAGGAAACCTCAGCTTGTGGAAAGGAGGAGGTGTGGATCGACCAACACTGTCATCAATGGACAACCCTCTCTACCTCTTGAGCCACAGCTGCTCCATTTTGTATTTTCTATTTCAACGTCTTTAAGGCTCATGCAACATAAACTCAACATCCCTGGTTTTCTTTCCTTGCATTCCTGTCTACATATATGTTTATTGAATAAACAAAATAAATGAATGATGAATGAATCATAAATATAAAAAAGCAGACTGCACCCAGACACTATAAGATATCCCCTTTCTTTGGTTATGTGTCATATATATCTGTAGTTATTCTAGACAGTGAATGATCAAATGAAAACAATGTACTCATCACCTCACACATCATCACCTAACACTGACTATTTGTCTACAACCAGACCCAGTGCACCATATAATGTTTCAAATGTAAAGAAGCTTCCAAACGTATTAAACTCATCCGAGCCTGCAATTGTATTCCAAGCCTCATTTCCCCCATTTTTCTCCATTGTTATATGGATCCAACAGCCTGTGTAACACTGTAATGTGCACTGACAGCATACATGTCGACATACTGCGGGAATTGTTTTCCACATGCCTACTCAAGCTGTACTCCCAATCTTTATGGTTTGTCAGTTACCATCAACAGAAAAGCAGATGACACATGAGAATGGTCTATAAGAGCATTCTGACTGACTGTGTATGTGTGTGTGTGTGTGTGTGTGTGTGCCAGTGGGTACAATGAATAATAGAAACGTGTAAAAATCCTTGACAATGTGTGTGTGAGTGTGTATGCGAGCGTAAAAACATACTCATTCTTGACGAAGGCGTACTTGTTGATGGTCTCGATGACGTCTTTAAAGAGGATCTTGGAGGTGAGGGTGTAGCCGTGGTGAACGATGGGCTCACCGTCCTGACCGTCCCAACAGTCCACTGTGGATGGGAAAGAAAAAGAGGGGGTTATATGAGCAGGACAGCCATGAGGAGGACAACTAAAAATGCAAATATGATTTAAACAGCTTAAATAACTGTTGTTAAAACAGACTTAAAACAATCCCATGTGCCAACTCAAACCATCAATGAATGTATGCACTCTACTATTGTGTGTGTCAAAATTATCATTAGTAATCATTCCAAACAAATGTTTAAGTAAACTTGCAAAAAATGTTTAATCTTTATTAAGAACGAATGTGCTTGGAGCTGAGAGCCACAGGCAGGGTGGGGAAGTTTATGTTCCATATTTCCATTCTGACCTTCAACACAGCGACAGCCGGCCTGCAGCACCCAGGCGTACATGTCCACCCTGGACTGTGACATCAGCTGGTCACCCATCAGGTAGGTGTTGTGTGAGGAGGCGATGAAGTAGTTGCACAGTGGCTGGTTCATTTCCTGGTTCACGTTGTAGTGTTCTGGGTTGAAAATGTCCCCCGCCGGGCTGCGCATGTAATTCGTAAAACCTGGAAGAAGATTCAGATAAATGGCTTTGTACAAAAGGGCTTATACAACTTTGTTTTTCTTTTTTACTTTACTGGTAAGTCTAGAAAACAATAACATTCGCTCCCAATAAGTGTGAATAATAAAAAACCAGCAGTGCTCACTCTCTGGTTCAGCACAAGGAATTTATTAAAGTAGGAAGAGACTTGACATCAACTGTCGAACATTCTTGGTGCTAGTCATATTGTAGTCTATGGGAGATTCATGGAGAAGCAGACTTAAACCCAACATATCTACTTAGTATGACCTTTGATGAAGAAATAACTCTACAAAATGAAAGAACAGAGAATAACGATTGATTTTTCTAAAAAGGGGAATTAGTTCATTTGCTATCTCCAAACAGCATCCAGAGACGATTAAAGGGAAACATCACAGGACTCAAGGCGAGTCAAATTAAAATGCTCACCATACCAATTTTTTAAAACGTTTCTTCATGAAAAAATATTACAAAAGCTGTGTGCTTCATTACATCACATTATGGCTATTAGGAAACTGTAGAAATCTTATGACAACAAACTTCATCATCTGAAAATAATGCATCTTACCTATGAATGAATCCATCTCTCTCCTGATCAAATCAACATGTTGCAAATACTTAATGCTAAGTTACTTAGCTAGCAGTTAGTTTATTTAGGGTATTATCACGGTCTATCTGACTTACACTTGCATGAATGCATGCATGCAAATAAATTATTAAATTAACATACAACTCAAACGAAATGTGCCTTGAAAACACATGAAACATTCGCTAAATACACACAATAAAAAAACAGTGCCTCCATCACCCAGAGAGATAACCTGTGAAACTGAGAGGTGACAGATGAAGAGGTGGTCTGTATATTTCCCACTACGATGACTGCTCTGAAGTTACTTAGATATTTAGATACTGAAGTGTGTTCTATTATTTTGTAGAGGTTTTTCTTCATCGAGGTCATACAATACAACATGTAAATGTATTGGGTATTAGTCTACCTGTCCATGAATCTCCTAGACTACAGTAGAAATGGCACCAAAGTCTGGCACCAGTGCTAAATTTAATGATGTCCCTTTCTTCTTTTGTAGCTTCCTTGGTCCAGCATATTTTCTTTTCTTACTCTGCCCCAGTCACACCTGATAACCTAGATCAGGTGTATTAAGCTAATCCGTGAGTAAGACGAGATGGAAAATAAGCCTTGCTTAGGGCTGTAGAGTATTCCTAGGCAACATTTTTCGGAATCTCGTTAGTCATACGTAGTCATAATTTTGATAAATCATGACTTTATTCTTAAAATGGCACATCCTAAAGGTACTATTTCAATTTCAATTCCACCCATACCCTCATAAATTAACAACTTTATTCTAATAATATTGACCTTTTTAAATGGGGACACATGCACTGAAGTTTCTGTTGCCCATCTACAAACAATCAATCAGAGACTAGACTCAGTTCACAACATTTTGGAGTCGCACTGCAGCCTCGAACATGCCATTACTGTGAGTCTCTTTGGACAAAAGCATCAGCCAAAAGAATGAACTATAATGAAATAGTATAATAATAAAATTAGAGACTGATAAAAAGCAGAACTGATTAAATCCAACTGAATCTTTGGTCAAACATACAGCAGACCAAGCACTGCCACAGCGCCAATTTGCAATATTCCGACCTTACAGGGAAACATTTTCACAACAAACCACTTATCTAGAAGAACTAATAGCATTCAGTTTAGTTTCAAACACAAGAGAGGTCAATGTTTGAAATTACAGTGGACTTACCATCAATTCCCAGAACTCCTTGCTTCTGGTTCTCAGAGCATGGCTCAAATTTGTTGATTATCTCCAGGCAGTGGTCCTTGGTCACCTTGGTCATCTATGAATTACAGAAATGCATGTCAAACAATAATAAATTGTATATTCCTCATAAAAAAAACCTTGGGAAACAATATGTAGCATTTATGACAAGTAAAGGATAAAAGAGAGCTCCCTACATGTCATTTTTCTATCCATCCTGGCTGCAGAACCCAACTGCCTGTATGGTTACTGCTCTTTAAAGCCTCCAGATTGGTCAATCAGTTTCCATCTCTGTTAATCAATCAGGGGGTGGGGCAGTACCAGGTCTCTCTCATACTGTGTCAGCGCGTTTATGACAGTTTAAAGCATGTGGGAGAGGAAGGCTTTAGCAAGCTCTCCTGGTGAGGTATTATTTCCACATGTTTGTTTCTAAAATGTTTTTCATCCCACATCAAAAGTATTAAGCGGGGTGAATGTCTAAAATTTGGTAAATGGGAAAGACTTGCTACTCATCTCGTCATAATCCAGATGACAGAGTACTGTGTAGAGAGGAGCACACATTTATTTATTGTTACGGTGGACTGGCACCAAAAAGCAGCTTTGTGGGCTCACAGGCTGCTGTCAGCTCTCTCAACACTGTCACAATTACACACACAGAGCTCTCAGAGCTTTTCTGACAGTCATAGACATCATATATCTAAACTTTTTTGGATTCAAGATTAATGTAAGTGTCATTGTGCAATATAAGATTGTATAATGCAATTTCTCTTGAAATTCCACAAGCGACATACATGCACAAAAAAACAAATACTATACAGACTAATTCATAAATAATAAACATGTCAGAAAAATAAACTATTCATGTATGAGTGTTGAGGATGAGCTCAGGAGTCTCAGCCTGAGGAAAGAAGCTGCTCTTTAGTCTAGTGATACGGCAGCAGATACTTCTGTATGTCTTGCCAGAAATTCAATTAATAGTAATTTAAGAATTATAAATTAATCAATTCATCCTTCCACATCCCACTCCACTCCATAAAATTGTTTTGTTTTGTATTGATTCTCTTATGTAGCGTGAAGGAACTTCAACTACTGTACATTTCATTTTGCAACCTAGTTTGTAAATGACCAATAAATTAACCTTGATCCTAATATAGAAAGCTGAAGTATAATGTACTGCAGGATGATGTCTAATATAATCATTTGGTAGTTGCAAGGTTGTCATAAGTCGATATACGAATGTGGTCCAGCTAACTTTATTGTGTTCTCTTTACATCTGAAACCAAACCTTAAGCCTCGGGAACATTTTTTTTCTTTTCTCTTTTCCTGCTTCATTAGATGGTAAGGGGTGGAGAGAGGGATGACATGAAGTTAAGGGCCCAGGCAGATGCAGCAAGGACTGAGCCTTGTTACATGGTATGCACTCTACCAGGTGAGCTTCCAGGGAGCCCTTGGGGACATCAATTAGTCTGGACTGTGTGGGAACAGACAGTGGCTATTGTTTGCCACTAACACATATCAGTCTGTCTCAGATCCAGAGGAATACAGTAAGTAACACAAAACACTTGAAAACACAAATTCAAGTGTTTCACATACTACTATTTCTTATTTGAGGCAGAAAGAAACAGATACAAGCAAAGTCTGTAGTAAATGATACCAGCAGAGACAATTCTGGCATCACTTCAAACAAATCGTCTCACAATACTGCTTCCACTACTCTCCAATAACAGGAGAAGGAGAGCCATCTTATTCACAGCGCCAGAACTAAATGCTGAGTATAATTGGCGAAAAATACAGTAGGCCTGAGTGGAGGTGACGTGAAGCTATCCAAACAGAGCCTTATGCTGTTTGGAAACATTTAAAGAGCCAGCCAGAGTGCAAATGAGCTGAAGGAGCAGACACTGGTTGTGTTAAGAAAAATGAGCTGTTACGCTAATTAGCTTTTTATTTCCTTTCAGGCGATGGAATCATTTGCAAGGAGATGTACTTTATCCCAAATGCTGCGATAACACTAATGCTAATATCACTGGAGGCCCCTTGCTGTCTACATTTCCCTATATTAAACACCACTTCAGCGGCCCAATGGCTAGTTGGTTAAGCTTTTGACCTCTCTTGCTTACGGGTATTTAGTCTACAAAACTGTAAAAAAAAAAAAAAAAAAAAGGTTCCGTAGCAACCTATGAGGCACTGCTTGAAGGGGGGAGGTGGAGGATCTTATCATATAAAGTACAAGTTTGAAAATAAAAATCATCTGGTGGTGTAGAGTTAAAAAGAATGTTTACCAGTTTTACCAGTCCTCTGTAGCTGCTCCTAATCTCTGCTGCAGGCACCATTAGCCACTACTAGCATAGCACACAAATCTATGACTGAACGGTCAGTTGTTAAGCTGGATTGTGGGTAATGTAGGAACCACATTTTGACAAGGAAGAAAAAATAGTATATAAAAAAACGACATCTCTGGTTTTTACTGAAAATGTCCATCGTGAGTGTGACAATGTTACAGGAGTGCGACACTAAATCAGTCTTTTCACTGTCAGTCTTTATTGAACTTGAACAGCTACACACAGTGTCTACCTTTTGCTCAGTCTCCAGGAAGCGGGCTAGGTTGTCCGTGTCCAGGTGGTCTTTGAGGTTGCTGTAGGTGAGCATCAGGAGATACAGGTCCCTGCGGGTCGACATCATCTTATAGAAGGAACAGAACTCCTCAAAGCCCAGCGTCCCCTGGTTGTCATCTGTATCCGCCTCCTACACAAGGTACAAGGAATGATTTAAGTTCAGTTTTTTTTCACAACATCGCCCTTGATTTACATGCTAAAGTTTCTCAACAATAGCTCTTTTCAGACAGAGACTCCGCCGCAAGGAAGGCTCGCCTTTTCTCTGCCTTTGTTTGTTCACACTGATGAAATGTGATGAAGAGCCAGTAGGACAGACAGGATGAGGCTTTTCCACATATGGATGCAGTATTTTTTTCATCATATAAGTTGCCAAAGACACTACCAGTTACCACATTACTGTTGTTTGGTCCTGTAACGTTGCTTTGTGGGTTTAATGTGGGACATTTCTCTTTTATTTGATGAGTGAAGGATCTGTTTAGTTGTCAGACTGTGAACACCATCAGACTGACACACCCCTGATTCGTGCCTCTGGCTTTTCCATTCACACAGACGCTGTTTCGCCTCTGCTGCAGCTCTTATACTACCTCTACAGGCGGATCAGAGCCTCAGCAGAACTGTCCCCTGCACTGAAAGGGCAGTGTGAACGGGGCTAGTGACTCCTAAAAATATGCAATTTAGTCTTTCAAGCTGGACAGTCGAGTTTTTTGTTTTTTTCCCCCCACACTTGCACTATAACTGTTGTTGTTTTTTGAAGTGTTCATTTTGTCAGCTATTCTTGAAAGCAGAACTCCATGTAAAATACTTATTAAGCTTAATAAAGCAACAACAAGGCAGTAAAGGTTTCAGGTTTAACAATGATTTAATAGGTAAGTAGTTAAACTCAATAAATGGGTTTGTAATGCCATGATAAACAATTATAATATATATAAGAAAACGTTTTTTATCAAATAACATAATTAGCATTAATTCACATTCTTAAGCAGTCTATAAACTGTCAATGGGTACTTATAAATGTCTTATAATATTAACAATAAATGTGTTCATGCTATTACTTACACATATAAAGTCTTATAGTTAATACGCATCTTACAAGGGCTCTATTGCCTATTAACTAATGTTCATTACAAGGACTTTAATATGGAGGTTTACCTAGTCTTGTTTTAGTCATTAACAGACAAAAACTTTGAGAGCTAATAAGTTTTCACAAGACCAAGTGTTCAAACCTCAGTAAACAAGCTAGGTTAAAATCCACCTGGTACTGAAAACTGGCTGAAACAGTCTCAAACCTGAACCACAGCAGTTTAAAAAGTCTGGATGAATGGTTCAAAACAAAACAGATCTAAAGACAAGAAAAAACGCACAGTCATTTTTTCTAAAGACGAAAAACATAGAAAATGTATTTTTTTGCTCATGTAGTGTTTTTTAACTATTCTTTTCATAAAGAGTTCATTAATTAATACATTGTGTGAAAATGTCATTAAACAATGTAATACTAGTTTTAAGTTATAATTTAAGTTATCATCATCTCTACATATGTACTCACTGAAATATTTTCAGCTTGTATTACAATGACAGATTGGGTTTTATAGCTGTACCAGGCTGAACAGGTACTGAGTCAGCCTAGAAAAGGCTGCGGCTGTGTTCGTGTACTAGAACCAGGTCAACGAGAGCACTGCAGTGGGTCACACCATGACCCGCGTAATCCTTTCCCCAGTTTACTGAAGCAGTCTGTGACCGGCACCGTATGCCAAGCAACACTGGAGGCAACCAATCACTGGAGGGCGATGATGTCTTGCTTGGCCTCTGAACAGCTCAGTATACTATACACACTGGGCTTAAAACAGTATAGCAGAGTGATACAGGGATCTAAAATGATCCACCACAACGCTTCATTTATAATGTTACGTTGTGAAACATTTTACCTTTATCAAAAAATTGCAGCTCCTACTAATTGGCATTGGCCATACTGCAATTCTACAGTAATTACATGTTATATATACTTGGGTAATATTTCTATGTATAGGTGTCATTTGCAGGAAATAATGCCAGAACTCCAAAACTATTGGGCACAATAGAATAGATGTGTCCACAGTTCATACTTCAGTATTAGAACACCTAAGAATGAGATTGTAGCAGAATGTACAAATCATTAGTTGCATCAGAATAGAAGATGTGCAGTCCGGCACACAGACCATACTGAAGCCATTAGTCCCTTCCAGTAATCAAGCAAAAGTGATGTTACCAGTCTTCTGAACCCTAATCCCCTAAAACCTGCTACACTAAAATGTTCAGTCTTCCAGCTGTCACCATGTTCTCTGCCTGACACAGCTGACACACCGGAAGCCAAATGACTCAGAGACACAAGACAAACACTTCATATCACTAGACTCAGTTGTTGGTTTTGCATACATGTCACTTAGTCGTCACTTAGTTGGAACCAACTGACACACGAGTGATATATACAGACTGTATGACTCATACATCAAGAGCGATCACATAGAGATCTCTGCTCTGAGCAGACTGCACTGTGTTGTGGCAAGGCTGCAGTGATACACATTCATTTTGCTGTTATCTTGTACCTACAAGAATCCGAGGTGACCAACAATGATAAGATAAAAACAAAAGATATCAGCAGTTAACCTGCATAGTGACTCATTCTGTAAGGTGAAGACATTCTGCTCAGACGACTCATCAGGACACATCTTTGCCTCAGGAGGATAACAAAGTAGTGGAAGCACCGCATGAGAACAGTCTTTTTATTGAACAGAAAACATCAATCTAGCCTTATTCATTCCCATTCATTATGTATGAACCCATGCACTTAAGTTGTTAGCAGACTTGTGCTCTGGGTTGTAGCTCGACAGCTAATATAGATTAATTCATCAGTTAGAATTACATGTTCCTTTTCTGACCAAGCTTTCCCTCCACAAGTACATCTGCAAGTCTCTACTGTGATAAATCATTGAGCAGAGCCTCTGTTAGAGACGCCTTCTTTCAACTCGTTTACAGCTCCAACTATCATCCAACCAGCTTCTTGTGACTCATGTGCAATAACAACACACCATGCTTCTGTTCAGTTAACACAACACTAGGAAATAACTTCAGGCCGCATTATGGATTTAATACAAAACTCCACAGCTGTGTGGTAATAAACTGGTGGAAACACATTTCTCTGATTTAGTCTGATGGGGATGGGATAATAAAAGATTTTAGTGTAAATCAGCATAAAAACACTCACAATAAGTTGATCCCGGTGAATATTTATTAACAGGATCATCATTATATGCCCCACAACAACCAGTTAAATCAGATGTGTGTAAATACTCCGATTCCAGATTCCAAACTAGAAAACTACAGGGAGATGAGGTTACCACCATTTAGTCATCCTTGCGTGAAGGGAGACCTTATGATTGATGATTACTTACTCAAGACGTAAATGATTTGGACTAAATCACACCCAAAACAATAGCACTGGCATGTAGAGCTAAATGTCACATGTTTATAACTACAAAGGAACGGTGCAGTGGTCATGATTCAATATGGAAAAATGCTCTCCGAGTTGAAAAAATAAAAGAGAGAAGGTACATGGTAAGGTTAACTGCCACAACGAACAGCATTTAAAATCAGCGCACCTGCATCTTTGACCAGATCTGAGTTTGTGAGGGTGGAGGCACTGCAGGGTTATCAACAAAAATCTCAGACTTGGCAGAGGCTGCCGTTGAATGGTGTCTATAAACCGGATATGATGTACAGGTTCTGGATGGACAGCTGGTCCCTCAGTGTGGCTCATTTCTTGCAGTAGGTGCTTTTATTTGGTTTATTTGTTTTTTGGTGGAATTGAACTGATAATTGTTTGTCAGGTTCACGGTATGTTTATATTTGCCTAATGTATATTACATATAATTCCTGTAGAATGAGTAAGTAAAAAAATAGGTTCTTTACTGCTAACCTCTAGGATAACTACCACTACTATTACCTACTACACCTTCAAAAGTTGAAAAAGGTGCAGAAGATGAATGATAAAACACATCAAAAGGGAAGAAGTATGCTCCATGCTGTCTCTGCAGAAATACATACATATATACATATGTATGTTATAGTTAAAGGGTTATGGTCCTACTTTAAACTGTAGTTCTCAATATTTGTTTCTCTCTCCTACCTGGTTTGTTTTTATGATTTATGTGACTCTGGCTGCTGTGACACTGCAATTTCCCTTTGGGATTAATAAACTACTCCATCTTTCTGTCTATGTATGCTAAGATGCTCATCTCTTACCATGTTTTGCTCATGATCTTTCTTGTCCTATCTAAGACATCTTAACTGAAATCTTGCTGCAGTATTCTTGAGTGTGGCTAGTTATTGACTGATCAACTTGTAAAACAATTAATCGATTCATTTTCTTCATGATTAAAAAAATACTTAAGACAAAAAAAAACTATATATATTTTTGCATTCTACACTGTAAACAAAAGAAGGCTTAAAGCTATAGTTTCTACAGAGGCAACATGGAGCATCCTTCATCTTCAGCAGCTTTTTCAACTTTTTAAAGTGTATAGTAGTTACACTTGAAGTTAGCGCTAAATACCTATTTGACTCACTCATTGTAATTGTACAGCAATTATAGGTTATTCATTATACAAGTTAAGCTGTTTGTTTATTAGGTCCACCTCGCTCAGTGCTTCTCAAACTTTTGCTGGCATGCCCTTTCTTCAGAAGACTCCCACACAACAACTTCTGACTGTCATTAACGATGGCAGGGGACACAACTGACAAAAAACAATGCCAGTTGAATAGTGAATTGAACTGAATTAGTGAAATAAAGATCAGCACAATAGCATCAGCAAACTCATATTTGTTTATATATATATTTGTTCCCTACATAAATCATATTCATTCAACTTTGCTTGAATCCATATTGTTCCCTGGTCATCAGAATCCCTCCTGCAGTGGCTCTATGGTCCTCAGGGTATTTTACAGTGCTGGTACAAACTCATCAGTTAACATCTTCAACCTGGGAAACAGGTCAAGCTAACAGGTTTTCCCTCTCCACTCTAAGTAGGTTAAGCCAAGAAACTAGCTAAGCGATTGTCAACACACAAATCTTCATGAATGTCCACCGACACACAGACACACACACACACACACACACACACACAGACACACACAGACACATTCAGGGCCAGATCGGTCCCTGGTGTGTTTACCCTGCATTACACCGGAGGCCATCTGTGTCCCAGCAGCACCATATGGGTGACTGCCAACAGGCCACTGGTCACAGAGATAGGAAGCTAGCTAGCTGCTCTGTAGGAGGAAGGCTAAAACAACACGCTTAACATGGCAGCACGCTAATCCTCTAATGAGGAGGAGAGTTAGTGGCTGAGCCGTGTGTTAGCCAACATCTGCAGTCAGTCAGACTGTCTTTACTGCTCATTCACAGTCCACCAGGAAATAATTACACAAGCCCACTGAAGTTTCAGGTGACCTGACGAGCCTATTTATTGTGTTGATGAGCTGGCCTGCACTGTCATTACTGGTCATTACTACAGTTTTATGACATCTTTACCACCGCCAAGGAGGTTCACCAGAGTTGACTTCCAATAAGAATTTAACTTATTTTGTCTACTGAGTGTACTCGGTACACATGATTGTAAGACAACATTTTTACCTTTGCTACAGGAAACATAGGACAAAGTAGACTCATACTATACTATATATAAGTCACTGGCTTTAAATAAAGACATTAAAACACTGCACGATAATAGTTGGGATTTTAAATACTGCTTCAGACCAAAGAGTGCTCACTGTTGTTACTGTACCTTGAACATCTGTTTGACCTTTTGTCGGGGCAGGTTCACATTGAGCTTGTGCAAGAGCTGGAGGACCTCACTGATGCTTAAGCTGCCATCACCATTCTTATCAGCCTCAGTGAAGGTCTGCTTCAGCCATGTGATGACACAGTGTATTAAGGAACGTTGGCATGAAGCTTTGGGACATTTACTCTTTATTGTTGTTGCTGCTGTTGATAAACAGTCATTTAAGGCACAAAGTGTCAATGTATTAGACAAAGCCTCTCATGCTTTAAAACAACTGAAACTCTCCATAGTTTCAGCCACAACATTAAAACCAAAACCAAAATTTCGTTGCATGGCAGGGCGCATTTTCCTGCTGGGGGGTGCAACTGCCATGAGGGTGTGTACTTGGTCGGTATGTGTCAAGAGGCATTCACATTAATGCCAGGACCCAAGGTCTCCCAGCAGGACATTGCATTGTAAAGAGACGATCAATGTTATTCACTTCGCCTGTCAGAGCTTTTAATGTTGTGGCTGATCTGTGTCGATTGAGTCGTTGAGGATGAAACTCTACATCACATGATAGACATTTTTTACAGGCAGTTGTTACTAGTCTTCAAACAAGGTCCCTGTTGATATACAAGTAAAGGATATTGGTCTCGGGTACGCTGCCTCTTGGCCAGGCTGTCCTCATCACTGATGCCAGCCATCAGATATTTGAGGCCTGTGATCCAGGTCCGCGCCTCTTCTCCAGTGCTGGACACCAGGTCCAGGGACTCCATGTGCTCTCCATAGTACAGACTGAAGCAGCAGTTGGGGTTGAAACTGCCCTCTGAGTAGCGTTGGAAGATCTCAGACTGCTTACCCTCGCACACCTCCCGGATCGAGTCGATGGAGACTGTGAAGCAAACAAGAAGCCAGCAAGTCAGTGGTTGAAAATAACAAAGTACATTTACTTAAACATAGTTTGGAGGTAAATTTGCTTTTTGTGAGTTTTTTTATGTTATGATATTTTATACTTCTATTGCACTACATTTTAGAGGGACATACAGTACTTTTTACAGCACTGCATTTATATGACAGTCACAGTAAGTAGGTACATTGCAGATTAAGATTTGGAATACAAAACATTTGATCAAGTTATGAAATATAATACACTGTCGTAGAATCAATTAAGACAGTAAAATGCTGCCTAAACAGTAAGACATTTGTACTTTGTAAGTAAAACTTTGACTGCAGGCGTTTAAAAGATAAGTTCATCCATGGAGTCATTATGTACTGAGCCTCATGCTGGGGGAAGATCAGGTGAAGTTGCACAGCTCACAAAACATTTCTGGAGTTTAACAGTAAAAACAGCTATGAAGCACTCTCCTCAACAGCTGAAGTAGATGGGGACTTGTATTAAAATGTGAATAAAACAACTGAAAAAATGAAACAAAACAGCTCCATACAGCTGGCCTGGCATAATCCCAGTCTCTGGAAGCCCTTAGATCCCAAATCGATTTGAAAATATCTTATTTGAACCCTTGAAGCACAGTCAGGTTTGTTCATCCACTTCTAATGGGGTGCGTGCTAACACTTTAGCTGCAACACTGTTTTGTTGACGACAAAACTTCACACAACTTTCCATCAACATGGGGGAGAGAAGATAATGACTGCGTTTTTGTTTTCAGTTGAACTGTTACTTTATGATGTAATAGAACGCTTTTAAATGTTGTTGCTTCTTTTGCACCAGTTACTTGATTTCTCAATACTTCTCACACCAGTGGATTAAATAGATCTTCATGTTGGGAGCTTCGTGGACTGTCAAAAGATGAAAATAAAACATATCTTATACAAAACAGCGCAAAACTCTGTTTATTAAACCCATTCCATCATTTTCTTTGAGTATTCTACTGGTTTGGAGAATTTCCACCTCTGACAAAATCATGAATTAATTGTTGTGGGCATAAGGATTATGGAGACATTCCTCCATCTGATTTCAGACTTTTATGATCGGGACGATTATGATACTCAAGGCAATGAGCAGTGCTCAGACGGCTCTGTTTATTAAGATGCAACATTTATGAGATGGTAATGACATTTTACAGGAAGAAACTGCCTTGAGTCATTCATTAGGTTTCCCCATGACAGAGAGCACATGATCACTGTGTGTTCAGAATCACATTTATTAACCCAAAAACGTCCATATCTAGAGGAGACAAGCACAACACAAATCTTTCTTTGTCTCCATATCTCTCTGTCTTGCTACATGGACAGAACATTATTTACATACAAACTCATTCATAATGCAGTGATATAGCTGTACACTCACGACTACACAAACCAATACTCCCCTGGGCTTTGCGGTATAGAGCCTGTTGTATTGTGGCAGTTCCTGGATGTCAAATCCATCCCCTCAACATGACACTGACATGCTGCGGCTGTATTGTGTGTGCTCCCAGGTGGCTGTCACTCTTCTTCACAAACCCTGCAGCTGGAGATCATGTATGGGCACATGTGCTGTTCCTGACTGCAGCACTTTTATAAATTATGCAAAAGTATAAACCTGTTATGTGATAGATAAGGATCACCACTACTACTGCTGTCTGGAATATTTGATGAGTTGCTTGCAGCCACGCGTGAGACTGAGTTGGTCCTTCCTCAGGGACTGATGCCTGTTGGTGGTTTTGTTGACCTTCTGAGCTTCAATGTCAAATTTTTCACTTAGAAATCATTTTTGCTGATACTAAACTTCTGAGTTCAGTATTTCTGTAACTTTCATTTCCAACACTGGAAAAGTCTGATTTATAATTTTTCATATTAACTGATCTCAAACTAGTCAAATGTACATATACTGAACATAAGCCAACTGGAATCGGCCTAGTACATACACATCATGCTTACATTTCTAATTGTAGAAAATAACTCCCCCCAGGGTGCTTACAACCTCAAATCCCAGGGAAGATAGAGAGGACATGACCTCCATGTAACTACAGCAGCACCGCATTACAAGCAGTACTATAACTTTTGGTACTTAAAATACATTTTGCTTACAGTACGATTGTACTTTTGAAAGCAGGATTTTGATATTGTAATAGAGTGTTTTTACACTTTTACAAGTTTTACTTAAGTTTTACACATCCTTTGATGAGGTTTTGAGCCTATTGTGATGAAAATCGGTTGATTTCTTGGTGCTGTTAGTGATCAGTAGGAGCAAACTGCTGCTCAAAGGAATGGTTTCGAGACCTGGCATGTATTATGGAGCTCATCCTCATAAGAATACTGACCATCTTAGTCGACGGTGATACCAGCTTAATACAACCCATATTTATGTTTGTTGTTGGGCAGCGACCTCTAGTGTCTGTAGTAATTATTATGACACCAAAGGAGGAATTCAAGTGCCTTGGTAAAGAGACAAAGTCCATGAAGTGAGGAAGTTGGGGTGGAATGTTGGCTTTCTCTTGACAGCCATACTTTTTGAGTTTGATTTATCTATTTATATTAGGGCTGCCCCCAAATAGTCGACCAAGCACTGGTCGACCAAAAAATCTTTAGCCGACCAAAATTTCATTGGTCGATTGGTCGCAGGAAAAAAAAAAAAACATTTGGAGCCGTGTCTTGTCAAAATTAAGTCAAAATCTATGTGACTAGCCTGGCCTGTGTATAAAAGGCTGGAGGGCTTTTAATTTGAAGGGTCAGATACAGGAAGTCATGACACTCACTCACTGTCAGTGGGTTTTTTTTAACACGGCAGGTCCCTTCGACATCGCGGTTAGACAGTTAACAATTACTAGCCAACCATGTCGGGAAAGACGTTTAAAATATGGGATCATTTTGAAAAGAAGAAGGATGACCCCAAGAAGGTGACATGCAAACTTTGCAAGAAAAACTTCGCCTATCAAAAATTGACTGACATAAGAAGGATGAAAAGTTCATGCAGACTTCTGCCCTCAGGACTAAGACTAAACTAAATTTAAAAAACTACTCGGACTATGTATTTATACAGCGTTTGGCTGGTTGTATTGGTCGAAATATACATATCTCTTGCCAGAGAGAGCAAATCTGCTGCCAGAAATACAGGACAAGCGGTCAGTGTGTGAGCAGACCAGAAGCTTGCAGTGTTTCCTGTGGATCAGTCTGACCCAGTGGGTGCTCAGCTTTGGAACACCACACAGTGTCACTGAATCTGCTGCCAGATCAGACTACAGTCGCCGTGTTTCCTATTTGTCTATTTGTTCAGTGAATCTGAAGCAGACTTTTGAAGTGGGATGAAAATAGAAAAAATCTGGAATTACTGCCTCACAGTTGTATGCCTCCATGCACCAATTATGTTGCAGTTTACACCTACACATACACTAATGCAGAAAAAGATGCTTGGGATGATTTATAATTAATAAATCCCTAGTGAAGTCTACTTTCTGGGCACTGATGTCATTTAAGACAATAAAGTTTATTGTTAAACTGTAAAATATCCTGCCGCCATAATTTGAAAGATCATTGCAAAAAATGTTTGTATATCAGTCGATATATGGATATTAGATTTTTTCACCCTGATATCAGCATCGGTCTCAAAAATCAAGTATCAGTGGGACTCTACTATCAAGCTATTAAATAAGGGGGTGCAGGGACACACACAAGGTGAGACTGTGTGAGTTGAAGTGTGACTAAAAGCTGGCAACATGCATTTATAAAGTAAATAGAAGGCATGACTGTCAGTCCTGACTAACTGTTACAGGTGTACAGTGAAGACAGAGAAGACAGTGTATCACGTGGTCTGTTACATTCAGTCTATCAGATGTGTGTGGAGGGTGGATTAAGAAAAATGAAGCCATGCTCTGTGTGCACTGCCCCCACTCTGATGTGTGACATTAGCTCATAGTCTGTTTCACTCATCCAACTGTAAAAGATTTAAGATTTAGGATAACTTCTGTGTTTTAGACCAACATAAATTAACCAACGTAAATTAAAAACAAAGCTCTAACTGTACTGATCTGCTGATGGAGTGTGTGTGTCATTTCCATTCAGTGGCACGTGTGTGTAAGACACTGTTTGGGCAGATTAAAGCTGATGAATAATTAAGTCAACTTAAGAAGCTTATTAAATCCCGGGCTACAGAGGAGGGAGAGCAACAGGAAACTGAGCCCCTAAGCCCCCATGAGATGCCCAGCCTTACTGGAAGCTACTGCTAAGAAGTCCCTCTGCCTTCTTTTAATCTAAAACACTGCAGGAAATGCTTTTGTTTGCTTGTTGTAGCTGTTGTGCAGTGAAAATAAATGTCCTCTTCTAATTGACAAAAACACTTTCAGCCTTGAGGGAATGTATAAGGGAAAATTTTAATCTGGCAGAGCTTAAAGCCTGTCAAATGTAAACAAATGAACAGGAGAGCTGGGAGGTAGACACTGGCACATCATGGTAGCAAAATGCTAAAAAGAAAAAATGTAGTGGAACCTGAGAGCCGGGAACCCTGGGACATCTGTTGTGTTTGCATTTATCTCGGTTTTGGAAAGTGCCTCCCCTCATAATGTCCAACCTCAGCATCCTCGTATAGCAGCAGTAGCTATTATTTGCATATTGTGGATGTATTTCTCCACTGTAAAGCACTGTCCAAAAAGTTCTGATTTCTTGCCTTTAACCAAGTCATTAGACTTCTTAAAGTTAAGGTATACTAATTGGTTAGGGTCATTAACATGAAATGCACTAGTCCTGTAGCCACTGTCTTTCTAGCAAACTGAATTACTAAAGGTTCACTAGGTTGAGCTTCTTGGAAGGATGATATATGGAGATTCAGAGTGAAAGCCCTTTCCTGTCACATAAAATATGGCACAAATTGAGCTCTGAGACGCTGTTCCCTTGTGACTGTAAGAAGGAAGAGAGACTCACTCTTGGCCTTTTCATTCTTGCGCGAGGGCCTCCAGCGGATGCAGGACTTGTGTTCATCCAGATAGAAGAACCGCACCAGACCCTTGGAGCCACCACGGAGCTTCACCATCTGGGTCCCCATCTGCATGGAGCTCATACATTTCTCCACTGGAGGAAAGAAAACAAGGCAGATAGAAGAAAAAACAAGGTTGGAAAGTTGTCAAAAGCGAAAGTGAGTGCACTGCAACTGAGATAAGTGTGTGACAGACAAAAATGTGCATAAACAATTTTAGTCAAGAGATTATAATGTGTGCATGCACGCATACATCTGTGCATTTTTACAAAATCCCATCTGGGCTCTCACACAAAAAAACAGTTATTTACCAATTCACTCCCATCAACACACAGCAATGCAAAGTAAACACATTGGATATGCCCGTCACTGACGACAGGGCTTTGTTGGTCTTGTGGGAGGAAGAGAAAAGGAGAGAAGATAGACGACAGCAAGAGGCAATTTCTCCACAAATAGTCTTTAATAAGATCCCTACCTACACTGTAGACTAAACCAGAACAACAACAGGAATAATCAATAAAACCAGAAGCCCTTGCAAGAAGTAAGGATTTGTATTGTGGCCTGAATTTAAGGGAAATCATTCTTCACCTTCTAGGAATGAATGACACTGAGAGAATAGGACTGACTCTAACAAGGTAGCAAAAATTCTGAATGGTGGCAGTGAAAGAACAGCAAAGCCTCTATGTGACCTTCCTATTATTTGTTTTTTTATCCATTATGTGCCTCTGGGCTGCAGTTACACCCTATGTGGCCATATTATCAATTATCAGTTGTCTGCCACATCCTATCAAACTATTCCCCACAACAAGCAGGAAATTAGCTCAACTCAGTCTGCTCACGCTTTTGAATAAGGTTGGCAGATCACTGCCAGACAATATTCAGCATGAGTCTGCTGCTCAACACTTTCACCAGATAAGTGGTTCAACTTAGCCTTGAAATAGTTCTTAATGGAAAATTTTAATTAATTGTGTTTCATATAAAGCAGCACAAACAAATGATGGCCAGTCAAAGATAGTCAGAAGATAAGCCTGGGGAAAAAAAAAAATACTACCACATGTACCTATCCTATCTTTTTTTTGGAGGAAAATCAATTGAGAAACTGTAAGATGGTTAAATTCCAGAGCCTCTTCAACTTTTACAGAGGAGCAATAGACAATAGAAAGCATCCTGACTAGAAACATCACAAACTGTCATGGTTCATCACGGCCCAGGAGAGGACGGCTCTACAGCGGGTGATTAAAACCACCAGAACATCACTGGTACCATCTACAGAGCATCAGTGACATTGGTGAAATGAGATGTCTGCACAGAGCCCAGAGATACTAAAAGACAACACCCACCCAGCCACAGTCTGTTCACCCTGCTGCCATCTGACAACAGATACAAAGTATCTGCTGCCACCTGACAACAGATACAGAAGTATCTGCTGCCACCTGACAACAGATACAGAAGTATCTGCTGCCACCTGACAACAGATACAGAAGTATCTGCTGCCACCTGACCACTGATACAAAGTATCTGCTGCCATCTGACAACAGATACAAACTATCTGCTGCCATCTGACAACAGATACAAAGTATCTGCTGCCACCTGACCACTGATACAAAGTATCTGCTGCCATCTGACAACAGATACAAACTATCTGCTGCCACCTGACAACAGATACAAAGTATCTGCTGCCATCTGACAACAGATACAAACTATCTGCTGCCATCTGACAACAGATACAAGGTATCTGCTGCCATCTGACAACAGATACAAAGTATCTGCTGCCATCTGACAACAGATACAAAGTATCTGCTGCCATCTGACAACAGATACAAACTATCTGCTGCCACCTGACCACTGATACAAAGTTTCTGCTGCCATCTGACAACAGATACGAACTATCTGCTGCCATCTGACAACAGATACAAAGTATCTGCTGCCACCTGACCACTGATACAAAGTATCTGCTGCCATCTGACAACAGATACAAACTATCTGCTGCCACCTGACAACAGATACAAAGTATCTGCTGCCATCTGACAACAGATACAATCTATCTGCTGCCATCTGACAACAGATACAAGGTATCTGCTGCCATCTGACAACAGATACAAAGTATCTGCTGCCATCTGACAACAGATACAAAGTATCTGCTGCCATCTGACAACAGATACAAAGTATCTGCTGCCATCTGACAACAGATACAAAGTATCTGCTGCCACCTGACCACTGATACAAAGTATCTGCTGCCATCTGACAACAGATACAAACTATCTGCTGCCACCTGACAACAGATACAAAGTATCTGCTGCCATCTGACAACAGATACAAAGTATCTGCTGCCACCTGACAACAGATACAGAAGTATCTGCTGCCATCTGACAACAGATACAGAAGTATCTGCTGCTGTACAACCAGACTACAAAGCAGCTTATTTCCCCCAGGCTGTGAGAGTCCTGAACTCATCCTCAACACTCATCCATGCATAATAGTTGTTCTTGTGCAGCATAAAGGGACAACTTTCATTTTGTTGTACAGCCCCATGTTGTAGAATGATAATTAAATGAACTTTGAACCTTGTAATAACTGTGGTCAGTCCAGTCCAAAAATGTTCAAAAACCACAGACATTTAGCAACATTGTTCTCCCCGAGAGATGTCAGGAGGACAGCTAACATGGTATTCGGTCAGAATCTCTAGCAGTTAATACATCTAAGTGACTGAAACTGAAAAAAATAAAATGCAATGTCAAACACATTCAGACTCCTTAATGTGATGTTTACTTTGCATTTTCATTTCTGCACACTGACCAATGTAACAATAATTATAAGTAGAGTCAATATAACTACATCACACAGTATTAATAACCAAAGTGAGGGTTGCAAGCAATTTTGGTGTTCACAGATCCACCGTTATTGGGTTATTTGTGACCCGACTCAACATATCAGCACAAAATGAGTGCATGCCAACTAATGTTTGATGAGTTTGATTAGCAACAAAATTCAAAATACACAGATATCATCAGCTTTCCAATCTCGAGTTTCAGATTACAGGATCACATTTTGACCCATTTGACCTGAACGCAACAGACATCCAAAATATCTGCTGTGCAAGTAAATAATGCAAACCAGCAGTGATGGATTGCTCTAATTGAGCATTGATTTGTGGTCTTACTGCAGAGAGTCTACCCCCAGGGACTTGTTAATGTAGTCCAGTCCTGTGCTCCTAACCTCTGCTCATATGGTCCTGAGCAGGAATTTGATAGCAGAGTGCACCGCTGCAAGTACAATGTTAGGCTGAAAAGTATTTTTTTTCACCAGAATAATCAGAGCATCTTTGAAGTCTTGGTAAAAACAACCATTGTGTTTAAGGCATTACTACTAAATGACTACACAACTACTGTAAAAGTTTTGCCTGGCAAGGCACATTCATTTGTAGAGAAAAATTGTAAAAGGCAATTCAAAAGCGTTATGCAGAAAAAACAAATTAGGAAACACAGCCTACAGCACTTCTAAATAAATTAAAGATATAATGTGGTCAATAAATACTAAATAGGTAATTGATGCAACTGCAGAGTAGATAATGATGGGTGCTAAAGTTACAGTCAAAGGCAATTAAGCCTGCAAATTGGTGCATGACTTATTTTAAAGAAGGTTATCTGGTAAGTGTTTGATTATCTTATGATCTCAAAAGTCCTAATAGTGTCTTATGTTTACATGTAAACTCATGTAGTGAATAAGCTGGAAACCAAAGTGGCTGAACTAGTGAACAGTACTGTGTTGTAGACTGGAACTGACGTGACCTTTGACTCTCCTGGTCCAGCACACACAGAAAGGACAATCATGCTGTTTGGAAGAATCAATACTGCAGCCACCACAGCGCAGATCACCTCTTATCACAGGGTGCCTATTGATCCCACAGTGCGCATTGTGGACCATATTATTTCTGCAGAATTTGCCTAAAACAAGGGTTGTCAAAGTCAGAAACTGGGAGCTGGCCCCTCAGACAAAATCTGAACATCACGTACCATTGACAATTTTTTAAATAATTTTATTCAGACAAGGTTCTTGTCTAGCTGCTTGACTTAAGACAACTTTAATTGTAACATTAAATAACAAATAAGCTATCGCTGGTTATACTAGTGGCATTTTTTGTAAGTTTTGAAGAAAAACTTTCCGTCAGCAATCAAAAAATCTAATAAAATCCAAAAGAACAAATCCAGTATCTATGAATGATCCAGGTCTCCTAATAAGCCCATCCAAACGTTTCATTCGGCTCGTATGAAAAGACTGGACAGTCTTCCACAAGGCTACTCATATATTAGTTTGACAGCGTGAGTACTAACAGAAGCAATGTTTATTTACATGCATCATAATAATGTTAGGTGTTTTCTTACATGTGTACAAGGTAGTTGGATATGGTTAGCAATGACTACATTGTGCCTGGCTAACAGTACACTGAGCCATAGAACAGAGCAGCAGTAGCAGCTACAGACTCATTCAACAGCTAACCCAGTTAGCACAAAGCACATACCTAAAGCAGCGAGCAGTAGCTGCTGCGCCATGAGCCTTGTTAGACTGAGGTATGTTCATTGTGTTTATATGATTGTGGCATTTAACAGAATTGTTTATTTATGTACTCATCTAAGAGAGCTTGTGGACTGTAGCAAACTATCCGCTAATACATATCCCCCAGCTGACCGACGGAAACTACGGGGCAGTCGGTGTGTGCTGAATCAAGCGGTCACGTTCATGTGTTCTAGAGGAGTGGCTCTGGAAGTAGGCCTGGAGGAAGGAGGAGGAGGGATTTTTTCACTTGGATACTAAAATGTAGGTGCCTCTTGTTGGTTTCTCCAATCTTACCAACCCTAAAATTAACTTAGGAAAGATAAACGTTTTTGTTAAAACATTTGTTTATATTGCTTTATATAAATTGTCAAAAAAGGTATAACTTTAGTTTTTAAACTTCAGGTATGGGGTCAGCACTACTATTGCGTTATTTAAAAAAATACCCAGCACTACATGTAACCAGCACTAATTAGGCATGTAGGGCAATTAATATTGATGTACCAAATCTAAAACATCATTAATTACTGTATATTGAATATGTGTGGCATAATAACTTACTGAATTTTGTACACAACACACAGTTGACCAAACCAATTACCAATGCTATAAGTGAGTGGTATTCCATGTACTGTTGAAGAACAAAGGAACATATTATTAATTACCAATTGACCCTTAATGATTTTACAGCTCGGACTTTTCATGCAACATAAATGCAGCATGGCTGCGGAGCAGCTTTTTATTGATTTTAAGGGAAGAGTTATTTCCGTATAGCTGCTGGCTGACTGCAGTCCCTGATGCCCAGTGGCTGTAACAGAGCTAAGGATCTGCACTCTCTCAGCTGGAGAGGGGACAGTAATCCATGAAATGAGCTGCTGTCAAAGCTTGGTTGGAATGAGAGCATCCTGACTGCAGGCTCCCGGATCAGGATGGCACACAGCTAAAATATTTCTCCTGACACCGATCTAAGTGGCTCATCCTCCTCTTCCTGTCAAGCTGCACTCTCTCTAATAGCCATCACAGTCTCTTGGACAACATTTACATCTGATGATATCACTGCCTGCATCCAGTGCCCTGATGTCACCCAATTATGTTTGTTTTTCTGACATTAAAAGGAAACTGTTGTGATATTGTTGATGAATTGGTTATCAGTCATCCAGGTCATGGTAATTCTAAGTGCTATATCGTTCTGAACTGAGGAAGCCTCTTGGATGAGAGGTGAAACGTCTTCAAGAAACCTGTGATATAGCATTTAGAACGTTGTGATAGTGGGTTCTGTAGACTGAGTGGGGATAAGTTGAGAAGAAAACAGCCAGGTAGTTACACGTCCCTTTTCGCTCTGTTGTCACGTTGCACACATGTTTAATTTCATCTGTGTACTGAGAGACAAATCTAATCAAACTGCAACCACAGAGACTAGGTCAGCATGGAGCACACACCGTTTTGTGGTTGCCTTGAACAGAATCTACTCATGGATGAGGAGGCAGTGAAGGAGGCCACGTTGTGCTCACACTCTCCTGCCAGTTGGCTAAAAGGAGAATGTGTTTGCTCTTGAGATGTAGCTGGCTATGTGTGGGACAGCCCTTGGGAAGTCAACTAAATCTTTGAAATGTCTTCCTACTGTATGTTACGGAGGAGTACTCGCATAAGAGCAGCATGGTTTGTGGGTTTAAGACAAAGCTGAAGTCAAACCTGTCACGTGAGGCTGTAGGTGCCAATCACCCAACCAATGACATCAATGTAAAAAAAGACAAGTATTTAAAAAAAATGTCAGTACCAGAGTCTCCACATATAGAACAAAATACACAAATCAGCACCCATTAAGCAGTGAGCTGTGGAAGAACTGCATGCGACCTATTTCTGCCCATTGGAAAGGTTAGTCATAGCCTGTGGAAGGCTGATTAAGCTTGGATAATAAAGGCTGGCAAAATCAATTAAACAACAGTTGAGTGGTTTGGGGCTTTGTATTTACAGTTGGTGCTCAGGCTCCAAGAGGAAGTACACTCTTCCTGTATTACCTACACAGCAATTAAAAGGTACATTAACCTCAATTTAGAATGTTGTGTCTTGTATGTCTGTGTGTAAAGTACAGTGAAAACTGTTTGATGTTACATCAATAATATCAAATAACTAGAGTGGCACTCAGTAGAGTGCATACCTCCGCCAAGGCCCAACAGTCCCTTTTTGTACTTCCTTTTAGATACCAGGCACCTAAATATGTCAGATATTTCCATCAATATCCATGCATTATTCCCTAAGAAAATGAATGAAATGCCAAAATAGCTTCACAATCTCACAATGTTGAGAAAGTCAGAAAAAATTGCTGGATCAGTCCTGTTATCCAGATCCGAAAGTTAATGGCACCTATTCTGGGCCGAGACCCGTCCTCCATCCAAGTGTCATGGAAATAAGTTCAGCAGTTTTTGTGAACAGACAGTCTTTGAGAGAGCAAAGATACAAGAGCAGAAAAGACGTACAACACCTTGTAGAGGTGGAGAGAGACACACAAATGGAGCCCAACACACACAGAAAGGCAGAACTTTTTTTACCAGTGGAACCGAGGCCCTTTGCCATGATTACAACATCAGATTTAAAGTGTGTGTCAATGTGGAGAGGACACCCATTGTGGAGGAAACACTGGATGTTAACTGCATGTTCAAACGGCTGAAAGCTCAGATCTTATCAGCAGGCTTGATCGATGAGAGCGCACAAAAAGCCTCAGCAAGACTGAACAATGGTGCACGCCACCCTGTTTTCTCCACCTGTAAATGTTGTATTGTGTACAAGGAACGTCAGAAAAACGTTTTTTAATTAGATGTTGAGTGTTAATTGTAAATTTTTGAAATTTAGAACTGCAATAAGATTCGGTTGCTTCCTTATTAAAAAAACCCTGATTACACTCAATAAATACATTTTTTAAATTTTGGCTGTCTACATTTATTGTACATGGCAACTGAGGTTTTGTTAAGGTTTGTCCACTTCCAAAAAAATTCAGTTAGATAACATTACTCTTCAAATGTTAATTGGAAGTAAATTTTAAAAAGTCTCACCAAATAAATATTATGGCACTTTGAGAAAAGTTTTTCCATTGTGGCAAGATAAGGTCCTGTTCAGTCCAAGTTTTAATCCATTTTATATTATTGCAACAAACGAGTCAATACTGCACTGTTTCAGTAGGAATATAGCTGTTTTCAACCACATCAATTATAGTCAACACTGGCAAACTTCAGGCTTCTCCAACTCCTGACCAACCTTACGTGTAAAAGGGTGACCTACAACAGCACTCCCAGGTAACGTTGGGCGGTAATGTGGCGTCCAGTTATATCTAAACATTTGATAATTTGTTCATTCGTAGGTGGAGAGAGACGATAGTGATAAAGATGTTAAAGTGTTTCACCAAAGTCTTATTGCAAATTAAATGTGGTCTACACAAAGACGTCATTTCAACACATTTAATATTCCATACAAAATGTCAGAAATATGGAACTATATGGTCTGTGTAATGCTAACAAAAGCTTCCAGGACATCGTAATAAGAGTAGTTTTATACATTTGTGTAAAATAAGACATTGCTTATTGCTGTAAAGCACATGCACACGTTTTTCAAGCGCTACAGCTTTGGGGCAAACTTCACAAGCTGAAGAAATAAATACCAGGTTTCACCCAAAATAGACATTGTATATGTGGTGACTAAATAGGTTGAGTGTTCGGTTGTCAGTCAAGATATCTGGCACAGTACATGTCCTGTCCATGTCATTATATTTATTATTGCTTTTAAAACAACTTTTTATCATTGATAATGTGCAAATAAGAGTGTATTGTCATCTTGGAGCCAAACTAAAAGTAATCTCAGTTCAAAGCCAGTATTGCGAATCCCAGTGAAATATAGTCTTAACGTTTAATTAACTTCTTCGAAAAATCGGTGCAAAAAGAGATCTGTGGTTTCCCCAATGAACGCACCACCATCTTTGGCTGTTGCAGTCCCTCAAAGCCTTAAAATATGATATGTAATCAGCTGGTGGTAATACCATATACTGTGGAAAAATTTACAGAAGGTTTAACGGTATTAAAAATTAGACACTGCCAAACCCTACGACCAGACCTGCCAGAGGCCACATCTCGTGGTCTGTAATGGGCTTAAAGCATGGATCAGAAAACAGTGGACAGGCAAGGTAGCCCTTTTCCACCCAAACACAGCTGTGGCTGAAGCCAGGTCTGATCTGAAGGTGTCACCTCAGTGAGGTGGCAGACTGACCTGGTGGCTGCTGTCCTGCTGCCACAGTCACAATATGGGCCAAGCAGGCAGAGTCACCCACAGTCAGAACACCAGGTTAAGCCCCAAGGGATTGTGAGGGTGCCATATGTTGCAGCCACACACACACGTACACAAATGTGCATGCACACGCAAACACACACAAAGGTGATCCCACGGTGCAGATGGTCATTTTGCTGACACTGATCTACAAACCTAACATAGACTGACGTGGTGTTAGTGTAAAGGTTAAACACGCACGACAGGTACTGCTGAGATGCCCTAAAGTAAGATCATGAACCTCTGACTGCTCAAGTGAGCCCATACTGAGTGCAGGACAGGAATGTCGGGACACAACATGAAGTTCAGTCTGCACTCCTAAATAAAGTTTAGGTGAAAATCATGAATAAATGGAAAAGTAATAGATAATTAAACTTTGGTTAATAGTTATCTGACTGTTAACTAACAAATAAAATGCTTTACAAACCATTTAAAAAGCAATCATAAAGTTGCAGCTGATGTTTACAACACTTTGTAAATGGTTAATAAATCCAGTGTAGTTCATTTATACACAATGTGGATGGCCATTATGAAGATGCAAATACTGTTCATAAACCTTTACAACTGCTAAATAAATGGTTTATGAAGCTTCATTGTTTGTTAACAGTTGAATAGCTATCAACTTAAGTTTAATATATTATTAATTTACCATATATTAATGGTGGTTATTAAAAAGTGTTACCAAAGGGTAAAAATGGTTTTAAAGTTGTCAGCCATCTTGTGACCTGCAATGCCCACCATAATTTAGAGTCTTACTGAAAACAACAGGGGTAACATTCCGGCCAGTTCTCTTTTACAGTTCAGTGCTAAACACTTTGAGCTGTAATTATAGTGTAGGATAAAGTTACATATCTTTGTATGTCTATACAAAGAAGGTTGTCAGGGGTAACTGTTGGTTGCACAGGAGCAGACCGAGCAACAAACCTGTGCATCAAGCAAACTGATTGGTTGACCCAACTCTTGTAGTCTACCATCTGTTGCCAATTAACACATCAACACAGCCATTGTGGAGCAACACTGTGTTAACTGGATTAAGACAAGTGACCTCGTAGGCAAACTACGTCTTAGATACTTTACCTGATTCAGGCTATAAAGATGTGTTCAGAGCAAACAAAACAATCTTTAGAGGTACAATTCAAAGATAAGAATTTACTGTGGCTAGCATGAATTGAGGTGAAGTTTAACAATAATTTCCACTTACAGTTTAAACAAAAAGAAAAAAAAGACGTTGAAGGGAAATACATGGGAAACTGGAGTTCCTGGTCAGTTCTGAGATGAGATTCTGGATTGCTACACTGATGCACACAGGGATGGTTGCCTTCATTGCTATCCAGCTACAGCCTTACATCTGTAAGCTTTCATAGATATACTGCTTCAGAATAGCGAGATCTGGTTTCATGTAAGGCTGAATTGAGTGCAACAAATCTACACAAAAGCAAGCAGGTAATTCAATGCTTTGTTGTCTGTTGCTTCTTGTGCAACAAAGACATTTGTGGAATGGAAAAAAAAAAGTTTTTGATCTGTGCAGATTCTTCAACTTGTGGTCAGAAATGACCATTTGACCAATACAAATCTGTGACTTTTAAAAGATTAAAAATCAAGGCAGAAGAAGTTCTATTAGTGAATGGTCATCAATGAGTCATCAGCACAGGCTATTAAAAGGTACATTAACCTCAATTTAGAATTGTGTCTTTTTTTTTTTTTTCTATGTGTGAAGTATTGTGAAAACTATTTGATGTTATATAAATAATATCAAATACCTAGATTAAGAACACAGCCATCAAGATGATTAAATGTCCCTTTAAAAAAATTAATTACAAAATATATATTTTTTCTCACTTTAAACACACTGACAGTCAAGTAAACTAAGTCTCCATTGCTGACCAGTTGCACAAAAAGACAACAAAGTACCCCACAAAGAAGTGTAGTTTCTTCTCGTATTTGGTGTGTATTGTGAGTGCAAGGATTACAGGTTTGGACACAGCGTGCAATGGCTTCAACTAACACTGTTTCCAGATTTGGTATTGTTTTTTTTAGACATCTACAAAAGGCTGATATCCTGATATCCAACCAGGCTAAATGTACTCAGTGTATCTGACGAAGCTCACCCATGTAGCCAAGCCTCCATCTGGAAAAGGCCACTATGCTGTTGCCTATCCAGAAGAAATCCTCCAGCACACCGGACACAGGGGCCAGCTGATGGCTCCTATACATAGCCACCTCCTTCTGTTTCTCCTTCTCCCCCTCTGAGGAGAAAGCCCCTTTAGCTGGAGGTCCAGGCATGTCTCCGGTAGCAGCCGCAGTAGTGGAACGCATCAGGGCTGAAGACACTGGGCCGATGGGGAAAAAGCTGTTCTTCTTGGATGTGTTCATTGTGAATATCTAAGATTATAGATACAAGTTGCTGTCTAAAATCACAGGGGATGTTCCTGTGAAAATTTCATTTGAGAATAATTACAATTACAGCTTTGGGTAAATTAGGTACCCAACATTTACCTCAAGTAGTTTTGAGTAAATGTTTCTTTTGGGTAATGTTCTGTATCCTCTGTTAGTCCACCTCTTTAAAAACTATCATCAATGGTATCAATTGCTGGTAGATTCCTTCCGAGGTTCGGGCAGAATCCGAAGAAAAAAAGCCAACAGAAAAAATTCTCTCAATATCCGAATGATATCAACAGTTGGTCAATAATCTTGGGATGTTATTGCCCCAGCAAAACTGCTTATTGCACCGCCATCTCTTCAATATTCTTCCATCTCAAAGACCAAAAAGATGCAGTAGTATTTCTTCAAAGCTTCAATTTGTCTTCATGCTGTGCCATCATTTCCTTATTTCTTCTCTCAGCTACCATTCATCAGCAGCGCTAAAAAAGGCTGGCTTCTTATGAAAGAGAGGCTGTGGCTGCAATGATGGAAGGCAGAAAAGACGTGGAAGCACAACACACAAGCGGTAACTGTGCAACATGTGTTGGGCGGGTAGAAATCCTAAATCCCTAGGAAGCAGTAATCCTGGTCTAGGAGATTTGCTAAATGTGTGGAGTGAAACACATTGACCCACAGAAAAAGACAGAGGAAGGAGTGGAGAACATAATAGACATCTAAAAAAATATCTAACTACTTTTAAAAAGCTACCAATTAAAAAGTTCATGTGAATTATTAGTGAATTATTAGTGTTTGAGGTCAGAAGGTGTTTCCTCTGGGGGCTGTGGACAGACTATGTTCTGATATTCCCACACCTGTGTGCACACGTTACACAGCCCCAGCCCACCTCCACATGAAACAATGCTTTTATCAATTACCCTGCACTCACTACATCTGCATGGTTGCCTTACTGAGGCTCTGCACTTTCATCAAAATAGATTAAAAATTACATTTTATTCTTTCAGTGTACAGCAGTTCTCAATAATTTAATGTGTGTCTGCGTCCATATTAAACTATGCCAGTTTTCATAAGCCTTTGATACTTCCATAAGAATTTACCCTGCATGGTTAAACATCCATCACAATGCCACCTAGAAAACAATGTAGGACTATAGACTGAAGTACGCCAGATATCAGGCTGACTCCTGAGAATGGAATGCAGCTGTCTGAGCATGTTGAGCAGTTTCAGACCTCTGGACCTGGATCTCTGACCAGCCACACTGCTTGACAAGCAGGTGCTAGGTACTAAAAATAAAACAGTTTTACAGAGCTGGTAAAATCTGACAATGAGCCGACACAAAAGCCCTGCTCAGAAGTGGCACAGCAGTGTTTCATTTCAAATGAAAACCTTTTATTTTCATTGTGGGCTAGTTCAACACAAGAATACGTCATATTTGAAGCATTTCACCTAATTCCTTCACTATGACATGGCTGTAATATTCTTAAATACTACAAACCTTCAGTGCAAGTACTTCTCAGGGTTTAACATCTCAACAAACTGAGTATAAAGTAGATTTATGCTCTAAACGTAGGGAAGTGCAACTTATCTTCAGCAAGACACCTTTAACACAGACAGATTTAGCCCAGCTTATTCACATGATAGGTATTATACAGTATCACCAGATAAGTACTCAAAAATCTTACTACTGTGTGTGCGTGTGTTTAAGGTATCAAAGAGAGAGAGATAGATGAGTCACTGAAGTACTAAAATGTAAAAAGAAAGGCAAAGTCGAACACATGCACGATCACAATCAGTGAGATTTCTGCTCCACTGAAACTGTATCATCTCTGGGAAATGAGACTGCAGCCTGAAGAAGATGTGAGCCAACTTCACGCCAGGTGGAGAGAGAAACTGAATCTTCAGCCCGAGCTCCAAATTTTTAGGAGGCGGGTAGAATACTAACATTGTTGGACAGGAACAGCTGAAGCCAACTATAAGCTGAAATGTTTAAAAATTCTACCTCTTTCATGTCATCAAACTATATTCAGCACCTCCTGACCTTATAGAGAAAGCCTCTTATATGAGATTCACACCACTGGACAGGAAACCATTCACTGAAAAATGAGTACAAAATATTTGTTCAAACTTGTACGTGACCTGGTCAACACATGTCATTACATTTAATTCAGATCACAGGCATTTGCTTGTAGTGAGTGTGACCAATCCAATGAAGGACAGCACTGTAGGGATGCGAATCTTTGGAAATCTCAGGATTCAATTTAATTCCAGTTCTTGGGTGTCCAATTGGATTCAAAGCACTCAATTCAAAATTCAAAATATGAAACACAACTGGAAAAGTAGGATAAACGGTCTGCTTGTTGCTGCTGACCGCTGCTCCGCTCCATTAACATTACATCATAACATCTTGTGAAGGCATAATAAGTAATCACAAACATTATCATTAAATAAAAGAAATACTTCCAACTGCTGCCTCATTTGAAAATGAACTTCTAAATATCTTTATATGATTTTTTTTACCCACTGACTAAAACATGTAACTTTTTCATCAAACACTATAGAGTGTCTCAGGAATGAGTCCTAAAACCCTGAAATGAGTTAGAATGTTTACACTTTGCTCAAGCCTAAGATAATTTTAAGTTTTGATATATTATCATCATCGTAAAGTATGTACAGTATAGTGTACAGTATAGTGTGTATAGTGTAGTGCTTAACGTTAGCTTTTTACTTCTGCCTATTGCATTTATGTTCAAAGCTTAAGTGTGTGTTTGCCACAGAGTTTATTTTCTGCAATAATCTGCACCTGAAAAATACCATGAACTTTTTGTCCAGGGAACCAAGCGGATGCTAATTTACAGCTTAGCCTACAACAATACACCTGCAGCAGTCTATAACTCACCCTATTATGGAAGCTACCGGCTGCCCATAAAATGGATCAATTAATCAACTTGAATGCTCATTTTCCATTTATGCGGGCATGATCTATGACAAAAAGACAATTACTTTTTATTTTCATCTATATGGAGCCCCCGCAGTTCCAAGAGTTGTCGTGGTTTCTAGGGCCCAACCGATTAATCTGCCAGTCGATTTAATCGGCCAATCATAACCTATCTGAGAATAATTATAATTAAATCATAAAAGTGTTGACAGACGCAGATGTTAACACTAATATTTCTCCTGATAAAGTGCAGGGAATATGACTGGGTTTTAGTTAGAAATGATGTCCTTGAGTCACACTCAGCACACCGTGTCCTGCGATGGGGAGCGGAGCTGAGCAGTGTGGAGTTTACCTCCACGGTAAGTTTAAAACTAGTTTGAATGATGACTCCATAATTTTCCCTTTTCAGTTCAACTCACTTGTCCACGAGTCACGACGTGCTATTAATATGTCAGTGGAGCTTTTTAAATTTAGCAGCAATTGCATTCCCTAATATTATTAATGTATAATCCACATTTTGTTCTACATCTCACACATATTTAGACTTCATTCATTTATTTCCACTCTAACTGTGGTGGCCATTGATTTCCATACAGTGCACCAGAGGTTGCCCTGTATGAGCCAGCACATACTGGTAACCCCACGTCTTTCATCCTCTCACATATTATCCCCTTGAAGTTGAACTTCCTCTCACATCACCACACTTACAAGTGACCAGAAGCAGCTGGCTTGGAGCACTTCCAAAAAGCTAACGTTCAAAAGAAACTAATGCTTGGCTGATAATTTCAGAGCCTAATTTCTTGGCTGACCTGTCAGCACCCCCGGGTTAGCCGAGGACTGTAACATGCAGATAAGCAGGGGAACACACACCTGACAGGAGTTTGGTAGAACAGAGGCAGAGGACAGAACATATCGGGCGTAAACGTGTTTGGACCTTTGCAGCAGCATGTACACGTCACTCAGAACCAGGACAAACGGTTTGATGAATAGAGAGCAATGAGAGCTGTTGCTAACTCACCATGACCCAGGGGCTTGGCCTTCTTCCCATTTTTGCCAAGCAGACATCTTGAAACGCTGTTTTCAAACAGTACGTTGGGTTTGCTGTGTCGTTTCAGCACCTTTGACCAGGTGGCATAAATGTGAATTTTCGACGACCTGTCACTGAGATACCAAAGATGAGCTGAGTCATGGAAACCCGCAATCTGCGGCATAACAACTCAACTCTCAGGTGTCTCATTAAAAACGGTGAAAAGCAGGTGAAAGTCCGCCTCAGGGGGGAATGTTCCTATTGACTGTTAGGGTAGCATTCAAGATAACACTTCCAACACTGGAGTTATAATTCGCTCATAAATATCCATAAATCAGAAGATAAGTCGCTTCACGGGGCACAGTTTGCGCATCTCATTGTTCAGGTACCTCACGCAGGCGCACACACCTGTGTTGTATTCGGGCACACATTGGAAAATGGGAAATGTGCCAACTGCGAAATTAAGCCGTACTCAAATGTTGAATACCACTACTATCAAACACATCTAAGATCAGCTTATAAAAAACAGACAAACAGATATACTATATTAGCGAGTAAAAAAGTTGAAAATCCTGTCATTTCATTTCACCCAACATGAAAGGCCAATTATTTTGTTCACATTCGTGATCTACAGCTCTCAGGAGACATTGACAGCACACCTGTAGCTATGACTCATGGGATATGTTGTCATGTTCGATTTTTCAAACAAATGCCCTCCAGATGAAACATAAAAGCATTAAAATGTTCAATTAATTGGATTTGGATTATTTTATTTATTAAGATAACTGTACAAATATTTTCTTTAAGAACTGTATATCATTGGTTGGTGGTACATTTTAAAATACCTATCATGTTTTTCTGAGAGGAGCTTTGGAACTTAAGCTACTTTTGTCCAGAAAGACCTCAGTGTCTTCAATTGTCATAGCAGACGTGTCATGTAATTCTGGTAATGCACCCTGTATATCTAACAGCTCACACAAAAGGGCTTTTTATACTGCACTTATCCCGGGGCTAAAAGCATTCTGCGAACCCTCTTAGCCCCAGGCTAATACAGGGTTCACACTGTCATAATCCTGGCACATTACAAAGTGGGCCGACCCTGACTTTAGCCTGGGGGCTGCTGGCTCTGCTCTGGAGCAGGGTTAGCTGTGAGTTTGCGGGGTTATCCCCTGAAAATGGATTTCACACAGGGTTAAAAGTTGCAAGTTTGAAACCAGGCTAAAGTAAACAGAGTGGTAACACCACATTATAGAATATAAACATTTGCTGCCTGTACCAACAGACATTTAACCCAGAGCTAGCAGAAATGTGGTGTGAATCGTATGGGCTTAGTTAAACATGGTTATGAATTTGTGGCTGAAGAGCACCAAAGGCCAGCTTTTAGCCCTGGGCTCAGAACAGTGGCAGACTGAGCATGTTTGAGGGGCAGGGTGGAAAAAGTTAAAGAGGCCATTGTATGTTTTGTCCACTGGATGGACGCCTAGAAGACACTTTATCATGTTTTATCTGCCAGGGGCATCCAAGAGGGCACTTTTGCTGCGTTTGATCTTTTTCCTTATTTTTAAAATGGAAATATTTACAATCTATAATCTCAACATTCCAACAACTTCTTTTTTTTACAGTTAACACTGTCACTAATGCTTTTTAGTTATTTTTTTTTGTTTTTTTATTACATGTACACATCACTGCTTGAACCTGCACAATACATACATATAATATAAGATACAATTGTTGAACTGGTGTTGGAACTCAAGACAATAAAAACGTTCCTGACAGTAGGTCAGTGGAAAGTAGATCAAAGCCCTGGTGGCTAATTTTACAGTGTGAATGTCTCCTCACATCGTGTTGTCTGTTTGTGATAGTAATAACTGCCTCTGGAGTCAGGCGGTCGGTGAGAGGGCCCAAGCACTAGACATTAAAGTGGACACACGGGTGACCTACAAGTCTGATTACTGTACAAGCAGTGGGAATGCTCCGTGAGGAATTCTGGGATCTCAGCATTTTGTCGCTTTATTACTATTCCCTTACAGAAAGCAACCTGCTTCCTGCTGTGCTTGAGCTTCTGCTCAAGGCTTAGTGGAGGTGCACTGGCCATGGTACTGAAATGCTCCAGCGAGCGCTGTTTGCTGCCAGACTCTGCCCCAGAAGCTGCTTTCAGTTCTATATAGTGCAACCGCTTGGTTTGTGAAAGCCCCTTGAGCCATGAGCAAATTATTGAGGTGGGCCACTGTGGAAAAGCAGAGTCTCTAGTGCCAAGTGTAATTCTGTTTGTATCAACTTACGAACATATGAAAGACACAGTCTTTGTTATATTCTTCTTTAGGTTTTGAAAAACTTGTAAAAATAGTTTTTATTATATTTTTTATTCAAATTCTTATTTTATTCTTTCCAATATCTCCTTATTATTGTCTCTATGTATCTATTTTTGAGACTTTGCTACTTATTTCCCTCTGTACTGCTGTGTTACCTGTGAATTTCTCCCAAGGGGGATCAATAAAGGAACATCTTATCTTATCATATAACTAAGACACTGTGTATACATAACTGCTGTGCAGGGCAGCAAAATAGGAGTTTTAACAGGCGACAAGACTATAAATGATATTATGATGAGAAAAATATGGTTTGTTTTCTGCAAGTGATGGAAATGCTGCATTCATAAACTAGCCCCAGGGACTAAAATATGAGAGTACTGTACAGTATATTCACTTAATGGTGCTTCACATTAAACCTCTGCTTTCACCTGCTTTGTTCTTTCATTTGGTCTAATTTTGGGATCCAGGTGGCTAAATAACTCAAGAAATCCCTCCTGGTGGACTGGGAAGTTGCATATAAAACCCAGCAGGGAGAAGAAATAATGAAATGCAGTGTGGAAAAGCATTTGCGGGAGGCACAGAACCCCTACTTTGATTCCTAAGTGGTACGGCACAGACATAAATCCACATTTTTTTGACAGTTGCTGTGAGGGATAACTTCAGAAAATACTGTATAGATATAACGAGGATGGAGCCAGGTGAGAATCTCTTTTCATACTGAGATTCCAATTCAAGGTGAAAGCCTGCCCAGAGAAAGATGCACCCAATAGTCAGATGAGATTTAGCTCTAAGAAGAAAACAAATACATTGTCAGTCTCAAATGTTCCTGGAGCAAAAAGAGAAAGACGGAAAGAGAGACAGTGTGTGTGTATGTGACAGAGACAGACAGAGAGAGAGAGAGAGAGAGAGAGAGAGAGAGCAATCAACTCCCTCTTGTCATTTATAAATAACAGGAACAGGATATTACATCAACCCCTGCACAGGACATATTAAGGCCAGACTGCTCTGTCTGTTAAGTTTATAATGCCCTTGTGCACTTAGCATTATTACTGTTCATTGCATGAAAGGTTTCTGCAGTCAGAGTGTGGATCTGCTTCAAATGGCATGCACACTGTCCACCATTCACCATCTTATAGTGGTGACAAGTCAATCCAACAATAAAATGTACAATTTGCCAAATAAGGTTTACAAGTGTTCTCCTTTTGATTTTAATGATAGTGTAAAAATACTGTTTTGAGGTCGATCCTGCAGTTTTAATAGTAATAAATCTCTGCTTCCCTGCTAGCAGCACCAAGAGGCTACTTTTTACACCCTCAAGTATGAAAGTTATGACAGTAATAAACAGTAGAAGACTGTGAGAGGAGAGGTTGGGGGGAGATCAGAGTCATCATGGCTCATCCTCTGGGAACCAGAACCAATTTCATGCCAATATAGCTGGTAGATTTTAAAATATCTCTCTAGATGAAAATGTGTGGTGGTCAGCTGAACCAACCAACAAACTGAGATCGTCCTATGAGAAAAATAGCAAAAAAGAAAAATATACAAAATAAAGAATATAAAACGCAACCCTTTATACATCCATGTCAAGGAGCACTGAAGCTGATCTCAATCAACCTAACTGATGCAATGTGTTGCTAGGTTTTACTTTCATTGTTCCATATGTCTGCGTGTCTGTACACTATGTGAAACATTCAGACTGAAGACACTAGGTTGTTATCGATGCACTATTTCATTGAAAATACAAATAAAAACACATAATTTCATCCACACTTCCTCACAGTTCAGAGTGACACATGTCATGTTAATTAAAAGCACACACATACATTCACACTCCAGAATGTCCCAGCTATCATATTCACTTGGACTACAAATGATCAGCAGTTCCATTGGTTCATCACAGCATTTCACACAGTTGTAGTGTGTTTGTGTTTGTGTGTGTGTGTGTGTGTGTGTGTGTGTGTGTGTGTGTGTGTGTGCGTGTGTGTTTGTGTACTCCACCCACATTCCCTCTTTGTGGATTGGGACTTCTTCCAACCAACATGCATTATACAAAAACAAGAGGGGACACTTCTTCACTTCTTCTGCTGCCCACACTTTAACAAGAAAAGAGAGAAGCTCTGCCTCCACCTTTATTTCTTCTCCTCTTTGCCAGATTCAAATAAGGAATGAACATATTTACCATCTATTTATAGAGAGAGAAAGAGTGAGAAAAGAGACGGCCAAGCAAACACCGCAAAGCAAAAGGGCTCTTCATTTTATTTCTCATTTTGCTGTTGTTTGCACTAGATTTTTGGGATTATAAAAGCTCAAAATAGAAGCAGGTTTTAAAATAGAAACTATTATCTGGATGTTATTGTACAACAATCTAATAAAATTGTGTATATATGGTGATATGCTGATATATAATTTACATATATACTGTAGTATATACAGTATGTCTATGTCAAAACAAAGGTAATTAAGTCATGTACATACAGTATATACATACAGTATGTGTGTTACATTTGTGCATATTTGTCCAATATATAATTTCATTTTCTAATAATCATAATTGTTTCTTAAAATGTTCATGACTAAATTAAGTAATGCATATAAATATTGACGTAATAAAGAATAAACATTTTAAAATCACATATGTCAATATATATTTTTATGTTGAACATATGGCTACAGATGACTGTATACCCATGATTAGTTTAATTTAAATGAAAAAAAAATATACGTCACACTACATTGTGTAAGTGAAGAGTACGACATTGTAACGGGAGATACGGTTCGCTCAGCTCATTGAACACTTTGGCTCAGCTATTAGCCAGGAATCATCATGCTAGCAAGATTCATAGTCAATACCTTTGCATACGGTTGACAAATATATTTTGATGATATGTTTAACGACAAAGCTAGCTAACTATCCAGTCATGTCATTGTCCCCAATATATTTGGTTTGACTCGTGTCACAGTCTTTCTCTTTGTCCGTTCATTTCCTCGTCACTGCAGACCTACTTAAATGGTCCATTCTCACTCATACTCTGTCAGTTCATCCAAGTTGCTGTGTTTGTTTGTTGTTGCTTTGTTCTTTTGTGGATTTGCTTTGGTTCCCTTCCCACCTGTTACCTGTACCTGCCTGTGAGCTCTTTTTTATCATTAAACCAAAGAAATCGTCCTGCTGTCTCTATGGTCTACATTTGGGTCCTTCGCCTGTTGCCACCATCCTGTGTCCCCGTGACAACGTGGTCCTGCTGGATGAAAAAGCAGGACCCTGGTGTGGAGTTACCGAATCATCTGAAGCTGCCAGATGGCATGGTGGCACAGAGAAGGCTGAGCCCTGCTGCTTAGCTCTGCAGGAACACCACAACCATCGCAGCATGTGTGTGAATGTGTGTGTTAGTGTGGAGTTGATTCGGAAGATTATCTGCAGCAGTATCCCTTGAAACCTTTTCATGTTCACATAAACACACAGTAACCTCATCTGCATGAATGATTTCTCAATCTGGTAAATTAGGACAAGCGTTTTCTGGGGACAGTCCCCGTTTTTGGTGTCCTGTCCCGCAAAGTTAAATAATACTTTGTGTGGCAGAAAAAAAGACCGGGTAGCAGAGCCTATGGTTCATAACTCAATCACGTTATGCTTGTTTTGGCCAACAAAGGGGGCTGCTTGCTACAGCACAGTCATATCACTATCAGTCATTCTTACTATTTGCTTCGCTATCTTATGAAAAAAACATAATATGGGAAAACTGCCAGAAATGCATCCACAACATCACCACAGACATCTTAGAGCTGAGAAGAAGGAGGAAGACTGGATAAGAAGAAGATTGAAGGAGAAAGCTGATTAAAGGTAAAGATATGATTACAGAGCCTGCAAATTAATTATTTCAAACAATGTTTTTGAGCTTAAATACAAAACTGAGGCAAGCATGGCAATCTGCCAAAGTATTTATCTATATACTGTACTATTTCTTGTTGTGGACAGGAAAGGAAGGCGAGGAGAGTGAGAAAGAAAAATAAAAGTCATACATGAAACCAGAATTGTCCTCGTTTTTCATTTCATAGATAATAACATTGACTATTGATAACATTGACTATGATATATTGACCACCGAAGTGGTAATGTCCCCCGAGTTTTATTTCAGAAATCTGGTAACCTTTCGGGAAATGCTTTTGCTGCTGAGTGTATGCCTACAATTGACATTTAATCCTCATGGCTTCTGTTCTGTTGTTCACAACCATCTATATACTGCAAATGATGTATTGCTGTGTTGGCAAAGTTGTCAACTTGCTAGTTTTTGATCATAAGACAAGTCAGTCCATTTATACAAGTTTATCAGGTAGCATGTTATAGCTAGGTGTTATTGTCTCTGTTTCAGGTTATGTTAGCTTGGTGTGCTGTTACTGTTCTGAGTTGTGTGCAAAACTAAACTTTGACTGCTGCACGGCAAAAAATGCCTGAGCATGCATGTTTACTTCAAGCCATAAGGTTGTGATATTATGGCAAGTTTTGTTTGTAGTTAGCGTGTAACGTTACATTACATCTGAAAAATTGTCATGGAAACCTGCAATTTGTATTTTTTCGGTAGTTTTGTTGCACTTAGAAACTGCCAAATCACACAAGATACAAATTTTGACACAATGTTGCTTGAATGACATCATCTCATTGAGACTGGGTTGGACCAGTAAAACCCCCTGAAAAGATATGTTGAGAAGTATCTCCTAATTTAACACAAATGGTAAGTATGCTACACAGTTTGCATGGAAGAAAAGGTGGGTGAACGGTCCGAGTCCCATGAATCTTCTGTAAGCAGCACCATGGCTCCTAATTTGTGCTGAAATGATTCTTGTTTACTGCTTTATCCATTTTATCATTTAATCATGAAAATAATAATCACCAGTTGCAGCCCTACTCTTGAGAACCTACTTCAAATGAAACTGGATCTATCAGGTGCCTTTCAACTAAACATTTTAGCAATAAAAATGCTTCACACAGGAATTTGTGAGGAATAAAAGAGCATTGTGCCTGTACAGGTGAAAGGGAACGTGAAGGGAAAAAACACAGAGCTGCATCCAGCAGGTGGTAAACCTAAAAGCAGCAGGGTTATCAAAGAGGAGAGGATTTAAAAGATCCATCAGATTCCCTGGGGGAGGGACTGTAAAACCAGAGATGATATTCTCAGAAAGAGAGGCTCCTGGACAGAGCTGAGAAAGAAGCAAGCAGGCAAGGAAGAAGAAGAGAGTGTAGAAATGGCATAAACAGCTCTGCAATTCCACAGATTTCCCCTTGAAGTTTCAATCGACTTTTTGTTTTGACTCCCTCTGACGTTTATTTTCAGAGCTTTCCTTCCCAGCTCACAACTGCAAAGCTGTCACCACTGTATTTAAATCAAATCTACCCTGAGAACTCAGCAGCACTCGTTCCAGTGGCCAATTATAGCTGTAGTCCGTACGCACTGAATAAATCACCAAGTTGCTCTCAAAGAGAAGGAGAGATTGTTCATTTTCTGGTGTCTTCAGGCTCCATTCATCCTTTAATTCAAACAAAAACCACTCCTAATGCCCAGAGGCAGTTCACTTCTACTGTTCACTGTCTCATTACTAACATTACAATGACACACAAAGGAGAAATTGACTAAATAACAGTTCCATTTATATTTTAGCCTGACAAATGGCGTCTTGGCTACGATTTGCAGAGCAGGAGTGGGTTTTTTTGTAAGGCCTGCACACCAGCTTCCAATTTTCACTCACCTAAACTGTTACTCCAAATTGAACCCAGGGAGTTTGCATCATTGTAGACTGCCACAAACCACATAGGCAACACGATAATAAAAATGTCATCCGTGTGCCACTCAGGGTTTAGCTCCCTGAATGCATGACATCCACTGGGCTGATTTGATGATCATCTAAGGGTTTACACAATAAATACTGATGTGTAGATTTCAAGGGTGGGCATGAAGTGATCCAAAAGACATCATCTGAAGACCAAAACATGTCATCTCTGAGTACAAAAATGCTTTGGATACAAATAAAGGATTGAAGGAGAATAGGTTGAATTCTGGGCATTTTTGCATTTAAATTAGTATATAGTAGGGATAGAGACAGCTGATGGCATGCAACAATGGTCCAAGTGCAAAATATGTGACATAAAAACCTAGATATGACATCTTTAGGCCAACAAATGACTAAGCCATCATCATCATCATCATCATCATCATCATCATCATCATCATCTTCTAAAGACCAATTAATATTGTGTAAACACCTACACACACCATCTTAAGAGCTATGGGTGTTTCCAGGCATGAAGAAGCAGTCTAAAAATGAATAAACTGTAGGTCTACTGATGTCTCAGGTCTTAGGCTGTCATCTCAGAACCTAAAGACATCATCAAAAGATCATATTAGGATTCTTTTGGTCTATAATAATCCAAAGGCCTTCACACACAATCTAAAGATCTAAAGACCTAAAGACTTCCTCTTCAGACATTTAAAGACATCCAACACCTTAACCCTACGTCTTTATGATTCCATTTGCACCTTGCTTTGATATGCTCTCTGTATCTGGATATCCTATTAGGTAGTAATGTACAGCATGTTCATCCCAGAAGTAAATGCATTCAGAACGCATCACATTGGCCGGACCACATTACGGCGATGGTATAGCCTGACTGCATTCTATAAAAAAATGGAAGTTTGAAAGGTCACCAAATTTCCGAATCTTGCTGGTAGTTTATCCACCACCCTCATCGTAAATGTATTTCCCATATATGTAGATATAATATATTGCAATGGCAAATACGTATAATTGAAAATAAATAAATAAATAATATATACCAATTATTGATGTTTTACATATACTGTATCATCAGAAATATGACTTAATTTTTGAAAACATATTACATTGTAACATATACACAATATATTTTAAGTACTAGATTTTTAAATACATATCAGGCTATTATTACGGGTGTATTATCAAAAAGTACATTCATTATATTTTGTAATACATTGGTATGTATTGTTAAATATATGTGGACTACCTCCATATATTTAAATGTATTTTCAATATATTTCATGATATTTTTCTGTATATGTCACTAAAATGTATGCTTGTTCCATAAAGACAAACATACGTATGCCAGATGTGGTACAAAGGGAAACAAGAAGCCAACCTCAGTTATAACACGTCATCTTAGAGTCTAAATTCTGATGTTTGGACATAATAATGATCATAATGATATCACATGGTTAACACTGAGGTTAACCAGTGTTAAAGCTAAATGCCATGATAACTAGTTCATGACTTTGGACTGCAATTGCAAGCCAGAGGAAACGTCAGCCTCAGTGCAGGGGATCAGCAAGCCTTTCTCTATTTTTGTGCTGTGAGTTAAGCTAAACTGCTGGAACTAATAATGGGTCCATTAGCACCTGACTCACTAAGAGCTACGGATAGCTGTCACATAAAAACTGAGTAGAGAAAACGCTGACTGAGTTTGGATGATAATATTTTCTGTGATGCAGGTGAATTTGGCCTGAAGGCAATGACACAATAAAGTTTGTCTTATTAATATTTTCTTTTGTAAAACAAAGCTAAAAAAAGATTGAAGCTTGAAGAGATGGTTTGTTGAAGCAACATTTATCACTGTCAAACAGTAAAACCTAGGGACTGAAGAGAGTAACAGGGAGCCAAAACAACCTCAGCGGCTGACACAACCTCTGGTGTCTGCAGACAATACAAAGCAAAAACACACTTCCTTCATAGTGGAGCAGTCTCCTTTTACAGCTGTAGCACGTTGGTAGAATCCTGCTGAAAAATGATTTGTATTGCTGCTCAACCAGGAAGATACTGATACAAGGGTCTACAGAATTCATATCATAATATTTGTCAACTTTTCAATTCAGTCCCAACATCAAATTAAAGGTCTATAGGTCTACAGAGGTCTACAGATATCAAGAGACAGGATGTGGCACTCATTTAGATACTACAAAGTAGAACTTCTAAAATAAGAGAGTCTTAGCAGTCAAAAAGGTTTATTTCAGCTTGATCTGAAACAAGGGGCAGCCCAGTATACACCGATCAGCCAAAACATTAAAACCGGTAAGTAAAGTGACCAGGTAAAGTGAATAACGTTGATCATCTCCTAAAATGCAATGTTCTTCTGGAAAACCTGAGGTTGGCATTCATGTGGATGTTATTTGAGGCGTAGCATCCATCTAAACTCTGTTGCAGACCAAGTACGCCCCCCCATGGCTCCCCCAGCTGGACAATGCGCCCTGACAGACAACAAAGACCATTCAGGAACATGCCAAAGAGCTTGAGGTTCTGACCTGACCTCCAAATTCTACAGATCCATACAAGATTAAGAATCCATGTTACATGCCCAGCTCAGTCACCAGAATAAAATGTTGACAGGAAATGTTTCTGCTGTCCATTGATGCGTTCACATTTGTACTTGTCATACAAACCATGGTGACATTTCTACAATATGTGTCAAATCACATTGCTTGTATATGACCTGACTTTCATACCAGGAGGTGGGTTGCTGGTGGAGTTAGGCATCAAAGAAGCCAAGCCAGTTCAAGACTGCAGTTCAACATCTGTAAATGTGAAACCACTGGATACTGTTTGACAATTGGGATCACAGTGTTTCAACATTTGTAAGCGTGATAACGGAGGACACCTCAGTACATCTCCAGCTGTGTTTGTGCCAAGCAAAGGAGGTATTCAATACAAAAACATGATCTTTGGCACAGTATGTTACAACATAAAACTGAAATTAACTAAGTAAATAAAAAGTGAAAAGCTACAACATAAAGACATGTGAAATTTCAACATATTTGTGTTTTGCAGATGGGTACATTGGGGACAATTATTCTGGTGGTCAGGTTGAACATTCTGGAACAAGTCAGATCCATGGATGCCCCCGCTCACAACCCACAGGACCCAAATCAGCCACAACATTAAACGTTATTATGGCTGTTTTGAGTCCTGTGGGTTGTAAGGGGAGGCCTCCTTGGATTTCTGCTGAGGGGACCACTACCATCAGGCAAAGCCGTAGCCATGGGGATGTAAATCCATCGGCTGTAGTGTTTAGATGAGTGCGACGTGAAAGAAGATCAACCCGAATGCCATGACCCAAGGTTTCCCGGCAGGACGTTGAATTTTAAAGAGATGATTAATGTTATTTGTTTCACTTGTTACATATTCACATCCCGTACAGAGAGAAATGTCACGATTTAGGAAAGTGAACAAGAGTGCCTGAGGAGCTGGGAACAGTCAGTCATCTGAGAAGTGTCCCTGTGGTCTGATAGTTTTCATCACAGGGCTAATGACGTGCCTTAGCAATTTCAGTTTACAATGCATCAATCAATTTGCACTTCTTTACCAGCAATACATGTTTTGACATTATCTTTCATAGGAGCCTCGTGATGTTTAAAAGTGGAGGCGGGAAGTGTTTATTCTGAAGAAATCAAAAATGATAACACCCACTAGTTGACACTTCTTTGTCTCTGATGCAGCTGCATCTATTAAAAGACACTGAAAAACAAAATCACCTTTTTTTCCAATCACAGTGATGTCCTGCATACACACATTTCCCTAATGCATGCAGCATCCTGCATCATGGGTATTGTTAGGAACTCCCACTAGTGCTCGACAACTTGTATTGACTCCAAAGCTAAACAAAGAAAACCCATGAGGTTGATTTGGAGAATAGCTCTGTGAAGAGTGATTAAATCTTGAAGCCCACTGCTTTTCTCAGCCGCAAACACTCACTCACACTGTGTGTGCACACTACAGTGCTCTCCCTCTTCACACACAAACACACATTTTGAACAATTGCAGACATCCTTGAAACACAAGACAGCATTTCCCCCATGCATGACTGTCAACCATGAAGAATCTCTCATTCCTCTTGTGCTGAAGCGGCGCTCCAGATTAAGAGAGTGTGGGCAGCGTTTATGAAGCCTCCTTATCAGAGAGATAAGGTGCTCTCCCCCACATCATCAGTGCAACGCTCATTAAATCTATTAGCATAACAACCAATAGCCAGTGGTGATAACTCCCCTGTGCAGAGCCTCATCACATGATCAGACTCACAGCTGTTCAGCAGCCGTTCATCGAGGCTTTGACACCGCGACACGTGTTTCTGGATGAGTGAAAATTTTATTTTTAGCTTTTTGTACATGTATTCACCTGCAGCATGGAACAACACAGGGGAAATAATCAACTCACAATATTGCAATAACATGTAGAGCCGAAGGGTGCAGAGACTCAAGTCACATGTTCCAGATGAAGAGTTCCATTCCAAATTACATCATCCATATGCTGCCCGTTCAAAATGAACTCTACTCATTCCCTTTGGTGCCTGCTGCGTGGCTGATCACCATTTACAGGCTTCATGCAGTGGAGCAGCTGTAAAGTTGAGCAAAGCTACAGGGTTAAGTAGAAATTACAGAAGACTGCGGTTCAAAACTAATTTCAGAAAAATCCTCAGGGATTTTGAGGAAATTTCTCATCTGAGAAAAAGATTTAATCTCACCAGAAGCACTGGATTCCACTTGTTTGAGTGGTTATGCTCTTTCGTGTCTATGTAGTATGTGGCAAGACTGGTGAAACACATGTCAACTGGACCCACATTTCACAAAGATGCCTCAATGGACAAGTCTTCCAAACTAAAGGATTTAATATACAATTAGCATTGAATTCCAAAACGACCCTTAAAAGCATCTCCTGGTCTCACAGTGCCTCCCAAAACTTCAACAAATTACTGATACAAGATTATTTATATGAAGGTTTTCTCCATATACGGATAAGGTTTAGTTAGGCAAAAACCTACTTGACAGGGTTTAGAGAAAGATCATGGATTTTTAAAAATAGGATAAAGATTGTGAAGGCCTTAAGAACCTTTGTTGTCATGACAGGGTTTCCCCTGGTAATAGTTTGGACAACACATGTCTTTGTGTCTTCACACAAAACAGAAATATGCATCTTTTCTTTCAAAGGTTAACACTGTTGTGGAAAACCCTGCATGGTTATCAAAAACATTTTCAACTACTTGGTCAAGCTTGTGGCTGTATACTTGAAACAAAGTACTGTAGTTCTTTTCCAAGAAATAGCTATAACTGCCCACACATTCGAGCAGTCTCTTCAAAGGAACTTAGTCACATGCATACAAAGTAAAGGAAACGGTTGTGTGAAGAGATAAAAGAGGAATTCCATGCACAGCTGACCAATCCCTGCGTTAAGGTGCAATTGCTGGTATCACATGTTACAAACATCGTCAGAGGCAGTGTGGGGAGAAAAGGCTTTAAGACACTGAAATTGTTTAATTTAAGTTTAAACTAATGCTCGAGATCAAAGTCAGCAGAAACCATCACTGGTTGTGTATACCTGACCACCTATGTAATGTTTTGTTTCTGTCAGTACGTAGGATCCAGCTGCATCATTTTCAGGCTACATCATGGCTCCTGTGTGTCTGTTTCCAGAGCGTCTCATGTGTGGCTCTTTTTCTTTACAAGCTGGGTCTACTTTTGACTGAACACAGCCTCTGAGACTGACAGATGTCAGTTTGAAGACAGGGGATACAGTATGGAGGTGATTTACAGCAGCTCTGAATGGGACTATGACACTGGGGATGAGGAGACACAGCAGGCGGGGACAAGAGAGGTTAGCAGTAAACTTTAGTAGACATCTCTGCATCACTGTTATTTCCTCACACTGTTGATAAAGTCAGTTCTCTTTTATGTTTAAAATACAGCAGTAGCAGTAATGTCCCAGTAGCAACAGAAACAGTCAGAAGTGTGCTGCAGGTTTTCACACAAGCTCTATTTAATGCATCTGAATTCACAATATTCTGCTTTAAATATGTTTTAAATCTTTCTGATGTCAGTCAAGGAACACGTATGAACTTTAATCACACTATACTACTATACTCTGATGATCAGCAGTCAGTAGCAAGCTGCTGAGCAGCAGATACAAGTTCAGTAGTTCTTTCACGATCATGATATCATTAGACAAACAATAAAAACAGTTTGCTTCCAATCATCCCCATTGAACACTAAACTGAGAGTAAGATGGAGCTCATGAGGGAGCAGAACACTGTAAGTACGTTCAGCATAACACCAGTTTCACCTTTGCTCCTGACAGACAGGAGTCAGAATTCACAGTTTACAAAAAGCAATTCAATTTATCTTAGGCCTTTGAACAAACCACCGATTGGGTCGCTTATCTTTTTTTCTCTTTCCAAATAAATGCTGTTCACAAACACTCCAATAAGCACTTAACTGGCACCTGAACGAGGGCTGTTTGCCATTCTGTAATCCTTCCAGTGTTTCCACACATTAACAGCAGCTCTTGTCTAATCCTCAGCTATCCTTGTTCCTTCGTAGATGATTTTCCTCTGATTCTTTCTGGGTCAACATCGCTGATCAAAGACTGAAGAGAAGCAAGGCCTCTGAACACTGTCTTGGTGTTAATTCTGACATGTCACAAGTCCCCGCTGAAAGGTCAAGTTCTAATAATGGCTCTGTGCCGTGCCTTTGTTACCGTCCCTTTCAGTGGGGTTGTGCCCAGAGCCAGGAAAGATGCCTCATATTCTGTTGGGACATTCTTCTCACATAGCTGTTAATGAAACACCAGTCTGTTAGCTTATTCAGCTATGTCACACTGGAATCACCTGTATTCATGCAAGTAAAGTTATGAGTTTCAAGTTGTGGGTGCAAACCCTCTTGATTTCAGCTGATGATGGATTAACAGGACAGAGCAAGTAGGAGGTGACAAGAAACTGTCACTCGAATGACAAAGAGAACACATTGTTCTGTGAATTTTTGTGTTAGCCAGCATGAACGTTCTGCAAACAACTGATACGCTCACATTTAAATGTGTTCTTTGTACATATTGACATTTGTACAAGCATGTCATAAACATGTCATATCAAGTTCACATTACATGTTTGTGTCCTGACTTTCATATCAGTAGGTAAGGGGAAGGTGGCGAAAAGGCTGCCAATCCAGTGACCGCAGTTTGTGACTGTGTTTCAACATTTGTAAGAGGGGAACCACTGGGTATTTATAAGAAGTCCTTAAGATAAGATAAGATAAGATAAGATAAGATAAGATAAGATAAGATAATCCTGTATTAGTCGCACAACAGGGAAATTTGCAATATTACAGCAGCAAAGCGGATAGCAAAAATAGTGAGCATCAATTAAAACAGTACTAATAAATAAGTAAAAAATATAGAAAATTTAAGTAAAAATGCAGTAGAAACAATATAAATAAGAAACAAAACTCGAAAAATATTGACATTATTGCACATTGACAAGAATATGTACGCCGCTGCACCATTAGGACAACTTCAAGCCGTTTTCTGCTTCAACCTAACCACATCATAAGCACAGCGTTATCACAAGTTAAAATTGCAAAAATGAAGCAACATAAAAATTGCAACATAAAAAAATGTAAAGTTTCAAATATTGGTGGTTGGCAGAAATGTACTGTGCAAAATTTTTTTGCCAGAATGGTCCAACTGTGACCACTGTTGTTTAGTCCCATCAAGTGCATGATGACTGTAAAATTCGGTGACCTTTGACCACAAAAATCTATTCAGTTCATCCTTGTGCTAAATGAAATGAAATTCCCTCCAGGCGTTCATGCAATGTTGGAATCACAAGAATGGGACAGACCCCAAAAAGTAATGCCTCCGGCCATGACTATTACTTGTGCAGAAACATACAAAATGTCAATCCCTTAATATCAATTTCAGTCTTAAAGAACCCACTGGGTGTATGTTTAGTGCGGACAGCCTGTGTGTGGATTGCATCGCTGCATTTTCAGATGTTATAGTGAGCAAAACAAGAAGTAACACTGACAGACAAGTTGGTCAATAAAACACTGCATTGCTTCTGGTTGGGAGCTGCCCGCTGGCTCGTCTGCTTTATGACACAAGATCCAATGTGACATTTTCACAAAGGCAATATGCTGTATACACATACATGCACATACAATGACACATGCATGACTACACGCACAAACAGGTCGCATTACAATTCAACCAATATGGATTTTTTAATGTCAGTGTCAGTCATGTTTAATGGAAGCTGTTGATGGCTAATACTTTGTCCCACAATTCATCTTTGTCATTTTATGTTCAAAAATTTCTTTGAAAAAAACAATGTTAACAATATTAGAACATAATAATTACATTCTGATTCATTTTTTAATTAGAATCAGTTCAGGTCAAAGGTTTCCCATTGACAACCAGTGTTGTATCCTGTAAAAATGTAATTTGCTGGTATTGATCCTGCCCAAGATGAACCACACGACCTGTACCACTTTCCTTTCTTAATGAAAGGACAATATCAATAAATGCATACAGGGATCTTCCAATAGTTCACACACTTAACATTTTTCAATGGACCTTACTTTGGAAGGCCATTGTTAAACTCAACAACAACATGATGTATCGCGATACAGCCTAACCACAACATGGCCATAAATGCTAAGTTTTGAGTGTGGCACTAGAGTCAAGTAACCTGGTTCCACACTTGTGAATCATGACCATATATCAGATTGTTTCAGCAATTCAAATATTGGGCTTATTGACAATTGTTTCTGTTGGTTGGAGAAAGACAAAACCATTCAGGTTCGGAGGCAGCTTTAAGAATGGGGACATCATTTTCTTATATAGCCAGCTAGTTTACGAGCTACATCCATGAAATCATATTTTTTCTTGGAGTGTCATGAAAAACAATAGTTTACTGCTAAGAAGCATCTCTGCCACAGAACGGTGAAGAAAAAACGAAACAACTGCCCCAGGTTGGAATGAAGAAACAACAATTCCCAATGCCACATACATGTTGGCTTTTGTCCTTGGTATAACATGCTGCACGATGTGCCTGTGATATGACAGTCAGCAAAGATGATAACTACTATTTATTTGAGATCACAAAAGAAGCTGTCACTTATCGTTGTCATTTGAAAAGTCTGTTGTCAAACAAGACAAGCTCCTAGACTGTGGCTCCCAGAGGAGATAACACTGCCACATACTGTAGCATTAAGAACACAAATACAACTCATATTCAACTCATCAATTCTGCCACTTAAACATCTTCTGAAGGTAAAACCTGATTTCTATCCTACACTCAGTGCGTATCCCTGCTGTCCAGTTCACATTTCATCAAGGTGCATTTAGACTGATGCACAAAGTTTTCTTTTCAATGATTTGGAGCTTTCATTGTGACCCAAACTAAATGCCTACTTTCTCTGCTGAGAAAGGACAGAGGACTCAGACAGTGCTGGGCACATACTTTTATCCTCCATATAAAAACATGAGATAATGGAGATGTTTGAGTTAGATATAATTGGGTCCATTTGTACTCTCTGTTTCTCACATAGTACTAAAGTGAGGCATGACTGCAGAGACTGAGAGACACACTGTACTGGTACAGTCAGGGTGCAAGTTATAATCTGAGCTTTGTGGGGGTCTCTGAAATAACTAGCCCTAACCCTAACTAATGTTCAGGGTGGAGATAGATAAATAGGCAAATAGCTGAACAGGTGTGTTCTGAGAGAGAGTGACTGTTCATGTTTGGTTTTACCATCCGTCCTGAGTGATCCAATCATAAGTGGACAGCTTCAAGCCCGTGAATTCACAGCTGACCTTAAATGCGTCTTGACATGTGTCTTGTGACTACTTGAGATCCATACACACCTACATCACTGGAAGAAACTGATACGTTTGTTGCACAAAGGAAGAAATATCTCCATGTAAAACATTTGCAGAATGAACAAATAGTAAAGAATGTGTTGTAAACAGCGTTTCACAAAGTTCATGTAGTGTCTCCTGACCCAACAAGTCTCAAAACTGAGCCTTTTTAAAGGGGTCTGGTGACTTTCTCCAAAGAAGTAGCCTATATTAGTTACTGTTTACTGGATTTGTAAAATTTGACATGTTAACCGTCAGTATACTTTATTCTTTAATAAATCTGGTGTAAATGTTGTAATCAGTGGAAACAGTGTTCAAACAGCTGCTGGGAGGTAAGACACACTTCAGATACGAATGCAGACAGGAAGCACTTAAAACAGGAAAAACAGGCTTTTACAGCGATGCCACGACAAATTGACACGCTTTACATGGAAAGGAACATCTTAATGTATCGTACTGAATGCCGAATTTACAATAAGGCACCAATGATTTAGAATTTGCTGCAGACGTTTCACAAAGTTTCTTAAGTTTCTCCTCATGTGACAATTCTTAAAATCCTGCGATTTGTAATGGAGTCTGGGATATTGCCATTACTAGTGACTTCACTTCATTACGTGGTCCACGTCCATGACTTTTACAAACAAAAAGCAGCAACTGTATCAAGTAGATCCACAACAACCGTCATTTAGTTTCAATATAAAAAGGTATGACAGCCCACACCTCAGACAGAGGTGACTTACATGGTCATTGTCACTGTCATTCACAAGACAATATGGTGCATAGTTGTGCTTTTGTGTTTATATCATTAATGTAACATAACATTGAGAAATTCATTATTTGTGATTAAAATAGTGGTTGTTGGTAATGTAGTAGATACCCCCATAGATGTATGATTTGACCTCTTTCATGGCAGCTCAGCTCACATTGGTTCCCACTTAACTCGACCCCTAGGTACAGTGACAGACTGTGTGGGATTGGGATAACGCCTTCTTTAAAAAAACTTTTACAGTAGATTTTTTCAGTATTGACAATAATTGATCTTTATGTCCATCTATGTCCTTTCAATATAGGCAACAAGATACCTTATGTCAATGCTTCAGCTACTCATATCTGCCAGTTTAATGTTTATTTTGAATGTTGTTGTTGCATGACAGCATAATTTTTCAGTGCCTTCTAAAAGAAAAAAAAAAAAATCCCTTACAAAATAATTCCAATGACTACTGACCTTCTATCACTATAGTTAAAGTTTGATTAGGTCTAGTCACAGAAACCAGCTGGTTATGCCATTTGTGAAGATCGTGGTTTGGCTTATGAGGGAACTTTGTTAAGGTTTGGGAACTATTGTCATTATTTGTAAAAGAAGAAACACTTAACTGCTTATTAAAATAGAATACATGACAACATCTTGCTCTTTCCTCCTTTGCTCTGACAAGATCATTTTTTTGTGGGAGGACAGTCTTGTCAAAGGGCAATGGTTTGGTTTGAAATGGAAATTGCAGTAAACCTGGGCCCTGTACAAGTTTTGGGTAGTAAATGATTCATACTCATCAAAAGTTTTGGAATAGGTCCAGAAGATTGAATTAGCTGGGAGCCACGACAAGACTGCAATGGCTGCGATGTAATGGGGCAACTCTGACTGTCACAAATTTAGGTGTTACAGTTGTTGCCTCATCTAGATTGTCAAATTCAGCTAATATTCAGCCATGACTTGGAAATTAATTATTTCTGGTAATTAATCCTCTCTCCATCTTCTAGTGGATGTAACTTTGACAGTCAAAGTTGCCCCAAAAGAATACATTGCAGCCACTGCAGCTGTGTCACAGCTGCCAGCTGAGGCGATCTTCTGGTCAGACTCCAAAATGTTTGGTAAGTATGAATCATTTACACACCAAAACATGTAAATATAGGGGCCTGGTTTAAAAATAATGGGAGGGACATTTTTTGTCAGACAGGTAATATGCACACTTATGCTCACATGTGCACACACACCACCTTGAGTCTGCAAAATGTTTGCTTCATTCATTTTTTTTTAGTATTTAACAACTATTTTATTAAATGGGACACGCCCCTAGTATCCATACAGTACCAAAATCTACACCTTTGGTAAGATGAAAGATGAAAATCTTAACAATTTCTACAAAGATTTCCACTCATGTTCCCCAGAATCTGGGTTCTGCCCTGAATGCTTTGGTTTGTGAAAGGTGTCTAAAAACCTGTTGGTTTTCATGACTTATGCTGTGGAAATTCACTATGCAGGGAATGAATCTTACCTATTGATTTTCCTTGAGTACCTTTGATCTACAGTTCACCAGAATTTAAAGTATGAAAAAATATATACTGTGGGCATGAGTTGAACTTATTTCATACAGTCAGTTGAGCTTTGTTTAAACTGCGCCCTCAGATAAAATTTACATTTTGGATACAAGATTTACAGAAAGACCTTTAATCAAATTTTTGACAACTGACAGGAGCACTCCATTTATTGACAGCAAAGCATGCATCAAAGTTATATATCAACCAAGGCCAGGTGTTGGTCTTGAGAAACGAACATCCCTCAGCCTCTCACTCAGATTATTGAAACATGACTCAGAATATTATGCAGCTAGCTCCCACTGATATCCCACTTGACACACTTTCTTACTCACTCACCTGCAGCATTAATATCAAACAGCAACAGATTTCCTCAACAGTGGCAGGTGCTTCAACTCCTGCCCCCAGGGCTGTTTGGCTACAACCCTCTGATGCATCTAAAAAAGTCCATATCAACCCTGTCAAGAAGCCTCAACCTTCAACCTGAGCCTTATTAAAGAGACTGTCAAATTACATTCATACCAGGGGGAACAGCTCCTGATGACGCATGGCGTGAAAGCATATGCATCAAACACACGTTCTCATGTGGTCTGACAGTACGACATAACACTTAATGTCTTCTTTATGATCTGTAACACAGTTTACAGATTGCACCATACTCTGCTAAGGGGGTTTCACATCAGCTGATGGGTATATTAAGGGTATGGGGGGAAGGTGAGAAGTGAATTTTCGTAGGAAGGTGATCAATAGCTGGGGAGCTGGTCAATGACCCATAAAATCAGGCAGGTGGGGTTAAAGGTTCACACTAACTGCTCCTTAATGTAATAATACTGTCTCAGTTACTCCACTAATAATTAACAGCAACACTTACTTTAATTCATTATGTAAGTAATAAGTATGAGGACATAGTCTTGGGTTGCACCTACATGCGGTTTTTACTGATTACTCAAACCATTTTTTTTTTAGTTAATTGACTGATCTAATGAATAATTTATTGATTTATTAAAAAGATTAGTTGTTATTCCTCAATTAATATAATAATCATATACCCTAATTACATAAACCCCAAAACCTGTCTCATTAATATTTCAAAATACAATCAACTTATAATCAGTATCTACTTTCCATGTCACTGATGTGTTATTGATAATAACTGTAAACATCTGATGCCTGATTAGAAAAATACAAGACCTCAAATTCAAAAGGAATAATGTAATCACTGTATTGTCATAGAAACCCTTTCCTCAACTGGAGAATCAGTAGTTTTACTTGACTTAAAAGTTTAAACATGGATATGACATGGCTTTATTTCATCACTGGAGTAATATACTATGTAAGAGACAAAAGTATTTATGCATCAGTTTGAGAAGGGGGAAAATAACTGAGACACTAAAAATAACAGCAACACTGTTTTACTGTGAAGCTCCAGAAATGTTTTGTGGACCACGAAACTTCACCTGACGTTCCATCAGCATGAGGGTGAGTACAATGACTGAATTAAAATTTTTGGGTGAACTTATCCTTTAAGGACCCCACCAGTGACGATGAAACCTACTACAAAGAGAGGCAATTAAGAAAAACAATCCTTTAGAAAACTGTGGTATTGTAACTTGCAAAAGTAACCATAAAAATGAATTTAGAGTTCCTGTTCAGGGTTTCCCAAAGAAAACATGAACAGGAAAACTAGTGTGGTGCTACAGTGAAGGCATTAGAGCTCTATTGTAAGGTTTTGTTAAGGCCTGATTATAACGCTTCACACTGCTTCTCCGGCTGCGCTGCTCCTGTGAGCCAGGGCGATCCTACACTAATGACTCGCTCTATGGTTACTGGGGCTTGGGGGAATGCAGGAACGAAGTGGGGAGGGGAGGGGTGGGGGTGGGGGAGGGAGCCCTGATGGGCTGATGACTTCATTTCGTCTGCTTTTCCTTTTATTTTCCCTCCCTCCTCGCCATCTCTGCTAATCATCTCTCTGATTCCGTCTCTGTCATTGAGGCTGACGATAAGACAACGGGACTTTGGCAACTGAACTTTGGCAGGAGCACGCTGCCTCCCTGGTGACCACCTTTCAAACAGGGTTGGGCTGGTGATGGCTTGGAAAGTGAGAGATAATTAACAGATCAAGCCCCGAGATGCAAAAACAAAGGGTCATTTAATTCAAAGAGTGACATGCAGTCCACAACTTTAAGCTTCTGTCCGCACATTAGCCACCTGCAAATATCTGCAGGATATGAGCATGTGTAGCCAGCGATGGAGGTCTGACAAAAATCTGAGATCAATGAAAATAAGCAAAAGACAGAGCTGATGTCAAACTAACAGGCTGCATTTGTTTTCATGAGAGATGAGGAGTTGGTAGGCTGAGGCAAGTAAATAGTCTGCCATCACTCCTCCTCTTTCACCTCTGATGAGCACGAGGAGCTCCTCATCTTGAGCTGGCCTACTTCTTCAAAGCTGCATGCAAGTAAAATGTGTATTCTGGACTGCTTGCTTATCTTACCTTTCTCTGGGCTCAGGCTGCGAATATTGCTGGAATCGTCCATTGGTGTATTCCCAAAAGAGACAGAGCTCCATGTGCTGCTAAAACAGAGATGGAGGGGCTGGCTTCACCCAAACTACCATCTGGAGGGCTGCAACTGTCACAGGGATGCCTCGCCCCGTGGGTGTCATCACCAGAGGTGTGACAGAAAACGCTTTTAGGAGAACTTACCTATCCTTTCCTCTTTCTACTCTACCACTGTTGTACAGTCTTTCCTCTCTCCTCGCTTTCTGTATTCAAGGAAGCCCATCCTCTCTGTGTCTATGAGCTTGTGTGGCGGGTAGCAGCAAAGACAATAGTGTAGTCTTGCATACTTCTTCTTCTGCCTCTACTGTACAGACTGGTGGGAGGGGGGATGTTGCCTGGAGAGCTTTGGGAGCGCGCTCAGTGCAGTCAACCACTCATGGCTCTCGTACGAGAGGGGGAAGCGCTTGGTTCAAAGCCGATCACCTGGGAGAATAAGCGCTATTAGATGGAGGAGGAAGGGAGGGAGAAATGGGAGGACGAGAGAGAAAAATGGGGGAGGGAAAACTGAAAAGGAGGTGGAGCAGGAGGAGAAAGCAGAGAAAGGAAATGGCCTGAAATGCATCTGCTGAGATAAAAGGGAGGAGAGTGAAGAGACAGAGACCATAGAGGGATGCGAGAGGCGCGAAAGAGGCAAGGTGGCTGTGATTTGCAAGTAGCAAAGAGCAGCAGCGTGTGGCGCGCATGTTTTATTCAACATGGAGCTGCTGAGAGAGAGGACCGGCCAGGCATGGATGGGTTTGTCCCAGCAGTCGGTAGAAGTAGGGAGGGACAGATGGGGATAAAATAACAGAAAGACGAAAGGAATGAGAGGAACTTCACAATGATTTGGATCTGAGGCCAGCAGGAGAGAAAGCAGCCTTAAGCTGCTGATAGAACTTCTTCTTTTGCTCTTCTGGATATTGATCTTTCTGTTTTTTAATACCTGCATTTGTGAAGTAGCACTCCACTGGCATTCACGCTCTATAAACTTCCAGGAGAGTCTGACTGTAGGAACCCAATCACCAGCTTAAAATGTTGGCAGTTTCTGCAAACCACTGATACGTTCACAATTGTATATGTCATATGTTCCATACTGACATTCGATACATGTCATATCTCCTTTCAGTGGACAGGATGACGGCGGAGTTACTTACGAGAAGGCCGCCAAACCAGTGACCACAGTTCAAGACTGTGTATAAAGAAAATTGATGAAATCACAATTGACTTTCGGTTTCACACTGGACACGAACAGCGCTCTGCATAATGAACGTGCTTGTTTAAGTCAGCCCTCCGTCCCCAACCTCCTCCATTTTCTTACTTTTAACTCTATACTTCTTCACCACACTTCCTCCTTTGTAGATGTAATAGTCACTATGGCCACTAGAGGTCACACAAATATAGGTTGAAATAAGCTGCTTTCGTTTTCGACCTTCATGATCGTTTTTCTAATGAGGACAGGTTCGGATTGGAGATATCGTCGGAAAACTAACCCAAAGTTATGTTATGTTTACAGTTATGTCTGTATGTTAACTACAGAGTTGGAGTCAAGATATCATTAGCCTAACTTAAGGCTGTAGGAGCAAGGAGAAACAGCTAGTTCTATGCACCCAAAAAAGTGGTTTATGGGGAAGTTTGCATTCACAGTTTTTCAAACACACAAAATATTGTGTATCTGTTTGCTGGCTATCATATATTGGTAAAGCTATTAGTGAGCTAGTCACATAGGAATAACGAGTACAGCCAAAATTTCAAAATACTAACAAACTAGCTTGACAGCGATGACTACTAGCAATAGCTGTGTTTGTTGTCTACTTTCATTATAATAATGTTCTGTGTTTTCTACATGTGAGTGAGGTAGTTGGATATTGTTAGCGATGACAACAATGCCTAACAGTACAAAAGTCACTGAGCCTGTCGTTAAGTATTTAGCACTGAGCTAAAGACCAACCTACAGGAACAGTGATGGACTCTTTTGAAGTCAATCCAGTTAGCATAAAGCACAGACCAAGAACCACCACTGGTTACATCATTACATACCGTATTTTAAGCTTAAATCTTATTCAAGATCACATTTTAAGATTTAGAAATGTACCAGATGGAATTTTATGAAAATATGCGTACAATGATATCTAAAAAAATCTCTAAAAACAGGGCTCATTTGTGATCGACAGATTTTTACATCGCTCAGAAATAAAGTAATAAAATAAATTCATAAAGCTAAAGCAGATTTTTTCATCGAAATGATAGATGGGGCAAATGGCAATGGAAAATTGATATGGGAACAATTAAATAAGTTAACAGGAAGAAACAAGGAGGACATAACACCCAATGACATGCAACTCCAGGTGAATGGCACTCTGACAAATGACTTGGATATCATTGTTAGTAGCTTCAACAATTTTTTTATACACTCAATTGAGGAGTTGACAATGAACTTTAAATGTCCAGGCACTCCACATAACCCCCTGGATGACAGCAAGCCAGTCTTTAGTTTGAGGGAAATAACTGTTCCTGAGGTTTTGAAAATCATCTCGTCTCTGAAAAGCTCTAAGGCTAGAGATTTCTTTGGTCTGGATAGTAACTTCATAAAACATCATAAAGTGGCCCTTGCACACCCAATGGCACACTTAATAAATCTGTCCATAAAACAGGGTAGAGTGCCATCCACCTGGAAGATTACCAAAGTTACCCCAGTCCTAAAGGCTGGTGACAAGACCAAACTAGAGAATTATCGGCTGATAAGTATCTTGCCAGTCATTTCAAAAGTAGCTGAGAAATGGATTGCATTGCAGCTAACAGACCATCTTAACAGTGGGCATAACCCACTCCATCCAATGCAGTTTGAATTTCGTAAACACCATTCAACGGAAACAGCAATTTGTTACTTTCATGAGAACATCAGAGGTTTATTGGATCAGGGTGGTTATGTAGGAGCTGTATTCTTGGACTTGAAAAGAGCTTTTGAGTCACTAAACCATAATGTACTTATTTCAAAACTGTCCCTTTTTAACTTTTCTGATGGTGCACTCTGCTGGATGAGATCATATCTGTCAAACAGAAAACAGACTGTTCAAATTGGAAACTCAATGTCACCTTACCTCAGCTGCTCAACTGGGGTACCCCAAGGTTCTATCTTGGGACCAATTCTGTTCAGTCTCTATGTAAATGACCTACCTAAAGTTTGCCCAAATGTCAATTTGCAATTATATGCTGATGATACAGTGCTATATGTCCATGCAAAAACAAAACAAGAAGCTGCTGTAAAATTATCAGCAGCTCTGGCACCTGTATCTCACTGGCTTAATGAATCTTGCTTGCACCTCAACACTAAAAAGACTGTATGTATGTTTTTCTCTTGTCAGTCAGCAGAGGGCGATCAACCATCTGTAGCGGTCAATGGAGAGAGCCTTGATGTAGTGGAAGAGTTCAAATATCTTGGAGTGGTCTTTGACACAAATTTATCATTTAAAGCACATGTTAAAAAAATCACAAATATCATTAAATTCAACTTGTCAAATTTCTATCATATAAGACCATTTCTTACCTCCAAGACAGCTAAAGCTTATATGCATGCCATGATATTCTCACACATAAATTATTGTTTTACAACGTGGACACACACAACAGAAAGCATATTAAAACCCATCAAGTCTCTCTTCAAAAAGGCAGTTAAAATTTTGGACAGGAAACCTCTTCATTTTCATTACTGTAAATTTTTAAGAAGTTTAACATTCTTGACCTGGACAGTTATTAGATCTTTATGGATGTTTGCCTCATTTTCAAAGTTTTAAATGCACTTGCCCCCCCCACCACTGAATGAATTAATTCAGAAAAAAAAATAATGAAGAACCAGAGCCTTAACTAGAGGTGATTGCAATGTACCGAGGCGTAGAATAAAATTGTGTCAAATGGTCGTCTCTGTAAGAGGAACGCAGTCCTGGAACAAGTTACCACCACACATCAGAAACTGCGACAACTACTCACTTTTTTAAAAAAAACTCAAACATTGGTTAAAAACAAATCAGACATGTACCCATATAGCTTAAATACTGCTCTTAATCTGATGCCTGTTCCCGGGGGCTTTTGGTTTATTGTTCTGTAACTGTGGGTTAAAATTGTCTGTTTTATCTTGTCTGTGATGTACGGTATATTTCCATCTTGTGTGAAATCATGGTGTCTTGAATTTAAAAGATTAATGGATCATATAGCTTCAGTTAAGTGCTAGGAAGAACAGATAAAAATAGCAAAGATATCTATAATAGAGTATTTTCATTCATTTCAAAGGCTTTTCTGTCTTAACAAGACAGCATTTCTGATGGAAACTCAGGCAAGCATTGGTACACAATATCTGCTGTCAGCAGCTTCAGCCTAATTCTGTTGGTATTGATCTTCATAGACCGATAATGGCTGAACCATATAGTAGATGGGTGGCAGCACACACAGTGGATGCCTAATGAAGTGGAGATGTGATGGCAGGGATCATTAATGCCAAAGATTGTGAGCGCATGTGTGCGTGCACCTTGTAATCTTTGCTGGGGTTGCTAGAGAGGAACTGAAGCTATTTAAAGTCACAGTACATTACCCTCAAATAAACAACATAATTTACAGTATGTTCAGCAACTTTCAGCTACTGCATGAATAATACACATTGTGAATTGTCTCACCTCATGCATGTTTCATGAGGCAGGAACAACAAACCTTCACTCTTTTGCACACGTTTTTTCAAAGGCCCTACACTGTTCTTCATCTTCAACAAATTTATAATCCAGCACTCAGTGGAGCTGCACCCGAACCTGTGCTTCTACGAGTCAAGCTTCATTTATCTTTCCGGGTCTTCTTTGTACATTAGCGTGCAACACCTCCTGCTGCTTCAATGAGCTTTGGGCATGCTACAGTAGCTATCCGATGAGTCACAGTATAGTATAGCAGCAGGACCTGTTTCGCACCAGGGCCTTAGCTTTCTGCTACAGCTAGGAGTTAGCTAAGAGCATGTGAGCAGCCTCTGAGGGCTTTTGTAATGGTCTTTTAAGTGTGTATGCATGTATTTGTGATGGTAGTGGGGGTTGGGCATTAGGGCCCTGAGGGATGTTAAAGGGCTGTAGTTAGGTGCTGGAGACTGTACCATTTATCATATAATCTACAGATAAAATATCATATTGGCTGGCGAACAGAAATTTACAGAAATATGAATTGAATGTTGAATGTACACACAGTCTAGTGTTGATCAATGAATGAAGAGGCAGGCAGCACTATAAAAGTTGTGTTTTTTTTTTGTTTTGTTTTTTTTACATTTCCAGTGCATTTAACACAATACAACCTGCCATGGTCAGCAATAAGCTACTGGACATGCAGGTGGATGCCTCACTAGTGACCTGGATTATCAACTTCCTCACGTTGGCCACAGTACAGTATGTGAGGCTGCAGAACAATCATGACCATTGATGTCAGACATCATCCCCAGCACGGGGCATGGGGGCACAGGGACGGCTCGGTCTCCCTTCCTGCTCACACTCTACACCTCAAAGTTCAGACGCTGCTCACAGTCCTGCCACCTGCAGGAGTTTTTAGACAAATCTGCCATTGTGGACTGTATCAGAAGAGGACAGGAGGATGGTGGACAGTTTTGTGGAGTGGTGTGGACAAAACCAACTCCAACTCAACATCACAAAGATGAAGCAGGAGGAGGTGGTGGACTTTCAGAAGCAAAGGACCCGTCTGAACCCGGTCAGCATCAAGGGAACTGAGGTGCACATTGTGGATCATTACTGGTATCTGAGCTTCCACATAGACAATAAGTTGGACTGGACTAAAAACACTGATGCTGTGTACTAGAAAGGTCAGAGCCGACTCATATCTCAACGTTTGCAGAACCATGTTGCAGATGTTTTATCTCTTGGTGGTGACCAGAGTCATCTTCTAGGCTATTGTATGCTGGGGCAGCAGGTGAAGGTAGCTGATGCCAACAGACTCAATAATCTCATCAGGAAAGCTGGTTCTGTTCTGGGAGTGGAACTGGAGTCTTTGGTAGAGGTGTCAGTGAGCAGGATGCTGAGAAAACTACTCAGTATTATGGACAATGCCTCTCACCCCCTGCATGCCACACTGGAGTCGTATCAGAGCACCTTCAGCTGTAGACTGAGACAACCAAGGAACACTACAGAAGGTCATTTCTACCGGTGGCCATCAAACTGTATAACTCCGCCCCCTTCTGGAGGAAAGACGGCTGAAACATAGGACACTGACAACACTAATATCAATATTATGTTCAACATCACTTCTCAATATTATGCGCAATGCCACTTTTTAAATATCATATGTACTACTACTTCTTATAATTATTACCAGTTAATATCATGTGCATTATTGTGTTGATATACAAGATACATCTATTGAGTGTTAGCAGGTTATCTTATAATTTTTCTTTCAATCTCTGACACACCAATTTCCTTTGGGTAGTACTGTCCTAGACCGATAAACACAGTTAATGTGTAAAATTGGTGGAGTTACCCTTTAAAATCTAAGACAAGTTTTATTGTATTGATCCCATAGACCTGAACAACAATGTGTAAGTTTGTGATTATGTAACACTGTCCACCATCCAACCTTGTCTGTTGCTCTCAGCCACAAGGCCATTGGTTCCAACTGAAGACGTGAGATAAATCTTTAACAAGTTTAAGAGTATACCACGCTAGCGGCTTAGCATGTCAGCATGCTAATACAGTAATGGCTATGGTAATATGCTGATGTGTAGAAAGTAATGTCAATGTTAACATATGCTAATTACCACTAACCACAATGTACTGTGGCTGATGAGAATGGCATTTTTTATTTCGTAGTGGACAATAAACCAAAGAATTGGACGAACAGCAATGTCAACGTGATTGTGGTACAAAATTAGAAATGTGGGAATATTGCGGCTCATCCTATGGGGAACATGAATGTCTGTTACAATTTGTTGTTTTTTTTATGTACAAGGGTGATTAAACCAGTTTTTACACAGTCTTTAATATTGATGCCTCCATTTAACATACATAAGCAAACAAGGCACTCCTTATAGTTATTCCTGATGCTTGTCACCAGGTCAGATTCCCATCCAGATTTGATAAATCATAAAAGTTCATTCCTGATTTAGAAAATAAAGGTGACATAATTTGGGCAGAAGTTACATTTCCTCCAAAAACAGATTTAGCAAAGCAAATTATAAGGATATTAATGAATTTCTTGGAGACATTTGCATATTTGTAACTTATGTATATTTTCTGCACTGGTAAGTGTTTCGTTTTTGCACTCTGCCCACCTAGACATTTTCTTTATGAAGAAAATCAACTGAAGCTAACATTTTGTGCAAAAGCTTACATGATTATTTTTTTCTTCAATACAGAGCATGTTTGAATAGCAGGCCACCGCTGCTATTTGAAAGCTGTGGAAACATGTTCATGTGCAGGAACAAGAAAGGTGAAAACCAGTCAATGTGACCCTGTGAGCTGTCATTGCCGTCATTTTGTATCACTTCTAGGTCGCCTGTACCATCTAATCCATTATCTAGCAGTGCAGCAGGTTATCTCATGAGATCTTGTAAAAGCCTTGCAACGACTGAAGGAACAACGATCAATAGCCTGACGGCCAGCCACTGGTTTCCAGTGATGTGGGAAAACTAAAAGCTGCCGCCAGTGATTCTTTGAAGCCTGCTTATACATTTGAGAGAGCCTTTGAAACCACAAACACTCCACACCAGAGAGCCTGTTTCTATCCCTTTTAAGCTCACCCGTTCACGTTTTACAGATAAAACCAAGCTGAATATTGACTGACTGAACAGTGAACCCCACACAAACTCAAAATGCCACTAATGGCCAAGTTTCCTTTTAAGACTCAACTCAAATTGAAGTGGATTTGAAATGGCATAAAAATATTAATGTTATAAATATTAAATTAGATCAGCTCAAGAAATCTTTTCTTGTTTTTCTCAGGAGTGTTGAACCTCTATCTTTATTCATTTTAAGTAAGCGTGAAATTATTTTGGCAATGCTGAGGATGTTTCAGTGAAATCTGCCATTTTCATTAAATCTTTATTATTTGCTTAAAAATATTCTTGGATGGTGACCCAGCTCTGAGGAATGAAAATGTCTCTATCTTTTTATAAAAGACTTCGATATGTTCAGCAAACTGTTTCTTACATGCTATGAGTGTGGATGGAGGACAGAGGGAAAGTTAATAACCTCAGCTGGATGAGTGGAGGAGCCAGCTGCGCTCTTTTATTTCTTAGTGAACGTATTTGTACGTGTGTGTGTGTGTGTGTGTGCAGGTGGCTGAAGCAAATGGAAAAAGGAAAAGCGCATTTTTTCAACCTATCCTGGGTGGGATTGAGGGTCACAGGGTTTAAACATGAATTATTTCATTGAGGAAATGATATCAGGGGATTGAATTTGTGCTGTAAAAGATATAAGCGAGCGAGCGATGAGACATCACACATCAAGAACCGAGGTGCTGTGTGTCATGTGGCATTAGTATGTTGTGCACTTGTGGGAATTATGATGCAAGAACCAAGGATTCCATCAGAGAACAATTCTAAAATCGTTCTGCCTTCTGATTGGCTTAATGAGACTTACTGCATGGCTGATAGGATTAAATCAACGCATTCTCATAATTGACTGAATACCACTGTTCCCAAAACAACATGGCCGATGCAGTTTACTACCAACATGCAAACCAGACCCTCATCACACCTTCTGCTCACATTCAGTCACTTGGTTAGGTTTAGGAAAACATTAGTCGTCTTAGTTTAAATAACTCTGCTACTTATGTAACGTAAGTCATATATGTATGTACATTACTAACTCAAAATTAACTACGTTAGCCAGTTTAAATAACCACTGAGTTTTCAGGGTGTCCTCCTCCCTACACGGACTCGGCACTCATACTACTTCATGCAACTTCCTCATTTGGTGCTGTGTAATTACTTGAGTTGTAATAAGCTGCTTTTACAGTCGACCTATATGGTTGTTTTTTCTGATGCAGGGATGAACAGTTTGGTTAAACAAGCACAGGACTTTCATTCAGGAGTATCATATACTACACCATCCATTGTCATAGTCCTCCCTTGTAGGACTATAAACTGCTCCACAAAAAGAGATGTGGCATCATTGGTTTTAACAGTCAAACATGATAAGGCAGTGCATGGTACGACTATGCCTCTTAACTTATAGTCCAGTTAGCAACAAGCACAAAAGTAATTTAGCAGTTACTTTAGCAACAAAGCTAACGGTATCTGTCCATCAGGAAACTCCATAAAACGTCTCGCTAAGGTAACTAGCCTTTGATGTCATCTGCGGTATTTGTTGGGAAGCAGTTGGTTAGCAGCAATTAGCAGTTGGGCAACAAGTAAAGCTATCTGTCCACAGTTGAGGCAAAGCAGCTGGAGGACATCAGAGGGAAAACCGGACAATATTTTCTCCATAAATATGACCCAGTATCACCCAAATCAGTGAATGAAATTACAAAGTTATAATTTTGTACAGCAATCATGAGGTCTGGCACCCAGACACATTCTAGTCTGGTGACGTCCTTCTTTTTACACATCCATGGCAGCTTTATAAAATTTAAAGAGCATTTTTTGGATGCACAGTTAGTATAGCCTGGATGAGTCAACAACACTTTCTTTTAATGGTTTTCCAGGAAACTACAAACTCTAAAATACCATTAAAAACTGACTTTTTGTGCCATTGTTGGGCCTGATATTGGTGTAGTCAGATAAAATATGTTTTTAAAACACTTTTACATCAATTTTGACTTCATGGAAACTTTAATGAACCCCAGGTATATGTCATTTATTTATTTACTTTGTTTATTACTGATCAATTTTATGTAAAATTTCCTTTTTTAAAAATGTTTTATGAAAATACTGTGATGATAGTGTTTGAAAATACAGTGTACAATGTATTAGTTGTGCTCCTACCCACATGTATCTGTTTATGTGTGCATGTCAGCACACACTCATGTTAGTGCCCCGGAACATCAGTCACCAGTCTTGATAGAGAATGACCTCAGGGTTTTGGAGAACAAACCATTCCTCCCCCTTTAAGTGAGCATTAGAGTGAGTGTTTGCATGTGTGTGTGTGTGTGTGTGTGTGTGTGTGTGGCCATTGAGGCCTGATAACTGGCTGATAAGCAAAACTGTCAAATGCATGTCATGCATGCGGTGCTAGAAATTTGACAGCTGCATTTTGCTTTTTCTAATGTGTTTAGACAGCTAGCTAAACATATTGTGCCCCTAACTGCATGTCTATTTGAGGTGCTTACATTAGCTTGAATGGTTATTTATGATGAATCTGTAGGCTACTGCTCTCTTTAGGTTAGTGTTTGTGGAAATGACAGCTGGGAGAGCAGGTGTCTGATGTGTGATGCATTGTTTCATCATGAGTTAGACATCTTTTTATTTTTGTTGTTTATAGTTCACAACAGTTTGAAGTGATACAGAGAGATACTGTCACCTCCTCTACCATGATTGGTCAGTGTCTAGAAAGTGGCAGTGATAAGTGCAGTACAGCGCTTTCTCTGCTCATATTGCCCGAGGGATTATGTTTTTACACAGTGTTCCTGTTTGTTGTCTATTATTCAGCCAGATGAAATCAGGCACACTAGGCAGCCACAACTGTGACCAGAAACTAGTTCAACAGTGTCCACTGATTGGTGCATTTCTGCCAGGGTGAATCCTGTCATTATGAAATTGACCATCAAAGAGGCCATCTCTTTTTCATTATCACTTGGAAAGAGAAGGGTTCATGTCACGACACATGTTAGGACTAGACATATGTAAGAAGTCACTACAGTAGATATCTGCTTAAAGTGATGATCAGCTTCTACAGAGAAAACCTGTTACATTAAGGCTAAATCCCCTTTTCATTTGGTACCTCTACCTTTAGCCAGTTAGCTACCAAGACAACAGAGTCTGTTTGGAAGGCCATGTAGTGCTAAGACTTCACCCTACCCCTCTATCCCAGCAACAATCAGGACACATTACCCCTAGACATTGAGTAGTAGAGGCAAGGGGTGTCCACACCAAGCACTACAGCTACAGTATAACGATAAAGATAATGATGTGAGCATCCACGATAACGTTCTGTCATTCCGCCAAGCATGCGTTACATGCGCCAGCTGTGTCGGCAGCTTGGAAAATGAATATTAAAGACCTGTTAGTGCTGCATGTTGTACAGAGAAACAAAAAGTAAACCCCCCTGTAGGATGTATTTTACAAAATGAAATGAAAAGATGACAGGAGTAAGGGGAATCCAAAACTCTGTTAGAGAGTTATTCTGGCAACCGTTTTTAAAGACATCAAAACAAACTTCAGAGGCCACATCAGCGCTAATTTGTTTTTAATTAAATTTTTTTGACAGTGATCCCAACAATATTGTCCCCCACTGTCTTCTTTATTGTTGTGGTTTGGGCTCCGCCATCCATGTGAGTTAGAACAAATTTTAAAGCACTATTTTTATATTTATATTCATATTTATAGTTAATGTTCTTGGTGTGTACGCCCCTTTAGAATTGATCTTAATAGATTGTTGCATTATGGATTTATGTTGCTAAGCTAGCTTATATCTACACATTCATTTAAGGTGTTTCTCGTATGGTTAGCCAACCCTAAAACCCTGGAAGCCCAGTTTCACTCACTGATTGATTGTGTAATGTGTTTGCTGCCACATATAAAATGTCCTGACGTCTGTCTTTGAAGCAGAATATGAACAGGACAAGGTGCTCAAAGAGACTTCATTAAAATTTTGTGTGTGGATATTAATCATTTGCATTGTTAACACACCATTCTCTTTAGCCCCATCTGTCCTATGTCCAGACACAGTCACTGATGCAGTGTTCACCAGGAGACACACAGGACAGGTTACCAGTCAATTGTTGAAGACAAACAAACACATTCACACCTGAGTTGTCCAGAAGTACATGTCTGTGGACATGGGGGCACTCTTCGATTAACTCTGGCTGGGCAGAGATAAACAGGGGGCATCTTAGTGATTACAGAGATTTGATTCACAGCCCCTTTTTAGCTGTTAACGCAGTCATTGTTTCACTTTTGCATTGAAGGAGCGGTATTAACAATGTAAAGTAGGCATAAGGTGGGGGTGATATTTGAGCAGTGATTTACAGCGTTATGCATCTCAAGCAGAGCGAACTGACACGTTGACAAATGGAGCGTCTGTAAATAGCAGGAGGTTGTAAAACAGCCGGACCACAATGCTTTGCAAATAAAGATTTGCAAGGCAAATGATGACCGTTTTGAGAACAACCATTATCTCGTTTTACCTTCTGCTGAGAGAGAGGTCATTATTTTCTTCTCAGCATCATCAGCAGTGATAGCCACCACCTGACTCACAACTGCTAATTGGTCAAGTCATTACTAGAGCAACATCACTCATTAGACTGCAGAGAGTTGTATGGTTAGCCGGCTGGATGGGTAAATCCTCAGGGTGGATATGGCCTATTAATCAACGTACATAGTTAATATGTGGTGTGTCGACAATGCAGACTTTATTCAAAAGCCAATGAGAACAGTTAGTTTGAAATAAACAGGGGCAGTGCAGCGTGGAAACAGGCAGTGAAGGAAGTGGAGACAAGCCTTCGTTTGAACGCAAATCAACATGACATCATGACAAGCAACCATGGTAACACTTTATAAGAACCATTACTAATAAATGATACATTTATAGTTAAACTTAAGTTAATAATAATTTCACTGTTTACTGTGAAATGCTTTATAAACCATTTATTAAACAATTGTTTATTGTAAAGATACGACTGATCTTTACTAAACAATTGCTTAATAAATGGCTTATAAAGCATTTCACAGTAAACAGTGAAGTAAGGCATTTAATTGTTTGGTAACAGTCACATTACTATTAAATAAAGTTTAATCAACTTTTAATTTACTGTTTATTAATGATGGTAACTGATGTGTTGCTGCAACCATGAAAACAGCCAAATTATGGTACAATATGCAGTATATTTCATTTTAATAAGAACCCATAAAGAGCACTACCACAGCAGGGTAATCCTGTGAGACGGCTTTAGGGAAAGCATGGGAGGTTGGACCCTCATTTGATCCTTACTGATATCACTCAAACTGCGCAAATGAACAACACTGAGCCAAGAAAATAAGGAAACTGCTCTAAATGAGTTTTAAAATTTAAAATCATGGGTGATAACTGATGGAAAGTGAGTGTTTGACAGCCTTCTGAACTCAAGAGCTTCTCTCAACATGACACAGCACCCTCTAGTGAATGCAAATCTCCCTCCAACTGTTAATAGAAATGGTGAGATCCTTATGTTCCATGCCTAACTGCATGATAAACGTTTTTTAATTGAGACTTAATATCTTAATATCTCAAGCATTTATTCTTTACAAGCATCTGTGTTTTGTGCACAAGCTCAAACCCAAAATAATAAAGAAATCAAAGTTACAGAGGTATAAATATGGTAAAAAAAAGTAGATCAGGTTATTTTTTAACTTACTTTTTAAAAACAAATGTATATATATATATATATATATATTTATTTATATATTTATTTATTTATATATTTATATATTTGTTTGTTTGTTTTTTTAAGTCAAAATTGTCAAAACACAACTATTGTAAAAATAAACGTCCAAAGCTGATTAACCCTGATGTTTCATGTAAAGGGGTTGACATCACTTAAAAAGGCATCTGAGTTAAACCTTTAATATGTTAATGTGCATTATTAATTCTTAGATTCAGTTATTATGAAAGCATGAAATGTTAATTGAGAGTTAAAACTATAAAGTGAGTTATTCTAGAAGCATTTTTTGTTTTTATTTGTTGAAAATGTTGTCACAGCCAGACAGCAATCAATAAATCAAATGCTCTGACACAAAAAAGAAAATAAATGCAGTATCTGTGGCGGTCACAGGCCTCTAATAAGCCCATCCAATTGTTTAATTCAGCCCATATGAAATAATTTTACAGGCTACCAGTTTGTCTATGACCTGTCTGCACTTACTCTGAATTGCACTCATTGAGCATGACTGGACCCTTCCACAAGGCTAGGCAGACATAATGCTAAAGCTTTTACAAGCTAGTTGCACAAGAAGGCAAGGAAAGTGCAGCCAAAATCACCCAAAACTTACATGCTAGCTTGACAGCTGTGAGCACTAAAGTTTACTTCTTACCAGAGAGAGTAGTGAGTGAGCCCCAATGAACTCGACTGATGTTCAGTTTCAATTGAACCCAACTCAGTTCCAGTCTGCAAAGTTCTAAAAACCTGCCAGTTAACACCAGTGAGACTAGAGGAGACAGTGATCATCTCAACTGATGCGGCATATATTGTGTAGCGTCTTTAAATATGAATGATCACAGTGATATTGTGAGTTAGTATTGTTGAATTTCTTGTAGCCTATTGATGAAGAGGCAAACAAAAGGTGTGCGTGTAGCAAGTGACAGAGAGTGAAGGTGAATGCAACAGCAGATTAAAGCAGTGAAGTTGTCAGTTTAGCAGTAAATTGAAAGTTTAAGGTCAAGCAGTTACTACCATGGTTACAGCTTGCATGTTTATCCTGATTACAGACCTACAGTGTAGTTTACAGTGAAAAGGCATTGTTCTATGCACATTTTATATCTATGACGTGACTGAGCCTGACCTGAGCTGAACATCCTTTCTAAATTTTTGTCCGAACAACGGCCTGGTCTGGGTTGGGTATCAAACTCCAAGAGTCGTGGGATTAACAATAGCCATGTTCGCGGCGTATGTTCTTTATGATTATGTTAGGTGTTTTCTGACCTGTGAGTGAGACATGAGGTAGTTCGATGCACTGGGCTCATTCTGAGCCACAGACCAGAGCAGCTGCGACAGCAACAGACTCATTCGGCGGCTAACCCAGTTAGCACAAAGCACATACCTACAGCAATGTGGATGACTGTGCACCAGGTAGCCTCTTCAGACTGAGTTACGCTCATGATGGCTATTTTATTCGTGTTTATATGATTTAACCTTTAACAGAGTTGTTTATTGATGTATCTATTACACTAAAGGCTAAGAGAGCTTGTTGAACAAAATGAACTAGCTGCTAACACACATCTCCCAGCAGGTCAGTGAGAGCAGTGTGTGTCAGTGTAGTCAGGCAGTGCACATTAATGTGTTTTGGAGGAGTGGCTCTGAAGTGAGGTCTGAAGGGAGGAGGTGGGATTTTTCAGTTGGATACATTTCAAATTCAACTATAGTGGAGGTCTAGTTCATATGTTGAGTATTTAAAGCACTATGTGTATGTATTATCTCTATACCTCTTCCTCACTCAATATTATAGATAGTTTTTTATCTCCCATCATGCTTTGGGCTCGCCTTGGAGAGCCGCCTAACAGCCTTGCTTCTCTAACCCATTTTCTCTAGAGGAAACCTGCTTAAAGAGCCGTTCTTTAATCCAATAGTTCTCCATGCGGAAAAGACTCATATGTCGGCAAAGCACACATCCGTGCAGCACTATGAGGCAGCTGCTGACACATTCTGTCATAAAGCAGCCTGTGCTTTTCTTCATACTGCTTCAATGCCATGTTATCCATCTTTCCTACGGACAGTCTGCTTCCATCAAGTCTGTGGCTCATTGGAGGCTGTCAGAAAACTACAGTAGTGAAATTAAAGGAAAGCTCCTGAAACTGTACAGTTACTGCAGACTGCCTCACAGCTTTCTAACATTAACAACAATACAGAATTGTCCATAAACGTTAAGGCTACACTTATCATTATCAATCAACTGATAATGTATGAGGTGAGAGATGTAGCTTACAGTGACAAACATATCTTATCATTATCATTAACTCCTCTTTAAGTTCCACTCAGCTTTTTAGCCCTGAATGTCCCAAAATCCTCGACAATCAGCCAACAGTTGTTGAGACATTTCTGTCTGGACTAAAGTGGTGGACGGACTGATCAACAGACAGACAGACAGACAGACAGACAGACAGAGCCATGCTACCAGCATGACTAAATAATGTATAAAACATTTTTATGTCAAATTGTCTTTTAAAAATCTACATATTCAGTGAATGAATGAGTCCATCCTCTGGTATAAACTTGCATCTCGCCTCACTGCCTTGATATGGAACATTGCATTACATGACAGAAATTGTAAGCCTGGTCACACATACACAACTACACTCACAAACAGAGCGTGGCAGTTAACCTTGATCAGGCATGTGATTTTATGTTAAGGTAATTCTGCAGGAAATAATGAAATAGTATTCTCTGCTGGGACAGATCTGACGTTGTCCCAGAAAGGCCTGGTGACTCACAAGCTGATGTCTCCTGTTTGTCTGACATCTGACTCTATACTGGAAACTCAAACAGCGCTCAAATCCCAGGCCATCAGTGTGTAACAGCTTCTAAAACTGGAGCATAGCTCTGCACTGTTATGCTAATGTGTGCGTTTGTTTGGATGAAAAAGTATCTTGGGAGTTAAGTACAGAATAAAAATGAAAGCACCACACAGTGAGAGAGGCATAAATACACTCTAGTATAATTTAGTATCTAGAGCAGACACAGTTCTGACATACCAAATGATACTGAAGAAAAACTAAGTCCTACTTGCTTGTTAATGTAAGATAAGACACAGAAACATAATCACATAGTTTAAACAAAGAGCTTACCCTGAAAAAACAAAAACAAAGTTATGCAATGACGTGCAAATCCCAAGCTAGCGTAGCCTACAGTGGAACAGTACGTGATCAGACCGTTGATCTTATGAGCCAAAAAGACAGGATTTGAGTTGGGAAGTGGGATTAAATTAATAATAATAATAATTTAAAAAGTCTACAGCCATGAGTTTGAATTATTTCAACTTTGTTTCTCCACTCTGAGAATCACAACTTTATGGTGGTTGAGGGGTTTGACAACAATTCTGCGAGCTGTCATGGTGGGGGGCAAAAGCTCCCAGTAGGGTTCATTACTAAAGAAATTGGTCCCAGGTTTAGGAATACAGATACTGGAGCATCCTGACACAAAGCCAGCTACTGTAGGCTCTCCTGGCCAATGCCATGGTTTCTTGGGGCCTCGGCTGTGTAAACTGGACAGACCCGAGGGCAGATCCAGACTGCTGGAGGGATTATACATCTCATCAGGCCGGGGGCTGTCAGGTTTTATTTAGCAAATAAAGTAGGAAGTGTAATCTTTAGCTTCTACTCACTGCAGCTGCAAATGTTAAGCTCTGTGATTGGCAGCTTGTAACTACAATGCACTTTGGGAGTTGAGTTCTCTCTCTCTGTTTTAAATTAGCAGTCTTGTACCATTAACTTTTATGGAAAATAGCTTATATTTTCTAATAGTCGTATAGATAATTCAAACAGGAGCCTTTCATGTCCAAGCCTTGGAAGTGGTCCAACGTTCTGTCTTCTAACATTATCTATGTACAAAATGAACTTATTTATTCATTTATTTTGTTTTTTGCTAAAACTAACTCTTCTCACTTGCTTTGTTTGACTTATGTTACATTAATGAAAGCCCCTGAAGTGTCCTTGAGCAAGACAAAGACCAGCAACCAGCCACAGGGGAGTGGAGAGTGTTGCTGTACATGTCTTTTCTTACAAAATGGAAGATGAAATGACTAAATGCACTTTAAATGAGCACACCTTTAGTCTGTTCTGTGTTTTAGTCTCTGATTATACTCCAGTCCGTTAGTGCTCCCATAGCTGACTGTGACCTCCATGTAGAGGAAGACAAGAATAACCAATACGTCGAACAATTCAGACACACCATTGATTTAATCTTTTTCTCTGTACACAGATTCTTGTTGACACATTATGCTAATGCAGGTGATTTTTTCCATAATACACCTACTGTGTGTAAAAAAGGCATATTCATGTAGCTGCAGGCGCACACTGGAAAGTCACTTTGATTTTCTCTCAGTTGAATGGAGATGTGTCTTGGATGGGCAGAAGAAAAATAGGAGGGAGCAAGGACATCAGATATGTGTTTGATTCATGGCCTCGAAATATTAATAATAGACATTTCACAAAAAAACAGCAACATGTGTTTTCTGAAATGTTGACCCTCAGGGCCACCGTAATGTCGGCTATTTATAGAATTTACATGAAAAGGTCAATTGCCAACTGCTGTCTTTAACATTAATTGTAAGTGTGTTAAGATGTGCAGCGACACACATAATGAGGGCATGAGAAATAGTATCTAAACCGAAACTATGGCATAGATCAGATCACTGTACTGCAGCTGATGAAATGATTTATTCTAAAATCAGTCAGTCATGTCAAACATAATTTACTGGTTTAATTAGTAAAAGCCACTAGGAAAACTGATGCAGCTAAACAGTTAAAAATGAAAAGACTCTCCTGGAGAGAGCATCTGGATGAATGAATGAATGAATGGATATTTGAGACTGCTAACTCGAGGCCAGTCAGCTTTGACATGGAAATGTCATGAGTGCTAAGCCTTACAGTGGGCTGATGGAAGCTCTCTGAAGTCATTAAGCTCACATGGCCCAAAGACCCACTTTCACAGGCTCCAGTCCCTGCTATGTAATTATAGCATTAGCCCAAACGCTAGAGATTTGTAATACCCAGACATTAGCTCTCAGCTGCACACTCAGAATGACATGGTACTACTAATTCACATTCAAGCGTATATGCAGGGAAAAGATGTTACATTTTTTTATAATCAAAATATCCTGGTGAGGCTCTGAAAAACAACTGACTTGACCTCCTGAAACATGCAGCATCAACCTCCAAAACTGACTTCTTCTTTTTGTTTTGTTTGTATTTTTCTGGTCTATGAAATGTCAGATACTGCCAGCTGACATAACAAGTCTTCATATTAATTTGTGTGTGCGTGTGTGTGTGCGCGCGCATTTTTAGCAGCACTGTACCGTAGGCACTGTCACCCTGACCAATAGGAGCTCAAAGCTGGGTCTCTTGGCAGTCTTTGCACCTAGGTGTGAGGACTCGGGAATTCTGGGTAACTGAGTTCAGTTCAGAGTCCATTTTGAAATCCACAATGAACGACTTCATCTGTGGGTCCCAACCATTTACCCATGCTTGTGTGAGGCACATGATTTGCTGCCCCCTTTTTTATAACCTCGTTTTAAATCTTTGGTGAGAATTTAAGAACTCCGAGTCAAAATGCTAAAGTCCAAGTGAAGTCATGTGTCATTGGTGTTGAAGTCAAAGTTGGGTTGCAAGCCTTTTTTGATCCTGTCAAGCCTGTTAAAACATTAGATTCATGATGTGTGCCTGCCAAGTACAAGCCATGGCCTTCGAGTAAACACTATTACAATGTGCTCATAATGTAAGATTTCTTAGATTGCTTTTTCAGTGCCAACATTCAATACTGTAATGGAGGTCATAATAGAGCTCCAACAGCAAGAATGAGAGCATATCACAGATAGCTGCCTTCTAAATGCTGATATTCACTGCTATTGCATCACAAATTGATCTAACTTGTGCTGAGTGGGAAAATAAGGACTCTGTTTAAATCATGCACTGTGAATCAATAGCAAACTTGCCCACAGATGTATTACATCCTTATCATTTACAGGAACTGGCAGTTATTGTTATGGAACCTAACGTGTTTTTCATATTTGTTGGAGCCACTGTGTGTCAGCAGAATGAGTTAGTGCTGTCCTAGCTGCTTTAAGAGGTGGACTGCTCCTCTGAGCTTACACACACACGCACACACACACACACACACACACACACCCTTATTAATGATAATAGCTTAGCCTGGAGTCATGCACTAAGTGATGCATTTGAGTGGTTCAGCACTGGGCCTGTCAGTACTACAAACATTCTCTAAATGTTCCTCTCTATGGCTTTCTAAAGCTTTCCTTCTGCAGTACACTTTTTTCATCCTGTCAGAGTAAGGTTTGCTGAAAACTATGGTGACCAGATGTGTAAAGAAATACGATATAAAACTGTTTGTAAGACATTTTATAGAGCTGTGTGTGTGTGTGGACAGCCTGCTGACTCCTGCTGTACTGTGGAGATTGATCACAGTCATTTGAATGATGTCATGGTGCTCATTAGCTGCTTAATTTGCTTTCTCAGCGCAGTCAATGGGAACAGATTAGCCACTGATTCCACTACGGGCTTCAGACACTTGCTAATTATTAATTATGGTAGACACCATTAGTAAGTTTATGGATGCCTTTGTGTGTGTGTGTGTGTGTGTGTGTGTGTGTGTGTGCGTGCGTGCGTGCGTGCGTGCGTGCGTGCGTGCGTGCGTGCATGCGTGTGTGTGTGTGTGTGTCTGCGAGGAAGGTGGGAAGAAAGACAGTAACAGCAATAGAAGAGTGTTTGTGCAGTGCATCCTCAATGTTGCAGGAAATTCAATTAGAGAGAAGGAGGGGGACAAAAGGAGCAGCCCTTAGGGTAGTGTGGAGCTTTGTTCAGTAATAACAGCTCAGTAATTGTAGCCTGTAACGGCGAGGCCATGTCAGGTACTTGTGTCAGAAACACAGTCACATTCCAGCTTCACTGCAGCTGCCTGCACAACAAATGTATCCAAACTAACTGTAAAATATTCAAGTGTGTTAAAACTCATACTGAAGGGCAAAGGTATGGTATTTCCAGAAAATAAATGCCTAAACTTAGGGCGAAAAAACGTGACATGGTGTACATCACATAGTATTATGAGAAAAAGAGTGTATGAGTAAAGACAGGGTTCCCAAGTGTCCTGGAAAAACTGGAAAACAGATGACCAATTTTCCACTAAAAACATTCAAATGCTAACAATAGTTTATGGACAAGAGTATTTTTAATTGGCTGCACACTGTGAACACACATCACATATTGTAGCACAACAACATAACATTACAACTTAAGTGATCGAAACTCCAAACAATGTAAGTTCCATTATGCCTCAAATGTAAATATAAGTTACTGCTAGCTGGTAACTGTGGTAGTTTTATTAGGTTTATAGATCAACTTTGCTTTCTTCCTATCTTATTGATCAGCGTTAAATTGAGTAGCATGTTTGGTTCATCTGCTAAAGTTGGCGTTCTTGCTTACTTGTTTTGCTTACAAAGGTTAATGGTTTGTGGAGCATTGGTTTCAAATGTGAGTTTGATAATAATGAATGGGAAGCCAGGTGAAAATTATAAATGGCAGACCAACTGTATTAGGGTCAAACACTGGCTAAATACTGGCTACTAGTGATGTGCAGGTCAAGGTTTTTTATGACCTGCACCCACCTGATCCATTGTGAGAGCACAACCCGTCCCGGTGAACCTGTTAAAAACTATGCTAATCAACAACCCATACCCAGCCCAACCTGCAAAACAACTTTATGCATCATATAAGCACAACTGTCCATCAAAAAACACCTCCTTGCAGATCATCACACAAGTCAATGGTCATTTTAACTTCATTTTTGAAGAAGAACCACTGTCCTGCTTATCCAGGAACACATAAATACTGTTTGTCATAAATTCACCAGGTTATAATACAGATCAGCTCTATGTGCTGGCCTAGTTAGAAAAGAGCAGAGGAGCAGAACTGACCGGACCACCTACTTGCCATCATGGAATAAGAGGACTCCCAGCACTTATGTTTTCCACTTCAGGCATTGATCCAGAAACTGGAATATCCTCATCCTCAACTACCCCGCAACTTGCATCGACATTTGGGATGGAGATTCAGGTGTGTTATGTTGCTGGCAGCTAATGTTGCCTCAAGCAGTTAATTTGCAGCATAGATGAGGAGCGTGCTAAAGAGTTTTGGTGAACTCAGTTTCTTTCTAACTCCACCAGTGTCCCCACTGCTGAATGCTAATGGTTCATGGAAAGCTAAAGGTCACTCAAGGCTGAGAAAAATATTCAGACTGCAGAATCCAATCTGTCCTTGAAGCCCACACACTGCTCTATTGATACCTGCTTTGTAAAAGGATCAAGGCATGAATTTCTTTGACATGGTCAGAGGGAGTAGGTTTTTATGTACTCTGTGTGTCCGAGTATGAAGGTGCATTTCATACAGTATGCTGTATGTGTGAAGCAGTATTTGTGTCTTGTGCAATGTGTTCTGCCTGCATTATTTCATTCAAGCAGATAAAAGTGACACCTTTCTCTGCATCTATAAGTCTTTGTCTACCATTGTTGAAAACTCAGTGAGACACAGTTCACAGCTGCCTTGAAGAGGAACAACCTATTAGACACGCAGAAATGATGTCTCCTCCTGACATCATTACTCTGGCTCCACTTCAGGCTTAGAACAGGACATGGCTGACCCTCAGCTACTGATGTCTTTTATTCTACTAAACAGTCACGGCTTATTGTCATCTGGGTTGCCTCGGAGTGAAGGTGAAAATTAGCTGGCTACATAAATCACAAAATAAATCTCACCAAGTATTTGGAATATTTAAACACTTCGATAGCAGATCATTTATTTCACGCTGCACTAATCTATATGTTCTATAACAATGGATCAATTTACCATGTGTCATGTGAAGTGTTGCTCATTGTAATGAAACAGAGGATGATTTCCAGTTCTGGTCTGATAGACCATCTGTCAGTGTTCTGAACTATTTTCAAAGGAAAGAAGCTAAAGCCTGCTAGAGGTTAATGAGAAATGTTGTTGTATAAATATAAAACAATGAAAAAAATAGAAGACAGTCACCATAGAGGCTGAAATATCCATTACCTTCCGCAAAACTGAAATACTAATGAAAAGTCACAGATTTTGCCGTTCTTGGTCTAATTAGAAAAGTCATAAGGTCAGTAAAATGGAGAGGGCCCATCGCTCTGAGAGCATGACAATACTTATTTTACCTGTCTATACAGTGATAGACCAAAAGTCAACCGAGTATTTTATTTATTTATTTATTTATTACAGTGAACAGCATTGAAATCAGACAGCGTGTGATATATTCCGCCTGTTGTTGTGGCTTATTCTTCTTGTTTCACAGAGGAAGTCAGTTAAGGAGGTCTGAATAAGTCTGAATGTGGTCTGAATAATCTCAAATGCGTCCTCACTAGGTCTGGGTGCATTCACACCTGAACTTAGAGCTGTTCACATGTGATCGGATCACTCAGGATGGATGTTGATTCCAAATGTCAACAGACTATATGAAGAACAACTCCAACACGGCATTATCAGATAGAGCAGCGCTACAGGAAAGCTTGTGGGGGTCAAAAAGAAATTCTTTTCTCTTTTGATAGTATAGAGTGACCTGCCCTTAAAGCCTCCAAAAGACCTCCAGCTCCATGTGAAGCGGCTGAGGCGCAGTAAACTCCTTCTTTCATCTAAAGAAATTGATCCTTTGGGAAGTATAAACTTGCTCAGTACATTTCATGACAATTATTACATTAGATTTTATCCACAAAAGGAAATTTGGGCCTTATAGTGGCCCCATTCTGACAACCATTATAGTTGATCTCGAGAGAGAACAAGGCTAAATTACAGCACACAGAAACTGGTGTATTATATAACAATGTAAAAAATGTATATACTTCAAAGATTGTTATAGAGCAAATTTGGGGAGTTGAGGCTGCTGCTGTGTGTGTGGGCTGTATGTTAAGAGTATGTTTGATCCCAGCCTGGCAGAGTGTGTTTGACAAGAGTAATTGGCTATGTACAGCTTGTACCCAAAGACTATTGGATCCTTGCAGCTGTATGAATCACAAGGGTTAATACTCTCCAATCTTACTCAAGGCTACTGAACCACTGAGCAATTACACTGACCCAAAGGGACTGCAGCAGCACGGCCTTCCACTGCTCAGATAAAGGATGGAGATATGAAGCTGTGTTTCAGAGACGCACATAGAGCTTTTATTCTTTTTTAATTCTAACAATAAAAACTGAGCACTGGGCTGAACTCCATGAGATTTGTTATTTCTTTATCCATCTGACTTGGTCTTGATGAAACATGGGTTGCACTGAAAGGGCTGTTCACAATATAGGCCAAAAAATAGATCTTTTCTTCTGCCTGGTCTACAGGGAATCACTTGAGGGAGAAACAAGACTGTGGAAAATATGGAGGCAGAAACTGTGACAACTATCAAGAGAATCCTCTGCTATGCTCTTCAGTTACTGGAGCAAGAAAACCTAAATTTAGCGCAAGAGGAAGCCTGGGTGGAGCTGAGGTGGGACACATACACAACTACTGCTGTGACTCTGTGATTAAAGGTTAGCAAAGAGAAATGTTCAGCCCTCAGTAGATGCATGTGAAAATAGAAAATAGCCCTCTAGTTTCAAACTCTGAACATACATTGTTTTTCCAACATCCAAGCGAAGTAACAACAAGCAAAACACATTTTAAATCAAGTGGGACTAAACCTGTCACCTAACTGCTCCTGTTGGTTGTAACCTATCAGAAATATCTTTAATATCTTCTCAAGAAAAAAAAAAGAGCTTACTCTAGAAGTAAGAGGCAGTTTCACGTGCCCAAGCATGTTTGACCCCATCAGTCCAGTGTGTTTGACTAGTGTGAGTGCTCCGTACTGTGTTCAAGCACGGTACACCTCCTTGGCCCTGGCATGCTTGGAAGAGGTGTGCTTCAGTTACAGTTGCTCATGCACGAGCACAAGCACGGGTGCACAACGTGGACATGATGTATAAACATACACCGCCTTAAGCTCAAGGCACAAACACAAAATAAGCTACAAAAAAGCAGTAAAGTCATGTTGTCTGTGTTGTTCTCCATTGTGCTGCGACCGTGCTGCACTGTGATGACGTATGTACAAGAGATAACCGTGGTCAGGCCCGGTTGGGGCCGGAGCAATGTGAGTGCAGGCCAGCGGGGGACTGGGGAGGAGGGACAATCGTGCTTCGGCACGGTACAAAGCAACTGGACCAAGTGTAAGTGTGCCCTTAGATAGCTGCAGGTGCTTTATGTATGTTGCTTTTGTCTGCAAGTTTCTGCAGTTGTTCTAGAATGAACTGAGGGAAAATGCTTTTTGGGCCGCAGTGGAATTTTTCGATGCAAAACTGTGAGTGGCCACCAGGCCAGATTGGAAGCAAGGCTAAGCTGGGCCCTCCAAGGCCTGGGGCAGGTACACACACTGCATCACAGATGTTTGGGTTATTTTGCCCTGAATGTGGATTTGCAGGCAGGTTGCTGATGTCAATGTATTTTGCAGAGTGTTATTGGGGCTCCCACTGATGTAACAGCTAACAGAAAAACATTCTGTTAAATGCTTTATATAAAAATAACATTCAATGCTATGAAATGAGCTTGTGGAAAATGTTAATTTTTTTAAATATACAGTCAAAATGTTACTGTGGAATTCAGTTAAAACCAAAACATTTTAAGTGTTTTATACAACTCTACAAGCATACGTTTAATTTTAGTGTGAACATCCAGAATCATTGCAGATATGATGCAGCTCTAAATACAGTCAAAGGTTGCTGTGATTTGCACTATATATATATTTACATTATAGCAGCCCAGACTCACCTGTCTACAGATAATTAAGTGTACTAGAAGGTTGCTGTGGTACCTGCCTTGGGACCCATAACAACATAAACTAGAAAAATGAACCTAAGGAAACATTTTGTGGCAACATAAAGAAAAGTAAACTTCCAGAAAAGTGCATTGCCAATATTTATTCTAGTGACTGACAATGTAGCCAGCCTGTTAGACCACAACTTGGGGATGCTGATTATGTTCATGATCAAATCTCAAGAACATACACCTTCTAATAAAGAGATATTCATCAAGTAGAAATAAGCCATTTACAACAAGTTGTTGTAGTTAAGACAGCTAGCTTCTCTTCTTGAGGATAAGGAAAGGATATGAAAAAGGTTCCTGCACAAGGCCCAGTGTTTGCTATATGTTGCCAAACTGTCTCTTGGCTCATGGCTGAAGCATGATGACAGCAAGTGACAGAATGAGGATCACACAATCTGTGAACAACAACTGTATTGACCACGGCAGCTCTGGCATTTGCAAATGCCACAAACACCAGAACCTAGGCACCAACATCACGTTGCACAGAAAACAAAAGAGCAGATATTTTTCCAGCCAAAATAAAGATAAAATACAGCACACAACAGTCAGCGCTCAGTCGTCAATCCTATAACAGAGAGCAGGATGCTTTTATACGTTGCCTCTTTCAACACGATGCATTCACTCAATTAGGTTCTTTTCACTGACTGCCTCATCCTGCCATAATATTCCACTAAACACTTTATGTAAATCTGTCCTGTCCCTGTGCTGTTAAATATTGGAACGACTTCATTTCTGTACACTTAGCTCAGTGAGAGCTAATGCTGTGTTTATCATTTTATAAGTCCGGATGCTGTTATTGTGATATTTGTACACAATATGATTCCTGGAAGTGTTACATAATTCATTCATTCATTGCTGTGGATTTGAACTCAAGGCTCTCAGATGGAGACATCACAGATGCCTGAACAGTGCACTGCAGCTCCTTTTGTCCCCTATTTGTCAGGTAAAAGGGATTCAGAACCTTGAAAAACTTGAAGTATTCAGAGACAGGGTGCAGATGTCTTTTCAGGCTGTGGATTTTAGAAATAGTTCAGAAATAATGAGGGAACAAAACATAATAATGCACTCTGCTGCAGTGAACATCAAAGGGGATTAGCAGAATATTTTTGAAGTCTTCATTTGTTTAGCCATCGAAATAAATGCTCTTTTTTGTTTTGGAGTAAACAGATAAGGGATTTACATAATGTTCCAGCAACGTGAATGTGAGGTAAAAGTTGTGTGCAGTGAAAAAGTGCATACATCTTTGGTTAATAGTGTAGACATTGGTGAATGTTTTCACTACTTACATGAAGAGCAGTGATGTGTCTGTCATTCTGTCTCTGTTAACTCTTTCATCTGATGTCACTCAGTAGTCACTATGTGTCAGCTTGGCAATAAATCAACCTGAAATTAGTCAATTTCAACAGAATGGTAAATGATGGTCTTCCAGTCTACTGACCACTCGCTTAACAAAGTGCTGAACAACACTTCACATAGTGCTGTATTTTCTCCCGAACTTTTGTTGGTTTTACGTCTAAAATCTTAAGGGTTCATCCTCTGGGCAGCATGAACATGAACTAATTAATTAAAAATTAATTCATGCTCATGTTTTTATGACAGTTGTGTTGCACTCTGAAATGGTGGGGGCGCCAAATTGCACAAAGTACGAAGTACTACATAATGTTCCTTTAAAGAATTTCTGAAAAAGATTGTTTATTTTTGAGTCCCATTCTAAGTTCGTCATATACTGATGCTTTCCAAACTGACTATGTCAGGTAAGAAAAAAACAACTCCTTACAGCAACTTATAGCCAAAACCACAAAAACACAACAGCACTGGGTCCCTTTTTTAAGATGGCCAGGCATAAAGCTGTTGTCCAAAGTTTACATACACTTGTAAATAACATGTATATCATGGCAGTTTCCAGAGATCCAATGATTTCTACAGCTCTCAGTTTTTCTGTGAATGAAAGAGTGGAACACAAACTACTTTGTCACAAAAAAACACTCCTGACTTGAACCCATCAGAACATGTGGACTGTGCTGAAGAAACAAGTCTGTGCCAGGAAGCCAACAAATTTAGTTGAACTTCACCTGTTCTGTCAAGAGGAGTGGTTAAAATTCAGCTGAGGACGACCAGAAGCTTGTGGATGGATATCAAAAGCAGCTAACTGAGGTGAAAATGGCCGAGAGACATTTAACCAAATATTAGAATTACTGTATGTATATTTTTGATCCAGCAGATTTGGTCACATTTTCAGAAAACTATAATAAATTCATTACTGAACCAAACTTCATGAATGTTTTTGTGACAAAGTAGTTTGTGTTCCTCTCATTCCATCACAGAAACATGAGAGCTGTAGAAGTCATTGGAACTGAAGACTGCCATGATATACATGTTCTTTACAAGTGGATGTAAACTTTTGACCACGACTGTATAATAGTCGTGGTCAAAGAAATACACTATTAAACTGATAGCTTAAAAGTGGTATAATTTCAATATGCACTGAAGTGACCTTTAGGACTACTAGTAAGGCTTCAGACATGTACTAGACAGCATTAGTCTTTCCTGCTGTATGAACTGAGTATGAGAGTATGGGAGTTCATGTCTGACCTTTGGAACAGTGTGTGTGACAAACTAATCTTAACATCACTCACAAGCTTTTCTGAGCACAAAATTGCATCTCAGTTTTTTTCAGTCAGTGATACTGGCTCAGGTGTAATCATGTGACTACATACCATGTCTCACTCTCAAAATGCTAGCTATCTATATATCAAGTGTTTTGGATTAAAAATATGTTTTACTTTTAGCCTGAAACAACAATTTCAAGAATTTCATCTTAAGAATTCAACAGTAAACATATGCAAACTGTTGCAGTAATAACACACATTATTCCATGTTACTGAGGTGTCAAATGGCTCCGAGGTCGGTTCATATTTAGAGCACCACAGAGGCCATCAGCTGATCTTGTGTTATTCTGTGTTCAAATCTCCTGGGGACAAAGGACGCTTGTCTCCCAATGCTGCCTTTTTGTCCCGGGCTTTGAAGTGATTAAACAAATCTCTGCAGGCTCAAAGGTAATTTGTTCCACTCTCCACTCATGCCATGGACAGCAGGAGTACTACAGAGAGAAGAGCTGAATGACTGAAGTTTCATTTTCATTTTCACTGCCAACTGTATAATGTGAGCCTGCTGCCTCTATCACAGGGACTTCAGGACATCTTTTGAAATATCACATTTGTCAACCTTTAATATGCTCCAGCACTGTCCAACTGCCCTAATACTCAGACTAAGTAGACCCGTTGTACTTATTATTACACCAGAATATGATATTTTGTTTTAATGACTATTCTATCACACCTTGGCAAAGTGAGGGGGCACTGATACTGAAAATCATTTTATTTTACACAAGCCAGAGCACATTTACATTTGTTACTGTAAGCCCTCTGTTCCAGCAGCCACACAGGGGCTCTGCTAATTGGCTCTCTGCTGCTGTGTGCATAAGTTGATAGCAGCATCAGAAGCTCGGAGACAGGCCCCATTAGTGAAAATAGTGAACCAGCAAAGAGACCTTTGTGATTCTTCGCTAATGAACAACAACATTATGCTTTGGCCCTCACATCCATTTCTGTACAAGTTGCTGACCATTAACCTGTCAAAACTTCCAATTTCAAAAGCTCAAATTAAAGTCGATTATATCATTAACCTTCAGACAGAAAGATTTATCTTTCTCTAGTTATGTCATCAGAGTGCAGAGTTTGAAGAGTTCTAAAACCTCTGTGTTGTCAGTCCCCTCAGATAAACCCTTTGATATAAACCATGAAAACATAGTTACACCTCCATGGCCATAACAAATGTTGAAAATATGCTTCCAGGGCTCTTGTTGGAATGTATTCTTCATGTACGAGCTGATTCTATTCAAACTGTGTGATGTGTTCAAAATGAGGACTCTCTACAGGTTTACTCAGAGCCTTGAATTCTTTGTCCTTGCCATCAGTAATTGTTCAGTACGTGGTCTTCAACATTTACTCTTTCAGCTCTCCCTGAAGTATTATTACTCTTTCAGCTCTCCCTAAAGTATTAGCTTTATAAAACTTTATTAAACTCTGTCTCACAGATTCAGCTTGCCCTTGAAACATGGACGACATGTACAATAACTAAAACACCTGACAATACAATGCTAACTGATACACCCCGAAAATTTCACCTTTCTGATACAATGTTAACAACAAACAGAAGACTGTTGATACAGAAATGTAATAATCCAATCTTGTGTTGTATAGTTGTTAATATAAAAACACTGACTACTGAAGTTTTAAACATCACACTTTATGTGCCAGTGACTATGGATTTAATTGATGTACATTCTGACTGAGGTAAGCAAGTCTTTCTGCACCACTGCAGGTTTAATAAGTAGTAATTTGTGAATCACTTTTATATCGTGGTGTTAAAACTCAATTAAGTCCTCCCATGACTTTGAATTAAGCTAGCCTAACTGCTAATTACAAATAGCAGTCTGTGTTGATATGAAGAGCTAAAATGAGATTGTCAGTGTGTCACTTTCAATTGGACCGTTAAATAGATTCTCCTGTTCCTGCTAATAACAGCACAGTACCTGTGTCAGCATCAAAGGCCTGCTGAAATGAGATTGCTTACAGTCAACATAAGAAGCCTCGCCTCATTTCGATTTTGGCGGCTGTTGTGGTTTCTCTACAAACTGTGACATTGACAAATGCATCATTCTCTCTTTGCACAGTATAGATTTGGGCTGTGCATGTCAATTCTCCTGTGCAACAGAAGGAATTACTTGAAAGGTGGTGTCACTCAATAAAGTCTGGTCAGAGGATCAAGCAGTGGTGAAGTGGATTGACAGGAGAGTCTTGATTAAACGGTTGGCCCATCTATCATAAGCTGAGGGAGAACATGTCAGCACTATTGAATGATCTCATGAATTCAGAAATTTCCTTCCCCCTATAAATCATTTTCATCACTTTCACAACCAATACCTCACAAAACACTGATGTGACTTTCTTGTCAACCCAGCTGACGGCAGAGCTTATAGATTTAAACCTTAATACAAAGTGAAACCAAAAAGACCATAGCATTCCTATATTTTCCATTACTGCTGACCTTTCTCTTGGTTTTCACAGTTGCTGAGGCTCACTGCAATGTAAATTAAGAAAACACAAGAATGTGTCGAGTTAGAAGAAAATAACTTTGGCTCTGCTGCATTGATTTTGATTTATTTGTTTAGATTGTGCACCGTGACTCTGACAGTGTTAATGGAGTGCAATGATGAAAGTGAAGTACTCTTTTAAGGAATGATCACCACTCTCAACCCAACACATTCTCACTATCAGCTCATCAAATACAGCAGCTTTGTTAGTGGCCTTAAGCTTCTAACTATGACACTCTCCCTTTCCCTCTAGTGCCAGTATTGCACATGCAGGGCTCTGCAGTCTAGTTAGCAATAATACATGTGCAACCTCTGGATAGAACATCTGGCTGAAATACAGTTCACATGTTATGACCAATGTTGGGGAGCATTACAAGATTACTGTGATTAAAAAGTAACTTGTTATACAGGATGCATGTTATTATTAAATGTATTGACTAACAACAGTGAATAGCATATGCTATAACTCAACAATAACCAGAATGACAGACGCAATATCCAGCTCACAGCACAAAAAAAATGACATGATCATTGTAATGAATTTTCTCTGTGAATTTCCAAGTGTCGAGAGTCTGAAGGTTGATTTTCATACTGTTGTGAAACAGTGGCTGCCCGGAGGACTGGAAACATAAATTCAGTGATCTTAGACAGTACTGCATGCTTTGGAAAAAAGTCGTTGTAAAGGATACAATTTGGGGTTAAAATATCTAATCCTTTAAAAACATTACAGAACCAAACAAACTGTAGTGAAGCTTTGATACAGACAGAGTCAGAGGGAGTGATTGACCTTCAGCTGATGGGTTGTATCCATGGGCTGTTTTCTAGGACCACTTCAAACATAGAACCAGAGCAGCAGATGTCACTGATTGTCTTCATTATTGATGCTCAGGCTGCTTTTGGAGTCTCAGCTGAGACATGTAAAAGATATTCAGCAGGCCAACCCCTGGAATGACTTTATACAACACTGGAATATAAAGCAGCAGCAAAAGGTATTTATTTATCTTTTTAAAGAGGAAAATGACATCAAGGCACAGAGCCTTTCTTGTCCAACAGAAAATGATTCTATGTTAATGAAATTAAAGGCTAATCCCTGGCTCTGTTGCTGGCAGCACGCAGGACTGTTTCTGCTGCTCTGGTCTTAGAAGATGATATTCAAACTGAGTCTGAGGTTACCAATATTAAAATTCAACAAAATCAGCCTCCCCAAAGGAGACAGTGTACCAAGGGCCAGGAAACTCTTTATTTATCATTATCATATTGTGAATATATGCATACATTTGCAAATTCTGGCCTTGGTTTAGGCTCTGCTCAGTCACTCTGATGTGTGCTTTTAATTTCAGCCCTACTCCGGCAGCAGGAGACCTAAGTTAATATAATTGTAAATCAAGTGTCCAGCTTGAAAATATGAGAAACATATTCTTACTAAATTCATGGTATTGGTGTAATGTTCTTGACACACTTCCCCAAATACTACAGGACACCAAGAGCGCTTAGCTTCTTGATTCAAAAGATTTCCCTATTTCTATTATTGTTGCTCTGTATCTGGTGTGTAAATAGGGAACTGCAAACATGTTAAAGTTCTCATGAAGTCAAAATTGATGTTTAGTGTTTTTATCACATAGATCTTTGTCCATATTTCACCTTTAAAAAAAAGGCCAACAATGTCAAAAAGTTCTTTTGTCCTATTTTAAAGCTTGTAATTTCCGGGTAAACAATAGCACAAAATTGTTGATGATACTAATTTTGCATCCCGTAAAGTTTATTAAGAGTTTATTGATGTAGCTTTGTTGCCAAAGTTACTTCTAACCTAACTGCTGCTGAATGTAGCTGCTGTACACCGACTAAGTTAGCGGTCCTGTTTGCAGACTCAGCCCCAGGGGGCCAGCAGCCAAACCCATCAAGAAAACTACCTCAATACTGTATTCCTAGTCATCAAACTGGCCTTCGTCTTCTCAGGGGTTGTGTTGTTCCGTCCCAGTCCTTCAATGTTCACTGGGAGCTGTCAGTGCGGCCAGAGCTGGCAGACTGCTAGCTCCATGGCAGGGGCGTTACGCACATTTAGCACTCTTGGCTAATGTAAAAGCCAATCAATATCTGCTACAAGTCCCTCCCTAGCTACCTGTTTTTAAAAGAAACATGTAACTATGTCAAAGCAAATAATACACCACTGGTCATTTAATCAGAGCTTCAACATAGCAACTTTATAAAGTTATAATTTGTTGTGTTTTGAGCTCGTTCTGCTGACATAAAATCAAATCTCTCAAGTGAAGTAAGAAAAACTGTTTGTACTTTGTATGTTCTTGTAAGACCCATCACTTATAGTTAGAAGGTTACTGATCTGTTTTCTTGTGTAAAATGTAATAATTCAATAATATGCCACTAACAATCTAGCATAGGCATTCATGCTAATAAAGCCTATTTAGATTTGAGCCTTTAAAGAAGTTAGGGTGTATTTGATATTGCCGTCTTGGTCTTGTTCCTCAAACATCATAATCAATTGTGCTTCAGGACCATCATTTCAGCTGACCACTCACACAGTTGTGATGTCTTAGCTTTGCGACTTGTCTTAGTGTTGTTCCTGGAACATGATAATTAATGTTGCTCCAGGAGATTCATTTAAACTTATAAAACAGCAACAAAAAACACATCTTAAGCAAGCTGTCATGGCTGAGTGTGTTAAGTATAGGACTCTACTCAGAAGACTGGGGTTTGTACCTTGTTTGTAACATTCTTATATTGTTCAATTATTCTTTTTGCACTTATGATTTTCCATTTCTTTACATTTTTCTGTTACTGTTTGGTTAGGTTTAGGCTACAAAAATACTTGGTTAGGTTTAGTAAAAGATGGTCTGGGTTAAAATAGACCCTTTCACAAGGTTAAACACGTGTTTGAAAGGATAACTTCTCGTGTGCGTATTGTTCAGTCTATTTCCACAGGTTGCTAAGCTATGACATTACAAAAAAAGTGATTGGTCAGTTTCAATGATGGTCCCGGAGCAACATTAATTGTGATGTTTCAGGTTCATGTTTCAACACCAACACAGCGATACAAGATCATGCGAGGAGTTTTAGACCTTGGTAGCACTGTGGAACAATGTTTTTACAAGGGGGTCCTGTTCTGTTTGCATCTTGTGGACACACACAAGAACATGAATGCATGTGCACACGTGAAGCACTACACTTTCATTTGTTTTGGTTGATAAAACACCTACTGTTAACAGAACTGAACTTAGCACCTGCACAATTTAAGAAAGCCGTTAATTTTTTGTTTGCCCCGCTCCATCACATTTTTTGTTACTTAATTTGTAACATTTCTGTTTGTGTAAGCAGATAAAAATCAAAACTCAAACTCTGTGTACATGAAATTTACTACCTTTAATCTGTGGCTTTAAAAAGTCCCTAACAAATGCACCAGTTACTCCTGTTAGAACAGGACCAAATCCATTTCTATTGACTCCATAGTCTCTATGGGATTCCTGATCAATAGTGTATCTGACTGAGCAGCTTAAGATATCTTGACTTGTAGACACACTGCACTGTATACATATAAGAGAGAGGAAAAATCTATGGGGCTCATGTCTTGAATGACTGACATGCATATCTGAAGTGAAACCCTCTGTGATTTCACCTGTCATTCAGGCCCTCCCCTGCTCTCAGCAAGCACTAATCCCTTCTCTTTATACACACACTGTTACATCATAAACTGTTTATTATGTTCTATTATTGAGGCTGATATCACTGATGCCCCTGTATGGCCTTTAATATGGAGAATGATCCATGAAATGCAGAGGAGCTGCTGTTAACTAGAGGAGACTGAATGAATACCAGAACACACGGCTGAGGAAGGTGTGAAAAGAGAATAGCATCTCAGTGTTCATCACCTCCTTCTAGTCTCAGTTGAACTTGATGTGTGCTGTGTTCAAGCCTCTTTATCAGTGTCTTAATGTTGCATCAGCCTGTTGTTGCTGCTGCTGCAGGCCTCATGGTTGCCCGAGATTCAACCTCTTATAGCTCTGAGGCTGTCTGAACAGGCAGCAACAGAGTGCAACACAAACGCAATCCAAGGGGTTAAGCAAAATCAGTGTAACATTCAGGATGCTCTCATGCATTGTGACTCCATTTAGTCCATTCTTTAACAAGACGACAGTCTGATGCACATGATGAGCTGAAGACTCTTTGGCATAAACTTGTTGAATTTTCAAAAATGTGTAATGTTTTTGATGCTAGCACAGTTTAAACATTTTATCTCTTTAAAATTATAGTGTGTTACTGTGAAGTAATGATTTCACAGTAATGAAAGAACACTTGAGTATTGAGTCTTCTGTCAGAGAAACTTCTTCTCATTATGGAGAGATGACCCAAAAAGCGTCCTTGAATATACAAACAGGAAACCTGATTTTTCAGAGCAGATCTGTTCACAACTGCAGTAAAACAATGATAATGTCCCTTTTACTCATAGCATACACGACTTCCTCTTCTCTGTGATAGATCTATATCAAGTTTCAACTAAAAATGAAAAATGAACAACTAGTGTTGACATTATGTCACAGACGCCTGTGTTGCAGAGATGTCTACTGACATTAGCATGCTAACCAGCTAGCCCCAGCTCGTCCTGTCTCACAATACCATACCATCCATACTGTATATCTACCCTGTCTTCAAACTGATCTCTGTTGGTCTCAGAGACTGTGTTTAGCCCCAGTCAGGTGTCCAGCTGTGTTCACTGGGAGGCAGCTGAGGCTGAGCTGTTGCCTGCAGTGACTCCCGTCAGCTAATAGGGCCAGTTAGCTCCATGGCTAAGCCTAAAACCCAGAAATCAGTTAGCATTTTTGCACATTTGGTTCCCTCATCTCAAAGTAAATGAGTTTTTTTAATTTGTTTTCAGTTAAATGTCAAAAAGAAGGTCTGTGGTTAACACAGGCTTAAAATATTTACACGTTTTGTAATGTGTCTAAATGAGACTATAGAAGTTGTCACGGATGGAAGTAGTCCATCTCTACAGGTTACATTAGTTACAAACTATTCTAACTCTAACTTTACAACATGGAGATGAACCAATTTACAGAAAACATGTATAGTAATTGTGTAGTAAACTTATTTTCAGCAATAATCTAAAAGCCAATTCAAAAATGTCATTGACTTTTGTCAAGAGAGCCTGGGCGATGCTTACTTCTGTGTTGGCCAAAATATGTCATCGCTACACCTCTCTATAGTTTTGGAGCTACGTTTGAATTCTGGCCATTTTTTTTTCAAATTACACCTTTAAATCATATCGATGAGAGAATATATAGGATTTAGTCTGTATGTCTTGTCCTGTCCAATCAGAGGACTAAGATCCGTGCACCACATTATGCACACAGAGACGCACCGCAGCGCTCCTCCTCCTCCAGTTCAATAGAGCATTTTGCTCATGTACAGTCAAACAGAGTTGTTGTCATCATCTTTATTGATTATTGATCACTATCAAAGGCAAACTCCATGTAGAAAGATAGGACTGTCAGTAGCTGTGCTCGCCTTATAGTGGCTCTGTAAAAAACAATATTGGTATTGTTCATTAAACACAGACCATTATCTCCTCAGCCGTGAGGATGGGACAGCAGCAGCAGAAGAGTTACTCTTAATGGTGGAAAGTCAGTTCAGAGGCTGCATAATTCACACATAATAACAAAAGAAAACCAATAAGATGAAAAACAGAACTTTGAGCCAAAGCTTGTCTCTGCAGGTCCTCTGAGGGACAATATGACTCCCACTGTTAACGTTATTAATCCAGCTCTAAAGGTTAGTATATGTAGTATTGACTTTATTCAGCCTCACTTGTTGCAGGTACATTATGTATTAGATCAATGTCCAGCTGCACAGTGAAGGTTTCATTCATGTAGCTGAAACCCTGGAGGCTGACCGCAGAGCTCACTGCACAGCCGATTGTACTGCTGGTACACTGCTGGAGTCTGCTTCTCACATGAAAAACACACACTGATATTAAGCTAACAAACACACACACACACACACACACACACACACACACACACACACACACACACACACACACACAACTGGAAGTCCCTCTGAGACAAAAAAAAAACGACCAGAAAAATATTGCCCCATCGCGGTGGAGTTTCACATAATGTCATGTTTTCTTTCTTCTAACAACAATGGCAAGACAACTTACTTTACTAAAATAAGTGGACATTTCCGATATGCTGTCCTAACTCTGACAATCCTGGTATTATCACAATGCCATTTGCCATTTATCTGATGGAGATAGAAAAGCATGGATGCTCGTAATTCATTCACGACTTTCCTAGTATGGGTTAAGCTCCAAAAAAACGGAATTACTTCCCCTAATGCAAAGTGATGGTGTCTTTTTTTAGATCCTCCTTGCCTGGTAAGCGCCTAGGCTCCATGCCACTAGTTTCCAACACAATCTTTCTGTTTAGAATAAACTGGCTCCAAGTTCAAGCAGACATACCTGTGTGATGTCACTTCTGGAGGAATATTTGCAGATTTGACAAAGCTCCTCAAGGGCCACAGAAGACTCAGGCTGCAGAAACAGTTTTTAAAGGGTTAAGCCGTACTCAGACAACATGATGAGTAAATGGAGTGTGACATGTGAAATCAGCGGACTAGCCCATCAATGTAAAGATCAATTAAAAATGTCACATTCAGGTCAATCTGTTGTCCCATAACCCTTTAAGGAATGCAGTCACACTACATTTGCCATGTGAAATATGATTGCTAGATCTGCTTGAGTCAGATAATACATTGAAAAAAATACAGTGAAGTCAAATCAATGCTAATTTTCGTAGATGTCTTGATGCTCCACTTGGGAATCGATGGGTTAAATTCCTGTCAATTTAGAAAAGGTTTAATAACAGTTCACCTGCAGAGATGCTCTTGTTCAAATCACTACAACAAAATGTCATCAGGAGCTGATTAACACTGTAGGGCACTAATAGGCTTGTTCTCGAGTCTATAAAGGGAGTCGACAGAGGGGAGTCATAAACAATTCATTAAAAAAAAAGTCACTATCACCAGGTTCGGTCAAAAATATCTCAACGTTGGATTTTCTGCTCTGTCCTACCATTTATAAAATGCTTTTGGATTTCAAAATATCCAAATATATAATGTGTATCACAATATATGCTTAAAATATTGCAATATTATTTTAAGGCCACATTACCCTAACCCTACTAGCCACATGCTAGGCAACTGTGGCAGAAATGTACTAAATATTTCACAAATAACTGTAGACCAATCAGTACCTCTTAGGATTGATCTATGCAAACTGATGCAGTAGCAAAATCTCACTTCTTGCCCCTTGAACTTAAGTTATTCCTGAGCCTTTCTGAATGACTGCCTTACAATAAGGGCTATAACAGAATGTCAGAGCTCAAACAGAGACATTTATTTTTCATTGCCAGCTTAATGGACTGTGATCTGTCCCTGGAGTTTGTTTCGAGTGAAGCCTGGGGCCTCGGAGTCTGAACAAAAGGCAAAGACAAATCACCGAAAGGAAACAGAGAAATAAAGAGTCATTTCAGTGGCAGCATGATTCAATCAATGTCACTGTCAGAGATGAGCTGATGTTAGAACATTATCGGTTGTTAAATTGGGTTTGGGATTTAATTTAAAAACTAATAACCCATTTGTTATGTAATACAAAGTTTTCCTGTTTTATCATTCCCTCTGTTTCCTCTTGGATTTTGTGCCTAAACCTAAACATACAGTACTGTAAGCACAGCTTCACATAAAAAGGAAAACATTTATTTTGGAGATTGGGTTGCAACAACTGTTGTGTGTTGTTGCACTATGCGAGTTTCCTTTCTCTGTGCCTTAGCGTGGTATGCAAACTACTGCTTGGTCTTGGTGGTAAAGATAGCAGAGAGGTCTGTAGGAACATCCTCCCAAAGTTGGACACAGTGTATGCTAGCAGTCTACACAAGAAGGTTAGCAACCTCAGTCAGTCACAGTCTGTTTGTCCCCACTCATCATGCAATCCTTCCATACTGGACTGAATCACCTGCCATGTATATGCCTAAAATGTATATCCAGATAGAGGACACTTCTATGCTCAAAAGTCTCTGTATTGTTTTTACTGATTAACTGGTTACCAACATAATTTCGTTGTATGCCTGTAGTGACAAATAACATGTCTAATATTTTATGGTACATGTCAACAGGATCTGTCATTTCCACGCCTCCCTTTCATTGTCTGTGTAAGAAGCTGTCGAATGTATTCTGGTAGCGATGCGTTGCATTTCGACAGACTGGGAGTCACGTTGCCCGTTCCTCATTAGCATTAAGCATAAAGTGGAGATCTAGGCTACTTTATGCAAATCAGGGGTGTCCAGCATGAAGCTGCCGCCCCTGGAAATTCCTGAAAAACTAGAAAGATTCAAATGAAATGAGATTCAGCAGCTACACGGCTTATTTCTCATCTGAAATGTTCTCCAAAACACATTTTGGTAAACTATTTTTGCAATAAAAGAAAAGGAGGGTGTACCCTGTGTTGGTCAAGCATTCAATGCTGGGAAGCAGCACAAGCTATTGCGTCCAAAAATTGCCCTTGTGGACACACACAGAAGCAGAGCCAGAGACATAATAGAGAGAGAGACAGAACACTTAAGGCATTTTGAATAGAGAAGTCCGGTTTTAGCTTTATACAGCAGTCGAAACATGGTTGCATTGATGGGAGCGCACAGCTGATATATATAACAGTTTCAACTGATTTGGTGTTGTTGCAGATGGACTTCTATTAAGCATGAAAGAAGAGGATAACAAGCTAATGTGGAACATTATCAAGCAGGATGATGTTGATGAAGGTTCTCAGTCATCCAGGTCATGGTAATTCTAGGTGCTGTATCGTAGGTAAATGGACGTGTTTCAGTTTCTTGAAGACATTTCACCTCTCATCCAAGAGTCTTCTTCAGTTCTAACTAACTGGAGGGGAGGTGCAGGCTTTTAAACTCTGTGTGGGAGTGTCCTTACAGAATTGTTAAGGACATGTGTGAGCTCTGAGTTTCAGAGTCGTTAGAGCCACTTGTGGGTCGTTGACTTATTCATGTGGGTTGCTAGGGCTAGGTGAGCCCAGGTGTGAATGGTTGTTAAGCTGTCTGGGAGGGAACTCAGTACTGCATTGTAGGTGGGTGATAAGTAATGTCTTAGGCCGCCTCCTCTGTTCAAAGACGGTCGTTCCAGTTTGACATAGATGGATTCCTTTACTCCTCTTTCAAACCATCTGTCTTGTCTCTGGACAAGATGTTTACACTGTTGTCCTCAAAGGAATGAGTTTTCTCCTTCAGATGTAAGTGACAGCAGAGTCTTGACCTGAGGAGTTGGACCTCCTGTGTTGTGCCATTCATTTATGGAGAGGTTGTTTTGTGCAGTCCTGGCTGCATTGACTAGCATAAACTACATTACTCTGTGTATGCCTGGGTGTTTTGTCGTTAGGATGGACAAGTTTCTGCCTCAGCGTGTTGGTAGGTTTGAAATGAACCTGGATATTGTAGTGAATGGACTTACATAATTCACCCTTGCATTTTGTAGTTCTATACACTTATGTCATGCGATTAGTTCTTATTGTGTTATGCATGTAGGAAGTACTGTTCCGGGATCACGGTCCCTTTAAGAAACTATGTTGTTGTCTTGACGACGAGCCCTGCTCGTTTTTTGGTTACTGTACGTCGCCATCTTGCAAGTTAGTTTTACTTCCTGTGTCAATAAACGAGGCACACAGTTTGTGCACTCAAGCTGAGAAATTAATCTTACCTTTTTTATACAATTTCCACATTGGTGACCCCGACGTTTGTTGCTGGACGTATCCAGAACCACGACACGACCATGACCGCGAATGCTGTTACCCTTAAGCTTCCAGAATTCTGGGAATCGTCAGCGTCGGCATGGTTTGCTCAAACCGAAGCACAGTTCGCGTTGCGGGACATTACCGCTGATGCAACACGGTACTACTACGTTGTGTCGGCTCTCGGAAATACAACGGCGTCCAGAGTTGTGAGCCTCCTTAAAAATCCTCCAGAGACTGAGAAGTATGACACGCTCAAAGCCCACCTGTTGAAAACGTTTGAACTGTCGGACGCTGAAAGAGCCAGCAGGCTTTTCTCCCTTCAGGGGCTGGGTGACAGCAAACCGTCTGAGCTCATGGACCGTATGCTGGATTTACTGGGGGAGCACAGACCCGATTTTCTTTTTGTGCAACTTTTTCTGCGCCAGCTGCCTTCCACAGTAAGGGCTGCGTTAGCTAACACCACGATCACTGACTGCCGTGAACTAGCTGGAGAAGCTGATAAATTTTTCCTGGCGAGTCAGGGACAGTGTGTCATGGCCGCGCTGCCCGCGCACATTGCTCCTGCGGTGGATTCCACGCTCGTCGCTGCAACCTCTTCCCGTCAGCTGCACTCTTCAAATCAGCGGCAGTTTTCAAGCCCCCAGCAGTCTTCAGACTTGTGTTTTTACCATGCAAAGTTTGGACCGAAGGCTCTTAAATGCCGTGCGCCATGCAAGTTCGGCGGCTCGGGAAACGCCAGGGCCGGCACTCCGTAGTGGCCATGAGTGTCGGCCGCGCAGGCAGGCTACTTTTTATTCGGGACAGCATCTCCGGGCGACGTTTCCTATGCGACACGGGAGCACAGAGGAGCGTCCTGCCTGCATCCCGTCTGGACACGGTGACCGACAGCCACGGCCCCCCTATGGAAGCAGCAAATGGGACCCCCATCCGCACGTATGGACAGAGGTACGTTGAGCTATGTTTTGGCGGGCAGCGGTTCGGCTGGAACTTTGTCATAGCGAAGGTCGCCGTTCCCCTCCTGGGCGCTGATTTTCTGTGTGCACATGGACTGCTGGTGGATGTACAGAACCGCCGTTTGATTGACGCTGTCACGTTCTGTTCATATACATGCTCGCTTGGGGGGGCTGATGCCATCCGGTTGTCGAGCATGCTCTCCTCCTCAGATGATTTTCACCGTCTGCTTGCCAGTTTTCCAACCCTCACTCAGCCCACGTTCTCTGCGTCTACTGTGAAGCATGGTGTGGAGCACCACATCGCCACTACGGGTCCACCCGTCTACGCCCGTGCTCGGCGCCTCGACCCGACCAAGCTAGCCGTTGCTAAGGCTGAGTTTTCAAACATGGAGCGCCTGGGTATTGTACGCAGGTCGGACAGCCCGTGGGCCTCACCCCTTCACATCGTCCCCAAGCCTGGTGGCGGCTGGCGCCCGTGTGGTGACTACAGGCGGCTGAACGAAGCGACGAGAGCCTGACCGATACCCTGTCCCCAACATTCAGGACTTTTCAGCACACCTGGCTGGTATGGTGATTTTTTTCTAAAGTGGACCTCGTCCGGGGTTATCATCAGGTGCCTGTACGCTCACTGGACATTCCCAAAACAGCAGTGATCACGCCGTTTGGACTTTTTGAGTTTTTGAGAATGCCTTTCGGCCTTAAAAACTCAGCCCAGTCTTTTCAACGTCTCATGGACTCTGTGTTACGTGACCTGCCTTTTCTTTTTGTGTACCTGGATGATATCCTGGTGGCGAGCGCGTCCAAATCCCAGCACCTGGTGCACCTCCGAGCGCTTTTCGAGCGGCTCAGCCAACATGGACTGATTATCAACCCCGCCAAATGCCAATTTGGGCTCTCCACCATTGATTTCCTGGGGCACAGAGTCACCAAAGACGGGGTGGTCCCACTCCCATCAAAGGTGGAGGCGGTCACGCATTTTCCACGCCCGCCCACTGTCAAGGCTCTGCAGGAGTTCCTCGGCATGGTAAACTTCTACCACCGTTTCGTCCCTCGGGCCGCTCAACACATGCGACTACTGTACAAGGCCTTGAAAGGTAGTCCCACACACACTGTGGACTGGACTGAGGAGAGAGAAAAAGCTTTTGCCGACACCAAGGCCGCCCTGGCGGACGCCAGCATGCTCGCACATCCGTCTCCCACAGCCCCCATCGCCATCACCTCTGACGCCTCGGACTACGCTGTCGGTGCCGTCTACGAGCAGTGGGTGGGCGGGGCCTGGCAACCGCTTGCCTTCTTCAGCCGTCAACTACGCGACAGTGAGCGGAAGTACAGCAATTTCGATCGAGAGCTGCTTGGGCTCTACCTTGCCATCAGACACTTTCGCACCCTGCTGGAAGGTCGCCATTTCACCGCTTTCGTCGATCACAAACCACTCACTTTCGCCATGGCCAAGGTGGCTGAACCGTGGTCCGCCCGCCAGAAACGTCACCTGTCCTACATTTCAGAGTTCACCACAGACCTACGTCACGTGGCTGGAAAAGACAACCCGGTGGCAGACTGCTTGTCACGGGCTGTGGCAGGAGCAGTCCATGTTGGCTTGGATTACAGCCGCATGGCAGCAGACCAAACCACAGACCAGGATGTGCAGCTCCTGAGAACCTCGACTACAGGTTTGAAAATAGAGAACGTGGTTTTTGATGATGCCGGCACCACGCTCCTGTGTGATGTTTCCATGGGCAGCCCTCGGCCAGTTGTTCCAGCAGGATGGACACGACGAGTTTTCAACGCCATACATGGTCTGTCCCACCCCGGTTCGAAAGCGTCACAGAGACTGGTGGCAGCGAAATTCGTGTGGCACGGCCTCAAAAAGGACGTTAGAGACTGGGCTAACACTTGTATTGACTGTCAGCGGGCCAAAGTGCACCGCCACACAAAAGCCCCGTTGGAGATGTTCCCGGTGCCGGAGAGACGTTTTGATCATGTAAACGTGGATCTTGTCGGCCCTCTGCCCTCCTCTCATGGTTTCACTTACCTGTTGACAATGGTAGACAGGACCACACGTTGGCCTGAGGCTGTGCCGCTGTCATCACTGACGTCTGTGGAGAGGACGCGGGCATTCATCGGCACCTGGGTTGCCCGTTTCGGCACCCCTTCGAACATATCCTCTGACCGTGGGGCGCAGTTCACGTCTGAGCTGTGGAACGCCGTTGCCCAGAGCCTTGGGGTGAAACTGCACCGCACGACTGCTTATCACCCGCAGGCTAACGGCCTCTGTGAGCGGTTTCACAGATCGATGAAGGCTGCTCTTCGTGCTGGCCTAAGAGACTGTAACTGGGTTGACAAGCTGCCGTGGGTTATGCTCGGCATCAGGACTGCACCAAAGGAAGACCTACAGTCCTCTTCCGCAGAGCTGGTTTATGGCCAGCCTCTGCGGGTTCCAGGGGATTTTGTCCCCAACACCACCGTACCTTGGTCAGCAACTCTGCAGCGGGACACGCTGCTGGACAAAGCAAGGCTTTTTGCACCTGTTCCTACCTCACACCACGGCCTACCTCAGTCACATATCCCCGCTGGGCTGCAAGCGGCTGAATATGTCTTTATCCGGCACGACGCCCACAGGGGACCCCTACGCCCACCCTACGACGGCCCATTCCGTGTGTTGGAGACAGGGGACAAACACTTTGTGGTGGATGTGGGCGGCAAACCGGAGCGGCTCTCCATTGACCGCCTCAAACCAGCTCATCTGGATGTAGCTAGGCCCATTGAGTTGGCTCAGCCCCCGCGACGTGGGCGGCCAACAGCTCTGCCCCCACCCCCCGCTCCCCTCCTCTCCACCGCCCCCACGCTTCGACCACCACGCCCGGGTCGTGGCGGGACACCTGCCGCAGCAGTACCTGTACGGCGCAGTCGTTGTGGCCGGGTAATACGGCCACCTCGCAGATGACTGTTCTTTTTTCCCTCATATGGTGAATTCTGGGGGGACGTGTGTAGTGAATGGACTTACATAATTCACCCTTGCATTTTGTAGTTCTATACACTTATGTCATGCGATTAGTTCTTATTGTGTTATGCATGTAGGAAGTACTGTTCCGGGATCACGGTCCCTTTAAGAAACTATGTTGTTGTCTTGACGACGAGCCCTGCTCGTTTTTTGGTTACTGTACGTCGCCATCTTGCAAGTTAGTTTTACTTCCTGTGTCAATAAACGAGGCACACAGTTTGTGCACTCAAGCTGAGAAATTAATCTTACCTTTTTTATACAATTTCCACAATATGATGTTTGTTAAAGATCCTCCTGAGTTTCTCAGATATTCCATGACATAAGGAAAGACGATGTTGTTACGTTTTCTCGTCTCCTCCTCTCTGTCTGCTCTGGATCTTTTAGAGGTTTTGACAAAGGTCCAGTTTGGGTAGCCACAGGTTTTAAGTGCTCCCCTGATGTGCTTCTGTTCCTTCTCCTTCCCCTCTGACTTTGTGGGCAGGGTCTCAGCCCGATGGTTTAGGATTCTGATGACCCCCAGCTTGTGTTCCAGAGGGTCATAAGAGCTGAACAGCCAGTATTGGTCTGTGTATGTAGGTTATCTGTACACCTCAATGTTGAGGCTGTAAAAGAAGTCAGTGTTGAAAAACTGTGCACATGCATATGGAGGGATAACTTGTGGGAAAAAGGCATTTTAAACCATATCTTGGGGCAAAGTCACTCAATTTTAAAGTGTTTTTTAATTAGATTTGACTTGCAGCTCTATCCATGCAGTTTTTATGCCTCTGTGACCATTAAAAGTGAAATTCTGGCTCTCTCACCAGTCATTCATATAGGGGCCTTGTCTTGTTAGCCCAAAATAACTGCCCAGGGGGTTGCAAAGATGTCTCCAGAGTGGCAAGACTTGGCTATAAGGACTATAAGGAGACTGAGACTTTGACATAGCATAGCGAGCCAGGCAGGAAGCCAGACACACGAAAAGTATAGAGCATCATTTAAATTTTCAAAATAAAACAAAGTCAGAAATATCTATTGTGTTCAGAGTACTTTTCATCCCTGGTTTTATGCAATTGTGCACATACTGCCCATGTAGAAAAAATGTTTCCATAATTTATAGTATTTGTAATGAAGAGCATTGTTATTTAAGATTAGTACCGGCTTGCCAGTTTGAGCGACACATGTGAAAGAGCATGGAAAGTAATATCCCATGAGGCTTTTAAATGATAGGCATGGCTGCATGTTGCCAGCTGAGACAGCACATTAGAGTAGAACAGCAGAGACAGCATAGGCAAACTGCATGTCAGGGCAATATTGTGTTGGAATCTGGTCTCTGATCCCAGCTTAAGTCTGGTCTTGCATCTTTATCTCAATGGTAATTAAGATAAAACAAGTCTTAGTCTCTTGGGTGTTTTCACTCTGACTTGTCTGGACTTAAGTGACGTTTTGACTCAGACATGTCTCGACTAAAAAGGTGTTTTGACTCAGACATGTCTCGACTAAAAAGGTGTTTTGACTCAGACATGTCTCCACTTAAAAGGTGTTTTGACTCAGACATGTCTCCACTTAAGTGGCGTTTTGACTCAGACATGTCTCCACTTAAGTGGCGTTTTGACTCAGACATGTCTCCACTTAAGTGGCGTTTTGACTCAGACATGTCTCCACTTAAGAGGCGTTTTGACTCAGACATGTCTCCACTTAAGTGGCGTTTTGACTCAGACATGTCTCCACTTAAGTGGCGTTTTGACTCAGACATGTCTCCTCTTAAGTGGTGTTTTGACTCAGACATGTCTCCACTTAAGTGGTGTTTTGACTCAGACATGTCTCCACTTAAAAGGTGTTTTGACTCAGACATGTCTCCTCTTAAAAGGTGTTTTGACTCAGACATGTCTCCACTTAAGTGGTGTTTTGACTCAGACATGTCTCCTCTTAAAAGGTGTTTTGACTCAGACATGTCTCCACTTAAGTGGTGTTTTGACTCAGACATGTCTCCACTTAAAAGGTGTTTTGACTCAGACATGTCTCCACTTAAGTGGTGTTTTGACTCAGACATGTCTCCACTTAAGTGGTGTTTTGACTCAGACATGTCTCCACTTAAGTGGTGTATAAGTGGATACTTAAATTGTGTGGAGGTTTTGCCTTAAAAGTAGAAAGATGATGAATTTCACTTGTGGGCAGCTTTTGCTTTGCATTTCAACCAATTCTAGAGGGAGAGGAAGAGAGAGGCTGTGTAAGTAGAAGAGACAGAGTGTATATTATGACCATGGGAGGAAAGTATTCTCTTTTGTGCTCACACACACGCGCACACACACACTGAGGATCTATAAAGTTTCTCTCCTTCTAACTTTCTCTGACCTCTTTGTCTGACTTTCGCTGTGCACTTTTTTTTACTTTCTACCTCTTTCACATCTCACAGTCTATCTGTCTGTCTGCTTGTCTGTCTGTCATTCTGTCTGCCAGCTGAGGCTGTCCTGAGCTTAGGACTCATGGTGCACCTTAACCTAATGAAGAATCAAGCAGTCGTTGTATTATTCATAGTGATCCCCACCTCCATGCACAAACACACACACACACACACACACACACACACACAAACACTGGCACCAACGTTCCACCTGACAGTAGGTCCTCATTAAATTTTGATGAGAGAGCTCATTGGGTGGAGAATCTCACAGACGACCATGTCAGAATTCTTCTGCCTTCTTCCCACATCTTTACCATTGTTTGCGCCTTTTCCTTCTCACCTCCCTAAGGGTGGCTGTGACATTATCATGCTCTTCCTCTAACTGTTGTCTTCTCTCCACCTCATTGCTTTTGCATCTCTCCTTCTTTTCTCTCTTACAACGTACCATCTGCACAACAGTATGTCCTGTCATCTCCACCAGGGAGCATCTGAACTAAAAGATAATGAAAATGAATGCTACAAAAGAACAACAATATTGCTCTTATTTGGCTAAAAAAAAGTAATATACCACACATATCTTGTTACTTTTAACACGGCCCATTATCGGAACAACTAAAGAACTAATGTAACACAAGTAACAACATAATTGCTTGATTAGTAACTGTAATGTGATAACAATACTGCTTTACTCTGTCATGCGTTACCTCCGACACCCTAAATATGTCATTTAGGTATAAACACTTGATGAAGTCTCCAAAAAATGAATCCTAATGGTTTTTTGGACCCTCTTATGATCAGGTCTAAATGTAAACATTGCACACAGCTAGCTGAAAATAAGCAGCTGGATTTCCATAATATTTGCTGCAAATATTCAAGTTCCCTAGAGGATGAATATTTTCAGTGACTCTAAGTTGGAAGATTGCCATGAAAGTCCACGCTAATGGCCCTATGTCCTCTCTGTCATTGCCAACACTAAGGCTATGATGGCCAATCTCCGGCACGGCTAACCACAACTCTGCATTCTTGAATTGTGAATGGAAATGCAAATTGGAGTGGCATTGTTTGACTTGGTGCGGCCAAACCTGCCAGTGGAAAAGCCCCATTAGACCTTTTAAGTCCTTTTTTGACCATGCTGCCTTAATACCAATGTGTTTAACCAATGACAGATACAAAACTGCCCCAAATGTTCTTGGCTCATTGAAGAAAATTGTGTTTTTGTTTGTTTGTTTGTTTGTTTGTGTGTTTGTTTGTTTGTTTGTTTGTTTGTTTGTTTGTTTGTTTGTTTGTTTGTTTGTTTCGGTGGGGGCAGAACAGTTGGCCCAAGTAAAAACAGAGGTAAGGTTCCCAAGTTACTAAAAGGGGAGTCGCTAGAAAGGTTTCTGCAGTAGCGAAAAGGCTATTTAGCTCCTGTAAGTGTTAAAAGCTGCTTAAACAGGAACAACATGTTAAACCTGATGTTGGAGTGTCTGTGTACGAAGAAAAGACATGCACTGCACTTCTTCACTCTGTGACAAGCAGTGATAAATGAGTCTGCGATGAAGAGCAATGTGTTGTGTGTTTGCATTTAATTATACTCGAACTGGGTTATATTTGGAGAGCTGGTCATTAACATAGTGGCATCAAAGGATCTGTAGCAGATGCTCACAGTGTAGACACAGTCAGCCATGTGAAAAATGGCTTCAATGTTTAATTTGACAGCATGATATTCTTCCCTTACTTGTAAAATAATCCAACATGGATCCTGATTGATTTATCATGGGAAGATTTTTTTTATTTTCTTTGCAGCAATAAAATGTAGCGGCATTCTGCAGAGAAAAAGGTGTGCATACACTAAATGAAAATGACGATGAGGTTTGTTAGCAGCATGCAGGGTATTATGTTATAAAAGCCACAACCATTAGCTTCATATAGCAGAGGGACTAATTATTTCTCTCATGGAGGATTATAGCAAAAAACACATAAATCATAAATTGCTTCTAAGCTGAGAGGATGGTAGTAATTATCTGAAACACCTTAAAGCTCCTTAAAGACACCTTAAAGCTCCTTAAAGACACCTTAAAGCTCCAATCTGCTACTGGTGTGCAGATACATGGACACAGTGTTTACAGAGGGGTGAGTCTATGTAGCTTCATGTCCTACACTACGCTCAGGAAACAACATAAGGTTAGGGTTAAAGAAACATAGTATAAAATCAGGGATTGGGGCTTCAAAATGTAGGTGTTGTCATATTATCTTTATATCACAATCAAACAGTTAATTGTAAGTTTGATTTTAATTTTCAAGAAAATTTTCCAATAGATTAGTCTGTAAAGTGTAAATCCCTGCTACTGGCCCTGAAATGCTACAGTGGTTATTATCACGCATTCTCACTCCCCATTCATCAAATACAGCAGCTCGCTCAGCGTCCTTAAGATTCAAACAATGACACTGCCTCACCCTCTGGCTTCAGTTTTGCACGTCAAGGGCAACAATGATACATTATGCGATGTCCGATTAGACCTTCAAAATAAAGCTTGCCGACAAACAGGTCTCATATTATGACATATCCACGTACTGTGTTGCAGAGATTGAAATTAGGATGCTAACCAGCCTTAAACTCCTGTGGTGGTGTTGTAAACACCAACACTGCTCAAAGCTCCCAGTCTGGACCATGAATTGCAAGGCTAACAGAGCTGGCTAGCTAACGGTACAGCTGGCAGTTACTCTGGTGATATGTTCCCACCTATTTGTTTTGAGTATGAATTCTACAGGAAGCCAATTGTTACATATTGCACTTTCAATATCAGATCATGACAGTAAGGTGAATTAGAATGATTTTTATTTATTTATTTGTTTTTAACTTTTTTATTTTGTAGTAGCAGGCTGGACATATATACCAGTACAGATATATTAATCATTACTGAGTGGGACAAAATAACCCTAAACCCCACCACACCCCTAATAAACAGCGAACAACAAACACAAGTCAAACTGAGAAACAAAATAAAAATGTGTGACAGATTAACAGGCCAGTGAGTCATAAAAGTCAAAAGGGTTGTCGCTTGCATGTACTTTGCCCTTTTCTTTCTTGAGAAGGAGGAAATAGTTTATATCCATAATTGCTTGACGCTTTCCATGGAACTCATATATACTAACATGATTGTGTCACAGAGCAATTAGCAATGCATGTCTTTCAGGAAGCAACATTGCACTGAATACAGAACAAACAGCTATTGAGTAGCTCCAGATGGTGTCTGCCACTACTTTTTATGACACATGGGCCATAACCAGTGTACAGCAGCAGCAGTGTACAGTGCTGACCGGAGAATTGAAGACACAATTTCAGTATGGAGTCCAAATAACATAAAATACATGATCAGAGGAGGATAATGTGACTAGACAACTGTCGCTGGATAAGAAAACACATACTAAATTCATAACTGTTAAAGAAAACAAAGAAAAAACATGTACACCAAAACCTTGTCGCTTAAAAAAGAGATCACAGTCACAGTCATGGCAAAGCCAGAAAGACACTCCTCAAATTAGTTTTGTGAAAGAAAAGAAAAGAAAAAAGACCCACTCCATCGTCACCTGCTCATAAATTGGGACATTATTGTAATTTCTGACTCATAAAACCTTATTATGCTCAGCCTGGAACAGTGAGCAGTAATATTAATGACAAATGAATTTACTCTTAGCTCTAAATGAAGAAAGGTGGTGACTCAGGTGCGTGGCAGATTAGTTTGAACAGTGCGGATTTGTTGTTGTTTTTATATCCTTTACGCCCTGTACAGTCATCAACACCTTCAACATCAGATACTGTTGATGCAGATACCGTTGCTTCTGGCCCTGTGGCAAATCTGCAGTCCATTTTTGATAGATTTTTAGATATCTCTTTTCATACAGGAGCTTGTTTTAAATGCTTAAGATTTGTGTACTATTTGTATACTATTTTAATAACCCTGCCTACTGGCCACATTCATTCCACTTAGAGTTATCAAAATGAAATTGTTTATGGCAACAATTATTGAGAAAAAATAGGATTTTGTATAGGATTTTTTCTCATTAGCTAGTTGAAGAGTAAATATGTGCATTTCTGTATGTATTGTTATATGTGGGAGGATGAAAACACCTGTGGACAGGAACTGCGGATTGAACTGCCAACCCTGTGATCAGTGGACAACCTCTACCTGCACATTAATTATTTTTTGCACATAATTATAGTGATATTATTGTCTTTGATGTTATTTATTTATTGATCAATGTTTCACATTGTCTACTTATGTCTTTGTCAAACACACACAGAAAAGTTGAATTACCAAAAACTTCTCTGATTCCTCTTAAATGTTAAACACTGAAATAGGCATTTTGTTTTTTATTTTTCTTTAATGTGATATTAATTCTCACTTGTATCCTTCAATTTAATGTATGCTCATACTGTAGGGTGCATTCTTGTAAACAGCTCCTGAAAATGAGATCCTGATCTCCATGATGTATTTAAAAAACAGGATTAACTAACATTCACACAACATCATTTATGCTTTTTTACTCTGTATGAGGACTATTAACCTTACTGAGACCTTACTGAGACCAACACCCTCAAGGCACACTTTGAACAAGACCAGTGCTCTGAGACAGCTTCACACTGTTTCATCACAAGCCTGCACCTTGCCATTTGACACCTTCGGTGATGTAAATGCAGTGTAATCTTGTGAGACAGGTAAACCACCTTTCCCAGTTCCACAGCACATGTCGCCGTCTCCCCGCTGTGCCGGCTGACGGATAAAGTGCTGCTGGAAACGGGACGCTCTCTGATCACAGCAACCTGAGCTAACTGAGGACCGTGTAAGGTAACCATGACGACCAGAGAGGGGAGGGGATGGAGCATCCAGGGGGTAGGTAAGAGTGCAGGATAAGGTTGGAAGTGAAAAGAGGTGGTGGATAGTGTCAGGTGTGATGTAGCTCAGCACTGCATTGTGTGTCACCAAACACCTCCTGCTCCAGCAGCCAACTGAGAGTATTATGAATCTCTGTGCAGTGTTTTGAGATGCCTTCAGACTCATGGATCTGTTAGTCAAACTCGACTTCCTAATATTTCATTGTCTGAGAGTACCTGGAGCAACACCCTCAGCCCCTTTTCATCTGAAAACCCAGTACGGATCTCAGGATTCTTTGGGCTACATCCAATGATTTTTGTTTAGTCTTTCTTTTCCCATGATCTGCTTAAATTTTCACCTCTGGCAATGATTTGCCAAGTGTACACTTCTCTCTCAAGCTCTTTTGTTTCATCTGCATATCACCTTTCATCACTTTTTGTGTCATCAAAAAGTGATGACACAAAAAGCTAACCGACCTTAGCTGGGAGTTCTTTGATCCTCTACATAACCCCACAAATGCACTTAAGGGGAGACTGTCCAATGTGCGCACCATTCCATTATTCATTGTATGATGCATTAAGATTATGACACACAAGAGTAACCAATGCTTTGCTTAAAAAAGGGCTCAGAATTTGGCAAAAAAAAGGTCTCAGAGACATGAGCTTGGGCCAGGTCTTGCCTATTTTTAAGGCCAAATGCACACGGTTCTTGGCAGAAATAGACCTGGAAATGACCTAGACAGACATTTCGACATCATACCGGCACTGCACTACAGCTTTAATGTCTTTATCTGCAGAATATGCCACAGACATGAATAAAATACACACAACAGGTGAAGGGCAGTTTTTTTCCCCTGTGCACTCTCTTTAACTTTCTCTCCTTTCTCTCTTCTGCTTTCTCACTCTTTCAGCGGGGTTAAGAAAAATCACGTCACCATATTTATTGATAATTATCAAAGGCAAACTCCATGTAAACAGATAGAGCAGGCAGGAGCTGTGCTGCAGCAACAACACTGCTCACGTGAACACAAACACGCGCGTGAGCCGCAGCAGCTCAGCAACGCAGCCGCCATGCACTACACAATCATGCAGTGTAAACAAACTCTGATAAACCCACTGTATTCGCAGTTATTTTGGGTAATTTGATTGGAAAACATTTATTTGGTAATATATGTATACCACTCCAATCTTGTAAATAAGATACTGTATCTTCTGATACTGTACATGATCTTTTCCTAACCCTAACCAGAACAGAAGCACAGCATTGTCACAGCATACAAAAACCGAGCCATTAATAATGTAAAATTGCAACGTTTCCGTGGCGTGCAGAAACCTACATTAGCAGCATTTATTGTGGCATTTGGGTTGGTAAAAGTACTGCTTGGTTTCTGGGACTGTGCACACAGAACAGGGTAAATGGGGCCAACACCTAATATCTGCCCTCTGGACCTCTACCTGGTCCCTCTGGTGCTGCAGCGTGCCATTTCATTTTGAGCCACCACAAACAACCAACACTTTGATCATTGATGAAATATCACAAAATGAAAAGCTGGATTGAAAAGAAATTCTTAGCATCAAAAGCTTTCTTCTGCATCAGAGATGGTAAATTCATCAGCTGGTTTATTTTGTTTGTTCAACATCTTGTTTTGTTACTTAATGAACGTGCAGCCTCTGTGGTTTAGACTGTCAGATCTTTTGACTTTTTCCATGACTTGGTGATGTAGTTTGACAGCGTAGAGTTTTAAAGGAGTTCTCCACTGTGATGGTGCACGGCTGCAGAAAAGTAAAGTAGTTAGATAATGTTCTGATGGCATTATATAACTTTGCAGTGGTCACTTATGTGCAGAAACTTTCAGTTTGTTGGTGCGGAATCACAATGAACATCCTGTATTCTTGCACAGACTTCCCAATTAAGTCTACCTCCTCGTTGCCTGGGGAGAGCCAGTCTTCTCTGAGTAGCAGATCTCCGCCTGAATTCATTTTGGACCTTAGCTGGGAGTTCTCTAGGGCAGCAGAAGGGTGGAGGAATAGCGGGGGGGTGAGGCGGGGCGTGATGTTAGCAGAGAGGGCTGTCTGCTCGCTAATAAAACTCCAGCGGCCCACCGCCCTGCCGAGGCCCCGGCAATTAAAGCTGTGACACAGTTTGTGGACTGAGCCCACCATGAATTCAGTCTCGTCAATTTGCAGTGATGTTTGGATCATTGCACACACCGCAGGTCACATATCACAAGCTGGCAATTAGGGAGCGGGGAAGGAAAAAGCTCTGCAATGAGATATTAGACTTGGCAAGGGATTTTTGTTTTGTATCCAGGCTTATTAAGCTCATTACAGTATATTTTTAGTCTAATCATCCTGCTGTTCTGGCAGATCATTTTGCTAACTTTAGTTTTTCCAGGGAACTTTGTTTTCAGGCATTCACTTAAGAAGAGGATAGGAGAGCTGCTATGATTTAAGTCCTTGTTTCTCATTTGATTTCATTAAAAACATCATAGTGACAGGATATGGAATATCTACAGTATAGTTATAACATGTTTTGAATTACACAAAAGACTTTCTGACCTCACAAAACCTCCAGAAACTAGATACCCAACACATCACCACCACTGAACAACACTGGATTTTTGCAGGTACAGTGACTGTGATGTGTCTCCATCGTTTACTCTCTCATTCTTCTCCACATGTAACAGACACACAAAAGGTTACCCACACCGAAATTTCAAAATTTCAGGCATTTTTGAATAATCATCATTGTTCTATACTAAAAGGTATCATGTCAAATTGTCCCAGTCAGCAAATTCACCTTGACTTGATCATATTCTGCTGTATGTAGAATACTTACAGCAATGATATTTGGTGTCAAGGCTCGACGCGCCCCATGAAGAAAAACACAGCAGGGAGTGGGGAAAATAACATCAATATATTTTAAATTAGGCTATACAATGGTCAGGATGAATACTCAGTTCTGATTGGCTGCAGGGTGTCGATTAACTCGACATCGATAAACTGACATCTATGGATCTACTGAAGTAGTTCCAGTGGAACTGTTCACCATTCGAAATGAATGCGCTCTAGCCTATATCTAAAGTGAGTGGCATCGGCATCAGCCTCCACTGACACATCAACGTTAGAGATAAATTAAATAAAAAAATCAGAATATCTTATATATTATGTATTTCCAACACTGAGTGTAGTCCTTCAGTACGTCAACTGACTTTGAATCTTGCTAGCATACCATCAGCTTTCTTGCTAATAGCTGAGCCGAAGGGTTCTGTGAGCTGTGTAGACTGGTCTAGCTCCTGTTACTTAGTCTTATCTAAAGTTTGTCCTATTTACTGGAGTTGTGAATGCTTCCATCATTCCTTATACAACTATAATGATTGTGTATGCGTAAATCAAACCCTGCGATGTAGCCATGGAAACAGAGTTATTTCTTGAGAAAAACTTTAGATTTTGATCTCAAAATGAACGTTCTTTGGCAAGTGACCATGGGATCCATCAGGGAATAATGGACTCCACTGTCTTCCATTGAACATTGGACAGTTCTGCCCTCCACGTGGTCTAGGTAAATCTGGATAAGATAGAAGATACAGCATTTGTCATTCAGTTGACAGCTATGCCATTTTCAGACAGTTCTATTAACGGCTCTCCCACTTTGGGGTGTGGATGGTCGAACTTCATCAAACATCATACATGTTTAAAATAACCCAAATGAGAATGACAGGCAGCAACTGGATAATAAGGCGAACATTCAACATCCTCAGGCGCCAACTAACCCAGATTGGAACAGACTTGGTCCACCTCTGGACAATTCTCAAATGATCTTGTTATGAAATGGATCAAAAATTCACGAAGATTTGCAATATCTGTTGTGCCATACATCATGGGCACAGAAGGTTACCTGATTCAAGTTTGAAGATGTATTTATTATGCAATAAAAGATTGTATAATGAAATGTATTTTTAGTTTTGTTTGTAATTCTCTGAGCTACAAACACACAAAGAACAAAAGTCATATAGACCAATTAATAAATAATAATTATGCTAGAAAAATAAACTATTGATGGTGGAGTGTTGAGGATGAGTTCAGGAGTCTCACAGCCAGAGGAGTGAAGCTGCTCTGTAGTCTGGTGGTACGGCAGCAGATACTTCTGTATCTGTTGTCAGATGGCAGCAGGTTACCAAACAGCATGTTTTAAGAATGCCATCCAAAAGTGTCAGTGCACTTTTAGTTTTTCATCATTCATTTTTCAAAAGTGAAAAGTCCTAGGAGTAAATGAGGCCCATGATTACTTGGTATTTATGTGCTGGGGCAGAGTGGGATGCTGGATGTAGTCCTGTTAACACCACTGAGTTGGATTTTGATGAAAATCGGGGGAACAATGCATCCATTTCACATTTGGTGCCCCACAGAGGAGCATTATGGGTCAGAATGAGGTGACGTATATGACACCGTTTGGCCAGCAGAGTCTTATTACATATGCACTGTAAGCCTGTTGAAATGTGCTGTGATAAAGAAAGGAAAGTTGGCTTTTTTTTGCCTGTGAACCCAATTCCCTCCCTGCTGTCACTGCTCTGCCACCGACTGCTTCACTGCCCCTCGAGCTTCACAGTTTGCATTGTTTTCTCCCAAGTACTCTCTCTTTCCCTGAGTACAACACACAGAGTACAACAGAGGCTCCCACAGTGATGGTATGTCTCTAATGACAGCAGTGCAATGGCAGTCTGGAGATGTTCTGTTCTAAGTGTGATTGCTCGGCTTTTATTTAGCACTTTTGGTGCAGGAGGGTGGTCCCAGAGGAGAGCCACTTGCTCTCCACATAATATAAAATCCAGAGTTTGCACTATATGTTCTTAGGCGACCAAAGCAAAATATTTGCTGCCATAGCAAAAAAAGGAAAATGAAAGAAAAGAAAACACTTGGGTTTTCCTGATAGCGAACCTTGTAGAGTGTGCGGACAGTCAGCAGCAGCCCCTTTCCTGTCTGACTCAACAATTTGTCCTACTCAAGTAAAGGCTAAAACAGCTCCCAGAGACATAATAATAAACAATTAGAGACAATCTAACCCCTCTGAAGGTCCCCAAGTAGAGGAAGAAGGAGGGCACCTGGACACCAGTGAGAGATGCATCACAGGACCAGATTACCAGTTAGATTCTAAAAGTCACAGTGAGGATACAGCCATTTACACACATGGACCTACTAATGCTCATTCCACCCACGCTGGGCCCTGGACCCTTTGGACCCTTTGGACCCATGTTTGTCTGTTATAAAGGATCCAGTCTGCAGTGTAGTTCAAACACTTCTTACATTGGGCTCAGTTTTTGCATCATGTCTGCATTTCTGTCCACTCCCTCTCTCTTTCCCACCCGCCTGCCTCTCTCCCTCTCTCTGGGGATACTTTTAAGCATTGAATTAATACTCTGTCAAAAGTCCATATTTTAGAGCCAATGCTTGTTGCCAGATCTATTTTATAATCAAGAGCTTTAATCATATCACACGTCCTTTTGTACAAATGCCCACGAGTGTCACTGTACACAGCAGTATTAGCAGTTTCTTTATGTTCTCAGTAGCTGACTGAATTAAACTCTCTCCAGTGTCTGTTACTTGGATTCACTTAAACAGACATTCCTCTAAAACACTGCAGTGTTCTTGTTCTCATTACAATGACTACTAATGGATGAATACATATAATCAGTGTTGTAAAAGGTACCAAAAAGTCATAATTACATAAAAGTAAAGATCAAGTTAGAACTAAAAATATTACTTAAAATATTGCTATTACAAAGTATCTGACATCGAATGTACTTAAGTATCAGTGGTAAAAATAAAAGTCAAGTATTCATGTATGTATATACTGTATACTAAGGGTCCACCGATTATCAACCTTGGCTGATTATCAGATCCAATATTCAGCATTATTCTGATTATCGGAATCCTTTGGGCTTTTCTTTCTGATTGCCAATAAAATAAATAAATATAAAAATGCACTACTACTGCATTGATGCAGCACGCAATCTGCAAAGTAACTAAACTAAAGTTATCAAATAAATGTAAGGACTGAAAAGTACAATATTTGCCTCCAAAAGTTTACTTAAGTACATTACTAAAGTACTTACAAAATGTACTTTCCAGTTCCATCTCTGCAGTAAAACCTCTTTCCCACCACAAATAACTGTGTACTACACATACAGCCTATACCAGTAAGAAAGGGGGCACTATAATTTTAATACGAAATTTAATTCAATTGATAGTTTTTATAATACCTGGTTTATAGAAGGTGCTGCAGCCCTTTAAAAGTCATGGAAAATGAATGATCTTATCTAGATCCCATTGATACAGGTCCATTACTTCTGCCAGGGTCTGATATCACAACAGGTTTTTAAAGTGAAATGAATATCCATTTTTAATATGAAATGTTTAATTTATAACAATAAATCAAATCCATACCCAGCTCAGTAACTGTGATGATGATGCTCTGTTGAGTTTTTCAGCTAAAGCCTCACTTGGTCTAGCATGACAAATATTCTATGGTGGCTAATGCTAGTAAATACATATTTTCTTAAAAAACGCTGTGAGATCATTTTAGATGATAATGACACATCGTGTTTAAAGATTTGAACATAGTCAAATGCACCAGCAGTGCACCCATCTGCTTTGAAACTAAAGGGATGATTGTCTCCCTGCCCCCTTGTGTCCCTGTCTTGTTTTTGTGTCAGTGTAGCTGCAGAACTCCTAAAAAAGCACATCTGCCAAAAACAAGTGTAAAACACAGAAGAAGGTAAGATGATACACAAATGAATACATTAAGAAAAAAAAGCAAAACCCCAGCATGACATGAACATGTCAGGTGCTGCACACTCAAATCCAGATCATTTCATGCTGCTGAGACATCAATAGAATTCCCTGTATTACGTAAGAGCAGCAGCAGAGTTGTAGAGGCAGATTTTCTGTCGGTGTAAAACCCACACGCAGAACCTACTTTTCCACTTCACTAGAATCTTGAAACTGAAAGAATGAAAAATATAACAAAGTGCCTGAGCTATAAGCATCAGTTGGCCTGTTTAGCATTTCCTCTGCTGCCTGATGGATAAGAGAGAGAGATAATGACCCCTGGTGTGTTTGAGAACTCCTGTAGCATCACAGCTAGCTCTGTAAAACTTTCTGCAGGGAGCGGAGGATAACTGAAGGAGCTTTTTTGGATGTTTTCTCCTGGTGGTATTCTGTTTATCTGAACTGCAGTCTAAATAGATCTCAGATGAACTCTGCCTCTGTGCCCAAGACACACACACAGATTGTGGCTTCACAAACATCCCTGCAGCCATCCTTCCAGTCACAAACTGACAGGAAACACACAGCTTTCAAGCCATGTGGCAGCTCCCTCCCATGTGACCTTCAGCTGTTAGAAGAAGGTGCCATTTATTTCCTATCCATCACAATATTGCACAAACCAATCATGTCCATCTGCCTCTGACAGAGTTTATTTCTCATTTAAGGATATTTAAATGCTTGAAAAGCTTGTCTTGGAGGCTGAGCAAGCTGTCTGGTAGTCTGTTGTAAGACGCACTGCAGCGTGCCACCTGTCAAGAATTTACTGGTGTGTCAACAGAGCTGCCGTTGGCAGTCAGATCCCTGACTTTAGTGGAAGCTTGCGGTGTCTTTCTATCTTACAGCCAGCATACACAGCCGCCATCTCTATTTACTAACTTCTCTCAGGAGTCAGTGTGAAAGCTGGCTGTGGGAACAGACACTGCTGCCAAGAGAGACGTGCTACACCGAGCCAAGTCAAACCAAATTCAGTCAACAAATCACAACATTCAGAAGAAGGAGGAGAAGAAGAGGCGTAGATTAGTGTTTTCCCAATCATAATGTGTTTAGGGCATCTTTAATGCAGCATGAACACACATTTTATTACAAAAGCAATTATTTCCAAGCCTCAGAATTCATTCTTTTAACAGATGGATAATGAGCAGGTCATGATGGCTGCGCTGAGTGACCAGAAACATTTTCAACCCACTGCACTGTCAAACTGCTGATAAAGACGCTTTAAAGTCTTTTTTGCTGCTGTGAGGCCCAAAACAAATGGCACAGAGGGGGAAAGAGACTTAGACACATAATGATTTCCATGAGATCAGCAGCAGTACTCTTTTTCCCTCCTCAATTGTCAGTTTTAATCTTCACTCTTCTACAACTTTTTACCTAGTTTCTGTGTCCTGATGTCTTTCCAAATTAAACAGTATAGGCAGGTGGGAATTTGTTTTGAACATTTAAAAGTGGGTGTTTAGCGACAGGATAGCAGTATCTGTCAGGGGGAGGGAGACGAAGCATATGCTCCATGTACATTTAGTCGCTGAAGCATTCCACCGTAAAATGCTTCGTGCATGATGTGGAGCTGTCAGTGGAGCTTGTGACTTAATCTAAATCAAATTAATTTTATTATATAGCCTAAAATCACAATCGCATTGCCTCAGTGGGCTTTACAATCTGGGGGGCGGAGGGAAGAAACCTCAGGAAGAGCCACAGAGGAGGGATCCCTCTCCCAGGACGGACAAAATCACAATTTACATATTGCATTGACAGAATAACTGATACAAATTATAATATATATATAAAGTGTGTGGATCCAGGAGGACGACTGAGCGGGCCGCGACAAGTAGTGTAGTCTATTTATATATATATTAGTCTATTTTCTGTTCAGTCTCTAATCTTGTATTGCATTCAACCCATCAAGGCTCTTGTGTAAAACCATCTCCATCAGCTAGGAATTTTTTGTCCAGGACAACATACTCAGGTCATTTCACCTTGTGGTCCTTATTCCCAGTTTACTGTCCTGCACTGTACTGCAGTTTACCAGGACCTTAAAGCTGTATTGGCTAAATCTAATCAAACCAATATTGTCCTGAATGTGAGACGTGTTTTCTGACTCCCAGCCAACAGAAGCAGACAAGTGTGCCCTGGAGTCATTTCACTGAAAACAAAAGGAGAAGTGAGACCTATCACCCACCTGTACGACACCTGCCGTCAGTCAAGTCAGCGAGGCAGCGTGTGTGTGTGTATGTGTGTGTGTGTGTGTGTGTGTGTGTGTGTGTGTGTGTGTGTGTGTGTGTGTGTGTGTGTGTGTGTGTGTGTGCTGGCTCCAGTACTCAGCTGTCCACTAACTGTGGTGCTGAAACCATGACAGTATTTGTCTGTTGATGCTGTGTGAATGTGCACTGTTTCTCTTAAAACTTACCATAATTCTCTATTTTCAGTTCTTTAAAATAATGGGTAATTGCTAGGTATCTAAAACCACAGAAAAATAATTATTATTTACATTTGGTCCATACATTTAGAGAATATATAAATACAGTAACAGTAATACCAAATGTTTTGAAATGCTAATGTAAATGTATTTAAACTATTTTTACATCAAGTGGTGGTTTTAATGGACTAATAAAGAAATGAACCAACTTAATACTGACCATCATGGAAAGGTTGGGACTGAGGTCATGTAACCAAACCAGACTGGTTCCTCATGTAACAGTATAAACAGTATATTCAAGATTTATTTGTAATTATGCATTATAAGATTGTATGATGAAATTCCTATTCTATTATTCCCTAAACTGAATACACAAAAAACTTACATAGAAATTAATAAATAATAATCAAGTCAGAAAAGTGTTGAGGATGAGTTCTGGCCTCTCTGAGCCTGAGCTGCTCTGTCTGCTGGTACAGCAGCCAATACTTCAGACAGCAGCAAGGCAAGGCGTGAACAAACAACACATTTTTACTGTTTCTTTTACAATAGGACATTAATGATAAGGCTGTGTCTTGGTCCAGAGCTCAGAGCAGACTACTGGAACAGCTGAGGAAATTAGTAAAGACGGTAATGACACACAGCATTTTCCTCAAGCTTCATGAAACCTTGTTTGACTTCACCAAGTTAAGACTGATGTATCAGGAATATGAAAAGTTTAGGAAACTATTGACTGCAGCTGCTACAGTGCTCTCTTAACAGATTCAGCACGTACAAACATGAAATATGTGGTAGTGGAACTGCATATGTAGCTTGATTCCCAAGCACAAAGTCTTTCTCAGCTTATTTATTTTAATTATTTTATTTGAACAGGATGCGTGCTCTTCACATCTGCCGTTAATGCTGCTGTCACTGGGGAAAGTGACGAGCAGGCTGCTGTGTGTGAGTGTTTGTGGATTTCACAAATTCTGTTCTAGTTAAGTCCACTGCTCTTTCCCAACACACAGAAGTGTGATACATCACTGCCATGACAACACATGCTGCCACTTCCTGACCCGCCTCTGATGGCAACGTCTTTACTGCTGCAGTTGTTCTATAGCCTCACAGTATCTGGAATTTCCATCTCTACAGCTTTATTCTTCCATGTGTTCTAAAAATCATCTAAACATTTCTACATTAATGCATTAATGTCTTCATTTGCTCATTTATCCTCTTATCAGTCCATTATTAGAAATTCTTTCAGCCTGTTCGATCTCTACAGACAAACTTTATCCATTTTTCCCTCGCCCTGTTCCTCTTATCAACTCATCAGAGAGCTTTAGTGTCATCTAATATCAACGCTCTCTCATACCAACATCATATTAAATCAAGCTTCTCGTTGATGCCAAACATTACCAGTCACTCTCAGCTGTGTTCATCCTCCCCTCCATGCTTTCATACAAACGTCACGCAGCCACGCCCAAAGCTCCATCACAGCTACTTTCGTTCTTAAGTGTTTTATTTTAGAGACATATTTGGTCCACTCTTGAAATCTGATGGGTTTTATTAAGTTTTGTTAAATGTGCATTGTTAGACAACATCCAGCCACAGTCTGTTCACCCTGCTGCCGTCTGGCAAAAGACACAGAAGTACCCGCTGCCATAGCACCAGACTACACCTCACAATGTGAGGCTCCAACTCATCCTCCATACTGCCATCTATAAAATACTTTGGGGTTATTTTCTCATATAGCATAAAGTGACTTCAGGTCCCACTCTGTTGTGTGATCAGTAGGACGATTTTATCTTTTAAATGCACTTATTTTATTGGATAGAGGCATCAGATGTATAAATCAAATGTAATGTAAAAAAAAAAGTAAACAAGGGTGTAAGATACTGAGACCCTGTAATGTTGGTAATTAAAGTATATGTGAAATGGTAAATGAATGCCATTCCAACATGTCTGTGCATGCCCATATACTGTATACTCCACCCTGTATAAGTCAGTGCCACACTTGGAACACCCCACTGTACACCACCTGCTCAGCACAAAACAGCAGAGAGCACAGTGAGGCATTTAGCAGATAAATAGAGGTTTTTTCAAGGAGGAGGTGGAGACCAAATGAGAGTGAATACTGGACTAGTTCAATTCATTGTTGACAAGAGCGTGACTCTATTTGAATGCTGATGTTGCTCTGTGTCTGCAGGATATTTAAATAGTTCAAAAGATTTAGTTTGAATAAAAAGTACAACGTGAGAGTCAATGCACTTAGTGTCAACTTAAAATGCAGAGACACGGATGAATAAACACGACAAAAAATTGTGATCTGAATATTGAACAAAAGAATCATGTATATGATTATCCATAATTGTGACTACGATTGTGAAGAGACATGAAGTTCCCCTCACATGAATCACTGATTAAGATGCTAATGAGAGGAAGGCAAGACACAACAATACTTTGCACCTCTATTTCAAGAGAGCGATGACAAGACCAAAAGTTGCAAGCAAACACCCGCACACTGTCTAACTTGCAAAAATACATTTATTTGCAAAGTTTCGGTTTTTTAGCCTGATGATTAGATCAGATGGGATTTGACTTTTTCAGGAGGGGGGTCTTCAAGAGACAGGAGCTAAAACAGAGCATCTCGGACAGAGGGTGAATACAGTGCTGCAGCTACGGACAGTATGAGAACACTGATGTGTTTTTTCAACATTAGATTAGCATGTAAACATTGTCTAGTCCTAACCCAAAGCCCAGAGAGCATCATATGTCTGCTTTAAAAGGGCAGGAGATGAGATAAACACCAAAATTACAACAAGATATTATACCACAATACAAACAGCACAATAAAAACAATTAGAAAACAATTAGAAGCATCACAAATCAAAGTGGTTTACAAGACTAAAATAACAATCAATTGTGATTCATAAGACCCAAGTTTGCTGATCCGATTCAATTAGCACTGAACACAGCTTGTCAAGCAGAGTAAAGCCTGGTTGTAAGCAAAATTGTTAAATAAATTAAACATTTGACCTGATGATGGCACTAGAAGAGAATTTAGCTGAAATTACTGCATTTTTTAAATGTATTCATAGCATAGCAGTAAAAGTCGCCTGTTATTTAGTTATTTAAAAGCTTTTTACTATGAAGCAGCAAAATCAGTGGGTTTTCAGCAGCACTTAACGCGACTCCTGAATCAGCTGAAAGCAAACATGATGAAACAATGAAATGCAGCAGGCATCTGAACGTAGAGACAGGGGTGCAGGAGAGGAACTAAAGAGATCCAGTGAGAAGCTACAAAATGACTGGGAGCTGAGCACACAGAGAAAACGTATTTCTCTCCGGTCTCCTGCACAGACATGAGTTGATGCCTGTTTGATGGTGAGAAGGGGGATATGTGTGAGACATCACTGCAGCCCGCTTGGGGGCAGGGCGGGTACACTTTGGGCCTACTCTAAAGATGGTCCATTTCCTCTCGACTCGGCACAACTCGGTGCACTCAAACAACTAATGGAAATGCAAATTAGCGCAGCAAGGACTGACTCGCACCAAGGAAAAATAAATCAAAATAGATCGTGTAAAAGACCACTTTAAATGTTTTGCTTCTTGCACCTTGTAAATGTGGGTTTAAATATGATGCTGCAGATGTATTGAGGTGTTTGAAGGCGTGTAGGTACTGTAATGTGTCCTTCCCTGTTTGTCACTTGTCATTTATTATCTATATTTATTTCTCATGTTTCATTTGTATTCGGATCTTGGGAACTAAAAAAATGATTAAAAATGACTTTACTGCTCGAATGTGACTCGTCTCTGATTCAAATACAAATCCAAATTTAATTCATGGACGGCAAACGCAACATTCATGAGCAACCAGCAAAAAACCCTCACACACCCAAACTGATAAGCAGATTGAAAATCTCCCCCTCAGCCTCATGCTACAATAAACAATGGTGGAAAGAGATAATGACAGACATGAAGACCTGCAGGATGACTGATAAGACCAAAGGGGGAGGCTTTTAATTCAACAGGTATTCTAAGTAGGTTTCATTAATGTTTATAAAACATAATACTTATAGCACTACTGATCATGGTGTATTTTCTAACTTAAGGCTGGTAAAACCTGCCATTTTAATGTCTTCAGTGTTGCCCATTTTCTGTAAAAAAAAAAAGTGTTCTGTCAGATTTATACAATTTAAGGAAGAAGCAAAACATTGAAACTCTTAAATGATGATATTAATATGAATGTTGATGATGAATAAGAACATGCAGCAAATAAAATGTCTCATCAGAATCAGCTCTGGTTAAATTCCAAACCGGCATTTAATTCCTGATTAAATTCCAGTTTAATCCAGTCAAAATCTATGATGATCATACACCACATCCATCCTATCACAGGTGGAGATAATCCAATTGAATTAATGAAACACACAATATCAGCAAACCAATAAAACCATAACCACAATAAAACCCTTGTGATGAAACCACTTCAAATGAAACAAAGAATGATATTGTGCAGTCTGAAATGGAACAAAAGAAACCAGCAGCAGGAAAAAGACGATAGTAGTGAGAGGAGTTAATGTGTTACTCACTGAATCTCTGAGGCTCCAGCTCCATGCTGCTTGCCGCTGAGTCGCTAAAGCAACTGACACCAAAGAGACAGAGCGCAGGGAGTACTGCACTGCCAAGCTCTCTCTACCTCCCGCTTTCTCTCTCCTGTCTGTCTCCTCTGTCTGTGTGGATGTCTCTCTGCCGGGATGCTGCTAACCTCATTTTCCTCTTTTTCTGCCTTTTCTCATTTTCCATCTTTCCCTGCAATAAGACTTCTTCACCTCACCTCCCCTAACCTCACTCTGCCTCTTCTCTCTCTCTCTCTGTCTGTCTGTCTCTCTCTCTCTGTCTATCTCTCTCTCTCTCTCTCTCTCTGTCTATCTGTCACTCTCTCTGTCTCTCTCTCTCTCTCTCTCTCTCTCTGTCTATCTGTCACTCTCTCTGTCTCTCTCTCTCTCTCTCTCTCTCTGTCTATCTGTCACTCTCTCTCTCTCTCTCTCCCTCTCTCTCTCCCTATCTCTCTCTCTCTCTCTCTCTCTCTCTCTCTCTCTCTCTCTCTCTCTCTCTCTCTCTCCCCAGCAGCCTTGGTTGCCATGCATACCAGCGGTGTGTAGACTACTCACTCCATATGTAAAAAGTAGCAATAGACAGATTATTATATGTATTGGTAAAACAAAATGTGCATGATTGACATTTACCTGAGCCGTGAATATCAGCCTGTAACATCACATGAATGGTCTGGATGCCCAGCTGGTAAGCTCCAAGTCAGCACCACAGAACCTTGACGGAAGTTTCTTTTTGGATGAGGTCGTGTTGAAAATGCATTCAGTAAAAGAAAACCGTGCCGACCTGTCCCTTTGGTTTGTCCCCCAGTGACAAATTCACATTATCCAGATTAAATGTAGCTAAACTTTCTGTTACTCTGTACCACACTTCTTACCATCGCTAGTCAGTACAGTAAGGTGTTATTTTGTAAGAAGTGGTCAGAAGTCAAAGAAAGCTCCAAAACTATAAGGGGCAGCATAACCACTAGCTGCTACTCACTATACTCTTTGCTGTAGCTATCTTTGGCTGTAGTGACTAGCTGCTCTAAGCAAGTATGTGAGTTAGCCATGGAGCTAAATGGACCTATTAGGTAACTGGAGTAAGCCTGGACAAACCTGGGAGTCACCGCAGGCAGTGGGGCTCAAGTGACAGGGCTCAGCTGCCTCCCAGTGAACACAGCTGGACACCAGACTGGGACTGAACACAGCCTCTGAGACCAACAGATGCAAGTTTGAAGACAGGGGATACAGTACTCAGGTGATTTACAGTGGTTCTCACCAGGACTATGGCTCTGGGGATGAGGAGGCAGGAGGGAACAGACAGGAGACACATGAAGCAACCATTTGTCAATTTACTACAGATCTTCATATTCCCCTCAGGCGGAATTATAAAAAACTGTCACATTAATATCTAACACCATCATGAGGTCAACTTTTCCAGTTTTATGGTTTATGACCAAACACAAGCAAACCTAGTGACTTTCCCATCAGCTCCTACCCTGCCAGTCTGCACTGATATTAGAGGAGCGGTACCAAGAGCAGCATCTTCACTGCTGGACTTCGGGGCTCCCTTGACCACAATCATGAAAGCAAAGTTGCTCATAACTTTCTGAACCATCTTCACCAGCTGGAAAGGGGGTCCTACTATAGGTAAACATAAGTTGGCCTAACTGCAGCTGTCTTGTATTAAATAATAAATATGTCTTTTATCCTTTGTTATGATACGTAATTATAAAAAATATAATTATTTATTTTCAAATTCTTATTTTGATTTGACAGAGTGAGAAATGGGTGTGACTGGAGAGCGTGTGAAGAGGGTAAATTGGGCTGCCAACACTCAATGCATGAGTGTTGGCAGCTCTGCACTTCACCCTACCCCTCTATCCCACGGGTAGAGGGGTAAATGTGACTGCGCAAAACAGAGAGTAGTGGCAAGGGGTGTAATAAGGTTGATGGCTGGTATTCACAGTAGGTTTGCCTTCACCTCTCAGGTGTCAAATTAAGTAAATAGCTTGTATATTTGAGGTAAAAATAGACCAAAGAGGTTAACAGTAGGAAGAGGAAATGAGTCGAATCATAAAAACTCCCTATCAATCACTGATCAGTGGAGTGCTCAGCTGCCGGTCCCAATCAATCATCAGTGGTTGTTTTCTCCTGCAAATACATTCTGTGGAGGAAACAAGATGCTGCCAAAGTGCTTTTCTACTGTGCCTGTACAGACAGATGGAACCATGTGAAAACATCGACTGTTTATTTCCAACAGGATGTTGAAACAATTATGATGATGCAAAGAGTATGGTTTCAAACGCATTTGCATCTTCTATAACAATGTTAGATTTATTTACTTATATTATAAAAGTACTGGGCAGAATGAACAACAAACTGAGCATAATGCTCTTCTCAGAGTCATATCAACACTGTGAGGAGCAACACATGTAAGCTACTGTGTGGAGCATTGCATTATTTAACCAGGTGGGTAGTGTACCTACACACTGTATTGTAGCTGTCAAGATACACAGCTATGTAGGTGTTACGACCACACTTCCACTTATCCTTTTTGTTCCCTGCACTCGTGTCTCGTGTGCTCCCCTGTCTGTGTCTCCCTCTGTGTATGTGGCTATGTTCCAAATCACATACTTTTCTTTTTATTCTTAGTACACACTGCAGCTGCACTTACAAAGTACATACTATTGTACCCACATATCTGGTCTATGTCACAACATTGTGCCTTGAACTTTCAGACCCTCTTGGTGAGTTCAAGAAGTGTTTTCCCCCGACTATTTGTAGACGTTGACAGTATTTGTAGACGAACATTTACATTTAGACCTGGATTTGCAATAGTGGCATTTAACAGAGAAATCTGGATAATGTTTCTTAGTCAGTCTCCAAAATGACAACTTTCAAAGAAACTAAGCAAGAACAAGTGAGTCCGGAGGGCTCACTTATTCTTGTTCTATCATTTGAGCAGTTTGGCAGTGTGACTTCAGCTGATAATTATTCCAGCCAAACACAACAGCAGTTCATTCCACTAATTAATCTCCATCTGTCCGATTAAAGCTATTCTAATTTGTTTCAAAAGTTTTTGTAGAGTTTCTTGGCCATCTCTTAACCAAATGTTGGCCAACAATGATACATAGATAAGAACCAATGGCCCAGTCTTCTAAATCTGTTGAAGGCCCTACCCATGCAAATCAAACAAACAACAACTAACCTGAACAAATGAAACAGTAAATTCCCCACGACCCTAACTATAGCCAATAAAACTATCCCCATGAACTGGAAATCAAAGACATTGCACATTGGAAACAATTCATCACATCTCTATGGAAAATGTATCTACCTCCATCCAGTAGGCTGCAATAGAGCCCCTCTCCATCTGGTCATCAGTCACTCATTTTTTACAAATCTGATTGTATTTGTCATTTTCATTCATACATGGAATCAAAACAAGGGAAAGTAATTCAACAGTGTCATCAATGACTATGTATTATTAATAACAATGCTGGTATTATTGTTATTGTTGTTGTTATTGTTATCTTGTTATGGGTGTTATTGTTATTATTTTATTGCATTATTATTTTCTTATATATATGAGAAAATAATAATAATAATATATATATATATATATATATATATATATATATATATATATATATATATACACATATATATATTTCATAACTAATACACCTAGTTAATCATAGTGATATATCAGTGAAGTGATATATCATGATAATAATGAAATGGTGATAGTGTTGAAGAGGGTGATGTAATGATAATAATAATACAATTGCAGCTAATTGTGTTGCTAAAATTATTAAAATTAACTGTTCTTGTTATTGTTATTATTATTATCATCATTACATCTACTGTCATTATTACTATTATTATTATTATTATTATTATTATATCATTATTATTATTATTATAGTATATTATTTGAACTCCACACAAACAAACCATTTCCCCTTTTCCTGTTTCTGAATACACACACACACACACACGCACACACACACACACACACACACACACACACACACACACACACACAGCCACACCAACACCTGCCCTTCAACACCCTCAACATACAATGCAATTGTGCGATTGGTATCAGCTTGTTTGTTTATTTTCAAACGAGAACAAAAGATTTTAGTGTCTTGTCCTGTCCTGCAGTCTCCATTGTTTACACTGTCTTTTTTGTGTCGTTCCTGTCATGTCTCTCACACAACAATTCAACTGGTCAGCTGGGTGAGATTAAAGATAGGATCAGTTTTAAATCTTTGTATAAAATATGTGTGTGTGGTCTGTCCAGATGAGAAGCTCTGCTGCATTTGAGCAGTAAACTCCAGTAATGAAGCCAGTCTACACATTTCATGGGTTGTTGAGAAGCCAGTGAGCCACCACTTAAAATTCACTACCAACAGCAGACTGATTGATAGATGACCACTGGATTAATGTTGCCAATAACACACACAAGTGAACTATACAGCTATCTGATCAATGCTGGCAGCCAATGGAGAGAGGGCAAGAATGTGTGGTGATGGAAATCTGGTAGTTGTAGTTGTTGTTTTCTCAATGATTTTAGTAGAAATGTGTTGAGTAAGTTGTAAAGAGGCGTGACCATGGTGTGACATAATCTGGATTGATGGGAGTGAGGAATTTTTGTATCTAGACAAAGGTTACACTTAAAACTAGAGTAATTTATGTATTTCAAGCTAAAGTTTAAAGCTAAAGTTTTGATTTTTTGCTGTTTTATTCTGGAACAATTTATGTTATTTAAGAACATAATTAGATGGAAATAAACAGAATTTTGAAGTAATGCCCAATAAAAAGTCAATGTGTAAACTATAAACCTGGAAAAAGGTGGAGTATATCTGTATATTGAAAATATTTAAATATCTAAAATCTGTCATACATTTTGTATTTAACTGTGTTTTCATTAAATTTACAGCTACAGTGTAGTAAAAGATGTCTGGTCACACCAACGTGACACTATCACTATAATATCATAACGTGAAATAAAGTGTGTGCAGCTCTGCTTTATTTTGACCTCATCCCACACCATACACTTGACACTTTTGCGCCTGTACTCTCTATGTCCTCGACTCTGCCTCGAATAGACAGCAGCGGCACTCACCAGCTATCGTTAGCCGGCTGCCTCTTATCAGAGCAAATGGTCTCAGATAATCACAAAACCAAGAACAACATGGCAACAAGTACAAAGTCGACCAGGAGGACGGTCAGTTCAAATCTGTTTGGACTGATCACTTTTGTTTTATTTCGCCCGACCATGCAATGCCAACGTGTCGTGTCGTGTCACTGCCACGTGCAGTTACAGGTGCACGTCAGGCTATGGCGTAGGTACTGCGTCGATTCAACAAGTAGCCGCATCCCATTCTTGGTTTGAGAAAGAATGCTAACAGTTAGAAACTCAGCTGGAGCAGGACTCTACATTCAGTAGGCCTCGTGTTAACAAAGTTGCTGGTCAAGGGGTGTCATAGAGCGCGGCTAATCTGCATTATCTTTTTTAAGCCGTTATTTTTTTTATCATTAATTACCTGAAATTCGTTATATTGACAGCTCTAATTGTCATGATTGTGAATTCATAATTTTACAATGTTTGTCGGGTCCAAAATACTTATTTTGTTTATCGCTGTGTAAGAATTCTGACAGTTGGTTCCAGCTTCTAACAAATTTTATCAGCCAAGAGTATAATGCGGTTGGAATCACGTGGTATTCATGACGTCAAGAGTCTGGGTAGTTGTCAGTTTGTAGAAAAACATGTAAAAATGGTTTATACAGTATGTGCCCAGAATACTGTAGTGCCCTGTTGTTAGCTAGCTAGTCGTTAGCGATGTCTCCACCTAACTCAACAGTTGTAGCTGTACTGACTGCAGGTACGAGCACACGTTTTATGTAAAGCCTGTGAGGTAAAATAGATCATTTGTGCTAATTGCTATGCTAATTTCCATTAGCACAGTCATGGTAATTCCCATTTTCTTTCAGCATTGAGCTAACAGACTAAGCAGTAGCTAGCTACATCTGTTGAACATTTTTCCTGAGCTTGACTGGTAATTGATACACATACTCATTTTAGTTCACCTCTGTTAGCTGTCATGCCTCCAGCGTCTCACTGCACTTTTCTTTTAAAACTTGTACAGTATTCATTGCTCATGGGCCCTGTTGTATTTGACCCAACAGAACACAGACACTGAGGCCAGCAGGTCCAGCAGTGTGTGATGTGGCGTGGGTCCTGAGGAGGGATGGTACATTGCCCGAGCCTGATCCACATGACTTTGTCATCCTGACTGGAGGAAATGAAGGTCTTCAGTGAAATGGAGGGCAATGCTTTATTTGGATACTTGGTTTGTTTGGACTGATGCTCATCTGAGCTCAAATGTACATATGAAGTCCTGCAGAGGATTTTCCTCAAAAGCGTCACACGTTGTCACTTGATCAATATAATAATGCTGTTGAGTTGGTGCTCCCAATTATTAAATGTTTATTTGTTATTTTGTGTTTATGATGGGCAAACTTAATGTTATGTTATGTTTATTGATTGATTGTTTGAGTTGATTGAGGACTGATTTATGACTATGATTTATGACGCCCACAATGGATATCAGACAGCTGGTCTGTCTGATATCCATTGTGGGCGTGTTTAATAAAAGCCTTGCACCCGCAGCTGAGTGCAGTTGTGTGTAGGTGACCTGGAAAACAGCAGAGCGTCTCCAATTCATGTTTATTTCTTTCAGTATATTCTTTCATCCTTGTATTTGGTGCTTGATCTTTTAACTTTTGGGTTCATGATGCTGTGCCGCTGTATAGCCCTACTCTGTGAACATCACCTCAGTGATTAATGAGAAATCCATGTGGGAAAAGAGTGTGATGATTGCTTCTGTTAGTTACTCAAGTAGAAAAAAGGTAATCAGTTACAGTTTGACGCTCACAATGTCTAAACAACTGTCCTTCCTTTTTCAAGTAGTTTTGATACAAATTATACTGGAACCATGTGTCTGAGTTTAGCCTGTTCTTTATTTATGAAGTATATTTTCCTATAATAATTCTCTATACTATAGTATGACTATTTCAAATGTGCTGGAAGTTGTATTGTTAGAATTGGTTAAAGCATGAATGTAAGTAAACTTTTTTAAAATGTATTTGCAGATAGTATACATCTTTGTGTATTTGCAATGTACTATTGAAAATGTGAATAAAATGAATGAAGTGTTTTTCACCTGGGAAGGGCATTCAGCATTGGGAAATAGCCCCATAGTAATTCAGACTCTAGTATACTGGCAACACATTTGCAACACTGCTGTGTAAAAGGGTATGTAATGTACAAAGTAGTACAGCAAAGTGATAAAGTATATTGATAATTAACTTCAAAGGGTCCTTTTTCAGTGACTGAAATAAACCAGAAGTATAATTGAGCATACTATTACTACAGTAAGAATATATTGATGGTGTATTATTACTACAGTTAGAATATATTGATGGTGTATTATTACTACAGTAAGAATATATTAATGGTGTATTATTACTACAGTAAGAATATATTAATGGTGTATTATTACTACAGTAAGAATATATTGATGGTGTATTATTACTACAGTAAGAATATATTGATGGTGTATTATTACTACAGTAAGAATATATTAATGGTGTATTATTACTACAGTAAGAATATATTGATGGTGTATTATTACTACAGTAAGAATATATTGATGGTGTATTATTACTACAGTAAGAATATATTGATGGTGTATCACTTGTATATTTGCAAGAGACAGAATATATTTTTAATGTACTTAATGTTGACTCTAAATAAACTAATCAAGCATGTATATTAGTAATTAGCAATATACTTGTACAACATAAACTTGAAGTTGTTCCACTTCAGCACACAATCTACTCTAAATATACTTCAGATTGTGCTTTTTCTACAATTTAATTACAACTAAAATGTACTTAGTACAAAATGAGTTGTTCCAAAATAGCAAACTTTAAGTTGACTTTTAATCAACATACTTGAAGTATACTGATGGCTACAAGTAACCCCTGCTTTAAGGAGTGGTACAGTGACCAACTGTGAATATGCCTTGATGCTGTGCTTGGTATTTCCTACAAAATGATTACAATCAATCATCTTCAGCACAAGAGACACAATGCTGACTCTAATGCAACCTTTTCATTCATCGTCCCTGTTGCGTGAATGCAGGAGACACTGCTGATCACAGAAGTGCTTCTGTATGTAGGGCAGCCTCTACTATGAGAGCATGTTGTTGCACAGAAAAATATTGACTTTTGTAATCAAGCTAAAGAGATATAGATCAGATCATGGTAGATGGTTTTCTTTTCTGTTTTTCGATGTGATCAAGAAATTCTTGCTTTCTTTGAGCAGCTTCTCGTGTATCCCCTAAATAAGCTTTGATGCAGTTCAGTGGTCCAGTGGGGACATAGATTAGTTCTTAGTTAGCTCCAGCTCTGATTGAGCAGCCAGATGTAACCTGAGAAAGGAGGGAGGAGACCAGCATTAAGGCATTGATTTATTCATTGGAGTGGTTGAAAGGCTTATCTAGCATGAGCCCAGCCTTTGGAGGCTGTAAACAAATTTTTAGCTCCATTCATCAGGCAATATGAAGTTCAGGGACCCTCCCCTGTGTTAGCATTCACTTTTATTTATCTTCACTAACTGTTTTCACTCTCTAGTTTCTTTTCATTTTCACAGGTTTGCTTCACTTGTTTTGCCCCTGTAGGTAAGATCAGGGTAGGTCTCTCTGAACTACGGTTAGGGTGATAAAGAGTTGAGAAGTTATTCCAGGGATACAGGATTCAATAAGTAACATTTTGTTCATTTTGTACATAATGTTATGTGACAGGAAGTTGGAGCACTTCCAAGACTGTCATTGGTCTCTCCTCTTTGAATCATCAAACAATGCATCTGCAGAAGAAAATATCTATTTCTCTGATGAAAGCTCAACGTTGGAAAAAAGTTTAAAGCTGCAATAATGTTTTGATGGTTTATTTGTTTTATCCATTCCAGGGCAGTGAAACAGGCTCTCTCTGAACATTGTCTCTACTCGACCTCTCCACTGATCTGACTAAGCTACCAGCTTCCAGCTTGCTGGCTGCCTTTCCACCCAGCCACCTGCATCTCTGCAACCAGCCTGCACTCTACTGTGGAGCCTCGGTGTTATTCCCTCCAGAGCCTCCACTTACACCTCAGCCAACACCACTGTGAGTCTCCACCACCATACCTACAAAGCCGCCAGTGTTACCACCTGCCTGAGCCCGAGCCTCACCCCACAAGCTGAGCCACCTCTGAATTTATAATAAATTCCTTTAACCATTTTCCTGTCTTGGTGTCTGCTGTTGGGTCAAACCAAACTCTTACAGATTTGGTACTAAATCTCTGTGGCTTTCACTTGAGACATTTGATCCTCTGTAATTTTATCCTTCCGGAGTCGACGGACGCGCCGGTGCATCCAAATCACATGATCTATTTAAGATGATGTAGCAGCAAGATGCAGCCTCGCTGAGTCTCTGTTTCAACCTGTGTTGAAAATGCGGACCTCAAACTATATACCAGTTTTTATTTAATTGTGTTGATAGGCCAAGTAAAACCAGACTTATGATAAATAATTTATGCCATGCCTTTCCTGAATATTGTCTGGTGCAGGAAGAAACAGTAAAAATGGGCTATTCTAAGGAAAGTGCAAATAAAACATGACACCCCTTTTCCTACTCGGATTTTATGTTTTTTGTGTGATTTTAGGTCCAATGTATTAATACAGTATGTCAAAATGAAAAAAAAAACTGTTAAAGCTGGAGTGTGTAAGTTATTTTACGTGTCATTTGGTCAAAAATCAATAATAACCTTTCAGCATATTGTAGTTCACAGTGTTATGACAGAACACTGGACTTCTGTGTCTCCTCTTGGCTCTGTATTCAGGCTTTAAAAAATCAGTGCCGTGACGGCAGTGTTCAGCCAATCACAGTTCATTTTACAGAGCAAGCTGTTTTGGGCATTCCTATTGGTTGCTCGACCAAAGTCGATGCGCATTCCCGTTCCATCGGTGGTGAAGATGCAACTACGGACGTCCGGCAGGTAAAGCCGCTATCCCGGCATTACCAACAAAAGCGTACACGGCTAAGCAAGCCAAAAGAAGGAAGACCGATGTAGAGAAACAAGAGTCTAAGAGGGAGAGTGACAATAGACGGAATAAATCGTGTGTAAACATTGGACAAGCATATCCGAGGTGGAGAGAGCTTAGCGATAGCATCGGGCTGAAGTTGGATACTGAGCTTGCTGTTCTTCTCCTGGACAGGTGAGCCTCCAATGTAAGTTTTACGTAGTTAATAATCTAAATGTGTGGTAGTAATTGGCTGTGTAGTTGAAATGACCGTGAATCTAATAAAGCAGGCGGTTTGTGGTCACAATTGACGAGTAATGTTGTGAGTTGATTAGCTTTATGCTAACCATAGCCAAAGGCTCACGACAGCTACAAGCAAGTCAGAGCCAAAGTCAACGTCAAATGTATTGTCAATACCGTTATATATACAAGACATACAGAGGACATGTGTCGTGTAAATATGGATGTGACAGTCATTATTTATTTTCAGGTTACGGTGAAAAGAAAGAAGTGTCTGAATAAAGTGGTTGTCTCCGATAGTCCGTGCATGTGGGGGTAATTGTTTACTTTAGCGTTATATGTTGTTTTATTATTCTTAGCATTCACACCTCTTTCCCGTGATATATAAGTGTTGCTGTTGTCATTAGATTATGTTGTATAAGTATCACGTCAGTATGACAAATATCGTAGCGTTATTAGTGCCAGACATGTAGGCTATGTCATGCTGAGACGTTAGCAAGAAATAATTGTTGTCGGTCTCTATCGCTCTTCTAAACAATGCAAAAGTAATGTTTGTTTGTTCATACGTTCAATTTGTTCACGAGAGAAAGGTAAAGTACTTTCTTACCTGTAATTCGGCCACGGCAAGTGTATGACAGAAAAGTTCAGACGTGAATATTTCAAGCGCCACAGTCGCGTGCGTCCACGAGAGCGGTGTGGAGCTACGGAGTCGAAACAGGGAGGGGAGGGGGGAGCGCAGTTGTTTCCATCCCAGTCTCATGCATTTTTCAAATATTCTACAAACTCCAGCTTTAAGTCACACATGTGAGGTTGTGCTGAAAAAAATGACACCAAACAAGGCAAGGTAAACAGTTTTTAAGGTGAAATATAAAAGTAAAATCAAAAGTAGTCAAAAACGGCCAAACGGCCTTGACCTCAGATATTTATACAAAAAAAATAGTACAGATAATACAACTATGACTCCGAACAAGAAACAACATCGAGCTGCCCCCTGTGGACCCACCACCTGCAGGGGAGATAAATGGGGTCGGGTGCAATGTGTGAAGGATGGCGGGTGAGAGCGGGGACCTAGGTGTATTGAGGCCTGGCTCCTCAGACTAGCGCTTGGTACGTGGAATGTCACCTCTCTGGTGGGGAAGGAACCGGCGCTGATGCAGGAGGCAGAGAGGTACCAACTAGTGCTTGAGGTGGGTGTTGGGATACTCACAAGCCCCTGAGCACCTCAGTGTTGGAGTTCTCCCCGAGGTATTTTAGGCTAAAACATGACTTTTTCCTAACTCCAACCCACTGGTATTTGTGCCTCAACATAACTAGACCATAGGTAAAGTGCTGTCACAACATTCAATCATTTCACCTAAACAAATGGAAAAAAAGAAATGTACATTTTCATCATATCTGTGGTTTACAGAAATGCACCCTGCCAACATTTATTCCAGCAAAAGTTCATCTTTAGGAGAAAGTAAACAGAGGTGAGAATACATTTTTCTGTGGACCGTTATCTTCCTCTATCACCTGTCAACACCAGACACTCCTAACAGCACAAGAGCTGAGCCCTCTTTTTGTTTTTTGACAAATTTCATGATTGAACATTTAAATCCCTGTGATAAAGACAGTGGAGGCCACCAGTCATCTCAGTAGAGGCCTAATTTGTTGTTTCATGTGCTGAAATCTCACAATGAATGTGATAATGTGTTGCAGTGATTAAATGAGATGGAGCACAGTGAGACTGTCCTGTTCTACCCCCACTTTTCCATTTCTAAAGCACACACTCTCCCAAATAATATCACGCTGCAAGCAAATGTAATGTACTCTATTGCCTCGTGCCTAGTGTTTTGATATTCATGCAGAGACACACTCGGAGGGTTAAGAACATATCCAAGGCCTGCTCCCATTCAGTATCTGTGGGCTCATAAAGGCGATGGTGCGGCTGAGGACAGACCTCTTTTCTCTGCTCCAGTTACAGACGCTGCACATCCCCTCCAGCTCTACGAAGAACACTCCAGACGTCTCTCTCTCCACCTCTCTCTGACTGTCTTGCTTACGAGACAGTCGGAGAGAGTTGGTTGGGTGTCCTCTTTCCATTAGTGTTGTCATTCTCATTGTTTCTCCATCCTTTTGGATTAGTCTCTCTTTCTTTATTTCACTTGAATTTTAATCTGTTCTGATGAACACATAGTCACTTATTACTCCTCTTCAAATGTATCTTAAGGAGCATCAGAGTTCTACAGGGAATTTCAACACAGGGAGTTGCTGATGTTTGAACAGCAGCTTACCTCCTGAGGCTTTTTCACACAGAACAAGCTGACAAAAATCCACAAAGAAAACTAAAGAAAAAAACAACAGACTAGGCCTGTGGTGGGCTATACCAAAAAATGTGGTTGCAATCCAATTACAAGTAATATCATGGCCAGAATCACCAATAATCATACTGATGCTATCCTGTAGTAAAGAGCATTGTTATTTATAAGGAAAGTGCATCATTAATCTTTTTCTGAATCAAAAGGACATCACAGAAGCACCAAAACCTGCAGTGTGTGTGCGTGCGAGCCTTCTATTCGTCATCGATGGTGACATTAATGCGGGGTGAGCTCAATTCAAGATTCTAATAAGTTTGGTGAGGTGAGTTGAGGTTTTTAGTATAAAAGGGGTCTCAAATGTCAATCATGGCCTGAGGGACAGGAATGGAAGGGATACCAGAAAAGCAGCAGAATGAACTCCAAATATGAACACATATTGGTGATACTTAGCAGGTCCACTGCACACACTTCAGTGAGAATATGATGCACTTTCCTCAGAGAGATGATTAATCATATGTGACAGATGGTAAAAAGTAGATTCTCAAGTTCTTTTAAGGTAAAAAGAGAGGAACTCTCAGATGCGTGCACACAGGGCCTGATGTAATTATTGGTTTCTAGCTCCTGTGGTTCACATACAGTAGATCTTTATTAAACCCAGCATATTAAAGCATCAGTGTCATCCAACTACAATATGAAGGAATATTTTATTCAGCTAAATTACTTCAGGGTATGTGAGTCTTTAAAAGCTGTTGTCTCATAGAGCTGATAAACCATCTAAGAGAATCTCCTTGTAACAGAGAATGTCTCATGTTGGTCCGTTGACAGAAAGCAAGAGTGAGATACAGAGACTTGCTAGATGGATTTTTGATGGATCAAAAACATGGTCGAAATCAAAGCAGCTTAGGTATTCTGACTTCATGTAGGTATAGCTATAAATCCTACATCACTTAAAATGCCACTTGATAGAGGTTTTTTTCTTTTCTTTTTAAACACAACAGTCCCAACAAAACAAACAAATTTAGGAAAGTCACTTGGAGCCATTTCAAAGCAGTTACAGGTCCCAAGATCAACTGTACAAACAACAGTTTGTAAGTATAAAGCTCATGGCACAGTTGTGTCACTGCCACCATCAGGAAGAAAACACAAACTATCACCTGCTGCTGAGAGAAAACTGGTCAGGATGGTCAAGAGTCAACCAAAAACCACCAGAAAGCAGGTCTGCAATGAATTGGAAGCTGCTGGAAGACAGGTGTCAGTGTCCACAGTCAAGTGTGTTTTACATCAACATGAGCTGAGAGGCTGCCGTGTTAGAAAGAAGCCCTTGATCCAGACACAGCACCTTAAAGCTGGACTGAAGTTTGCTGCTGATCACATGGACAAAGAAAAAACCTTCTGGAGGAAAACTCTGTGGTCACATGAAACAAAAACAGAGTTGTTTGACCACAATGAGCAGCAATATGTCTGGAGGAGAGAAGGTGAGGCCTTTAACCCCAACAACACCAGACCTACTGTCAAGCATGGTGCTGGTAGTATTATGCTGTGGGGCTGTTTTGCTGCCAGTGGATTTGTTACTCTAAAGAAAGTAAATGGAATAATGAAGAAGGAGGATTATCTCCAAATTCTTCAGGAAAACCTCAAACCATCAGCAGAAGATTGGCTCTTGGGTGCAGTTGGGTGTTCCAACAGGACAATGATCCCAAACACACATCAGGAGTGGTAAAGGAATGTTTAAATCAGGCTAGAATTGAGGTTTAGGAATGAACTTTCCAAAGTCCTGACATGAACCCATCAGAACATGTGGACTGTGCTGAAGAAACAAGTCTGTGCCAGGAAGCCAACAAATTTAGTTGAACTTCACCTGTTCTGTCAAGAGGAGTGGTTAAAATTCAGCTGAGGACGACCAGAAGCTTGTGGATGGATATCAAAAGCAGCTAACTGAGGTGAAAATGGCCGAGAGACATTTAACCAAATATTAGAATTACTGTATGTATATTTTTGATCCAGCAGATTTGGTCACATTTTCAGAAAACTATAATAAATTCATTACTGAACCAAACTTCATGAATGTTTTTGTGATAAAGTAGCTTGTGTTCCTCTCATTCCATCACAGAAACATGAGAGCTGTAGAAGTCATTGGAACTGAAGACTGCCATGATATACATGGTCTTTACAAGTGGATGTAAACTTTTGACCACGACTGTACACAACTCAAAAGGCAGACATCTTACATATTGTATGTAGTGTATACAACTTGTATCAGTTGAGCTAGCCAAAAAATAAACTTTTGGCAATTAAATGTTTTTTTTGTTTTTTTTAAGAAGTTTTAAGTGTGCAAGTGTACAACATTTGATACAAATTCACATAAAATTACACTATGAAAATCATCATAAACTACAAATCCAAGTGCTGTAAGTCCAGTTGCCAATGATACAGCACTTAGATTTACCATGACCTGGATGACTGAGAACCTTCATCAACATCATTAACCACATTCGTTAATATGCTATCTCAGCACTAGACAAACACAAGAAATGTGTTACTGGTCTCACACTGCTCTGTGATAAGAGCAGTGTTTTTTCTCAAAACCTAAAATGACACATTGACCATTAACGAAACTGAAGCAGACTCATAAGGAAAGCGCTGATGTGCACAACGTTCACACAGCATTTATTTTTTCAGTTTGATGACATCATCTGTTTTTTGTTTTTCTTCCCATGATTAGTGTACTGATCTTAGAGTAAACTTCAATGTCCTCGTGGGGCAATTTGATTTACAGACAGTAGTCAAAAACAAACAATACATCATGTGTAAAGACAGCACAAGATCCATATTACCTACACTGTTAACATAGATCATGGAGGTTACTGTTTGTCTGATGCGTAAAATCAGTGGAGTTTCCCTTTAAATGTAATAGATAAAAGCTTTTAGTTGCCTTAATCCCAGCGGGATCCTAATAATTATTGCTCTACTGTTCCAGCATGTCATACATTGACACAGACCACACCAACACAAAGTAACAGTTTCCTGTGTTAAAATGTCCCTGGAGCCTTTGATGTTGTATGTAGGTTAGACCACATTCACCCCCTCCCTCATTCAGCATGCTCTTCAATATTGCATGATACCATCTTCATTATCCCTCCCAATTGCCTCAGTATCGGCTCACACCTCACCACCACCAGCTCCATATTATGCAAATATTTTGCTGTTACAGAATGCTACAGTATTATTATTATTCATTAGCCTAGCATGTGGCAGTTGGCAAATGGCAGCAAGCAAGCCAGAGGTGCTATTGGTGCTAATTGCTTTGGATAGATAATGAGAGTCAATGTAAGGAGAGCCATCCTTTGGGGATGGGGCTGTATTAAAGTGTATGAACATACACACATACATAAATAATTAGATGGTGGGAAAAAATTTGAAGTAGCCATGCGAGCTAACTACCGATCCATTACAAATACATATGCAGAAAGAGAATGCATTAGCACAGACATCTGCACAGTGAAAAGGCATAATATTCTCTTTCACGTAACAGCTAACCAGCTCAAGTAACAGCATAATTATATTACATTCAGTCATTTTCCACTTAAAATAGTGATTTCCTCTTGTTTGTTGGCTTTCTTGTGTGTGCTAAAAATTAAGAATGCAAAAAACTGAATTGAGAATTATTTGCTAATACTCAAAGTGTTTTTCACTTTTTACACTTATTTCATGTCTTTGAACACTTATCAAAGCCTACTTAGATCTAGACTGAACCAACGCATTGCCCAAGACATGGCCACAAAAACGTTGCTTCTGGGCCTCCACTAACCCCATAATACATGCTAGAATGCTACTATTAGACTACAACATTAGCTATGTGTTAAAACACATTATTAAGAGACTTTGGGACAAATTCCAGCCATGCTTGAGGTGATAAAAAAGTGGATATTTTTGACAAGAAGTTGGGACATCCCCAGCTCTGTTTGTGGTGACCAAAGCAGGTATTTCAAGCCGTGATCTTTTCCTAACCCTAACTTAGTGGGTTTTTGGCCCTAAACCTAACCAGGTTTGGGAGCACTGCTCTAGACCACTAAACACAGCTGGTGTTCACCATGGCCTGGTCGGCAGTCCATCATAGGACTACTGAATCGAGAGAGAGAACCATTCACATTTACAGGTAAATTAGTTTGTAGTCCACAAAAGTATTTTCATGCACACTTAAATGTCATTGTGTGGTGTAAAAAAAAATACAAAAAAACCCTTTTAAAGAAAAACACACCAAATGACTGTTCCTTTCCTCTCCTCCTTCCATTTCACATCTACATATTTTAACACAATTCCATATTCCATTATCACCAAATCAGCCACTACTAGAAATGCAATGATTTGGAGAAAGCCTCTGTCCATCATAGCTTGGGTCAAGCAGTGAGGAAATGAGCTCATTAACCCTGGACCTCTTCACTGAGACTAAAAAGAGGAAACACAGGGAGATAAATGGAGGACATCCCGAAAGAAATCAGCTTCCCATTAAGCGAAGTCTGGTGCCAAGACAATGAGTTAATTAAGGCTCAATCTGTCTTCTGTGGAAAGCGACGCTGAGTGCCTCTGAATATAGCAGATCGTCTGGATTGAAACTGGCTCCAAAACAGGAGGGAGCTACACTGCCCCCCTCTGTCTGTAGGTACTGTAGAGTGTAAAGAAAGCATACATCACCTACTGACTTATTACAATATAGTAGCTGAAGCTTAATGAAAACAATACACTCTCCCAACGTGTAAGGTGGTATAGTAGCACTATTAGTATAATATTACATTCAGTAGACTACAATGTAAGTAGTGCTGTGGTAATGCAATTTGTTGATGAGCCCGAGCTCTGATGTTTCCCTTGTCACTGGCAGTTTCATCATTATAATTCAAGCTTTCAATTTGAGCATTTCCATTTAAACTTTTACATTTTAAATTCACTTTTTTCATTCACTGACATTTTCAACTTGTCATTTTACATTCTAAATTTGCTCTTGTTTTTCCTTTTCTTTTGTACGAATTACTGCCTTATTCTTAGTAGTGTAGTAAAATAACAATATTTTTAATTGTATCTCTATCTATCTGGCTACAACATCACCGCAGAAATCAGTTTGTGCATTCCTCACCCAGGAGGTGGTGCAGACTCTGGTCCTGGCATTCATGTGCCATCCAGCCTCTGCAGCTCATCCAGAGCACAGCAGCCTGGCTAGTGTTACCCAGGTTCTCCTCTGCACGACACACTGGCTGCCAGCGGCTGCTCCAATAAGACACTGGCACATCTGGGACATGGTCAAACATACACCGCAGCCTGTCCACTACATGCTCTGCTACTGCCAATCTGCCGACTTCTCACCAGGAGAGGGAGGCAGCAAAATCAACTGTCTGCTGTCCAGGCCCATAGAAAAACACAGAAACAAGAAATGTATCTCTTACTGTTTCTAAATGTAACACTGCAGGTTCACATATTTAATGAGATAATGTAATGAGTAGCATGGAGGTGCAGTGGTTAGCACTGTTAGCCTCACAGCAAGAGGGTCGTGGGTTTGAGTCCTCCTGGGGCAGAGCCTTTCTGTGTATATTCTTCTTTATACCATGAACTGATTTTTTTTTTAAAAATTAAAAAACTGTGGAAAACTCAGAGGCAGATTGGAGATCATATTGGAGCTCAGTAGTACAAATCCTCAGCTCAGGGTAATATCTTATAGTGGATGTGTCTCCAGCACACACAAGTGTGGGTGTGTGAAGATGTTTGTTTCTATATATTTATAGTTATTAGTTGTGTGTGTAGGTAGATAACAAACCTTTTTACTTAAAAAGAACTTGATTGTGTGGTTTGTGTGTACAACTTTTGAAGTGTTACGGTCAATGTACACGAGTCGAGAACTTCCAGAGCTGAGAGGGAATTCATTTAATGACTGGTGATCCACTCATTAAGAGTGGTGCCAAGATCATTTGATGCAGGTTCATTTCTGTTATTCAGTATAAATTCTGATTATGTCTGATAGCCAGAAATTCGGCAAAACTCCTCCACTTCATCTTTTCAGTGTCTCCTTGAAGCGTATTAAATGTTGTAACATATTTTGGTATCGTTTGTTGCCACACATGAAGCTGCATCTTTGCTGTATTATTGTTTAAAAACACAAACATTTCCTGCTTTTGTTCTTAAAATTGGCTTTCATGTTTGTGAATCAACATACAGCATTATCTTAACTACTCACATTGACGTAGTATATGTTTACTGTTAGACAGTTAGGGGCTTAACTGATTGGTTACTGATTGCTGTCTTTTTCATTATTATTGTCTCTGGATGCCTATATGGCCTTATAACCTTTGTTTATGGTGTTCCACAGTGTTTCTCTGTGGCTGTATGATTATGATTATAATTTACATAATACTTAAATGTAGGCCATATTATTTATTTATTTATCTATTTTGTATTTTATTTTTGTTTGCTTATTCTGTTTTCCTGAATTAAATAGGGCCCTTCCTTATTTCTATTGGCATAATACTGCAATCTGAGTCCTTGATTTAAGATCTTTTCAAGATGTTGCTAAATTGTGTGTGTGTGTGTATGTGTGTGTGCTTTTGTGTGTCTGTGTCTGTAAGTGTGTGTTCTGTCTATATTTGTCCTTGCTCCCGCTCTCATCACTTTATCTCTCCCTATTCATGTAATTTCCCCCCCCTTTCCTTTATATATAAGATACAATTGATTTAGTGAAGGGCCTAAAGATTATTCACCTAAACATTCGGAGTCTTGTCCCAAAAATTGATTTATTAAGAGCCTGGGTTACTCTTCATAAACCAAACATCATTACTGTTTCTGAGACATGGCTCCATGATAATATCACAGATGATGAAATTGAAATTGATAATTTTGTTTTATATAGAGCTGATAGGTCCTCCAGAGGTGGTGGTGTGGCTACCTATGTCGCAGCAAATTTAGTTTCTTGCCACATCAGTCCTACTGTTGAGCCAGTGAACTTTGAATGTCTTTTCATCAATATAATTTTTCATGAAAACAAACAGTTAACAATTGGCAATATTTACAGGCCTCCCTCAGCCCCTGCTGATTCTACCACGTGCATCTTATCTACTATTAATTCTCTTGGGAGGCATAATGAATTAATTATTCTTGGGGACTTCAACAGTAACTGGCTTGATCGTTCTTCTCATAAGGACAGAAACTTATTTGATAGTGTACACCTCATGCAGCTCATTAATGAACCCACTAGAGTTGATTATAGATCCTCATCTCTGCTTGACTGGATCCTTGTCTCAAATCCTGACAGAATAGTTAAGTCTGGTGTCATGTCTGACTGTCTAAGTGATCATTCTATTATATTTTGTGTTTGGAAAATAAAGGTTCCTCGTTCTCCTCCTAAATTTATTACATTTAGACAATGTAAACATATTAATGAAGACAATTTCATTTATGATTTGATCTCTATTAACTGGGACAGATTTCAGTTAATTCCTTACGTTGAGGAAGCATGGAACTTCTTCTTTTCTGAAATAAACAACGTTATTGAAAAACATGCTCCGATGAGGACTGTTAGAGTCAAAGGAAGACACCTGCCTTGGATTAGTTCAGAACTCCTTAGTCTTTTTAAGCAGAGGGATAAAACATGGGCTACATATCGTGCATCTAGGGATTCTACTGACTGGGACACTTACAGATCACTTAGGAATGAATGTACAGTCAAAACCAGGAACGCAAAGTCTAACTACTTCAAAGAAAGCCTGTCCCAAAATTTTCACAACCCAAGACAGTTCTGGAAGCGACTGAATCTCATTCTTAACAGAAATAACAAAAATGTTTTATCCCAGATTCAATCCAATAATGAGCCTATCTCTGATCCATCATTTATTCCTCATGCTTTTAATCATCATTTCTCTTCCATCTGTAGCGCCTATCACTTTGACTCTTATTGGACTGCCAGCCCCTCATATAGTACCTTCTCTGACCATTCATTTTCCTTTAAAAAAATCTTGCCCAATGATGTTTTTCTTGCTTTATGTCAACTGAGAGATAATACTAGTCCTGGTCCTGATGGCCTTGAAGTTAAATTTATCAAACTTGCCGCTCATGTCCTGATGTATCCCCTTGCTGACCTGTTTAATTTGTCTCTGTCCACCTGTTCAATCCCCTCAATCTGGAAATGTGCTAAGGTTACTCCCCTTTTCAAAGGAGGAGATCCCTCAGATGTAAATAACTATCGCCCTATTTCTATTATTTGCACAATCGCAAAAACTTTTGAAAAGCTTATTTTTAACCAGCTGTCTCAGTACTTAAATTCATTCAATATTCTATCGCCTTTTCAATCAGGATTCAGACCCAATTTTTCCACTACCACAGCCTTGTTGAAATTCACAAATGATGTGTTCACCTCCTTTGATAAGGGTCAATTTACTGGTGCAATCTTCATTGATCTGTCTAAAGCCTTTGATCTGGTTGACCACTATCTGCTTCTTGATAAACTTTTTGCTATTGGTCTCGATCAAAATGCTCTTCTCTGGTTTAATGCTTATCTCCATAATCGTCGTCAATGTGTTGTCTTTCAAGGTCATCAGTCTGACTTTTTAATTATTGACAAGGGTGTTCCGCAAGGCTCCACATTGGGTCCGCTTCTTTTTTCTGTTTTTATTAATGATCTACCTAGTATTTGTTCAAACTGTCATACCCACTTATATGCTGATGACACTGTTATATACACCTCTAACTCTGATATATCACAAATCCAGACCTCTTTACAGTTTGATTTTGATATGGTTCAAGACTGGTTCTGTAAGAACAAACTTGTATTGAACAAAAAGAAGTCATGCAGTATGATTTTCAGTACACGTCACCTCCGATCCCACTCAGTTGATTTTCATATTTATTTTTGTGATGGATCGCCTGTTGACAAAGTTGACACATTTAAATATCTTGGACTTTGGATTGACCCCGAACTCACCTTTAAACCTCACATTGACTACACTGTTAAAAAAGCATATGGTTGTCTCGCCTCACTTTACCGTTCAATCAACTGTTTCACATTTCATGTCAGAAAAAGGTTAATCTCACAACTAATACTACCACTTGTTGATTATGCTGATATTGTTTATCAAAATACTTCAGACACTCATCTTAAATCTCTGACTGTATTATTTAATTCCTTATGTAGATTTGTTTTGAGATGTCCTTTTAGAACACATCATTGTCTTATGTTTGACTCATTGAACTGGTTACAACCCAAATCAAGAAGGCAATCTCATTGGCTTCATTTTCTTTACAAATGTGTTTATTTCCATTGTCCTCCATATTTAAAAGAACTTATGATTCCATACAATTCGCCATACTTACTTAGACATACGAACTTCCCTTTTTTCTTTGTTCCCAGAGTCTCGAAAGAGGTTGGTAAAAGGTCATTCCATTATAAAGCTCCATCGGATTGGAATGATCTCCCTCTTTTTTTGCGTTCTATTACCTCTTTTCATTGTTTCAGGATATCGCTGTACTCCTATCTTAAAACAAATTGCTCATGTTTCTAATTCATTCATTTATTTATTTTTTCCTTCTCCTTTTTCCTTATTTTTACTATGTTTTTATGTTCACATCATTGATCCTTGTTATCTAAATATCTCTAATCTGTATGTTAAACTTATGTGGGTAGGGGTTGTGTGTGGGAGTGGGTGAGCAAGATGTCTGTATTTGTCTTATGTTATGTATGTTATGTATGTTGTTATGTATGTCTATAATGTAATGTAGTGTATTGTTGTCATGTGTTCTATGTATATCTCTGTCTAGGGACCCCCTTGAAAATGAGATGCTACATCTCAAGGGGCTATCCTTTAATAAATTCAAATTCAAATTCAAATTAACACACACACACACACACACACACACACTGTACACAGCACTCTGATTGACAGCCCTCTATCCACCCTGGGACTGAGCAGATGGTGTCTAATTATGTCTGAAGGAAGCATCAGTCTACAGCTGCGACTTAATTGGGGGGTTTGGGCTTTAGGTGAAGTGTTCCAGCCCACTTCAAACACCTGCAGCCTCCTCTCCATCCATCATTCACACACATTCATTCACAAACATTCATTCCCTCCATCTGTCTGGAAGCACTTACTCTTTGCTACATGTTTCTCAGTGGATTTTCCATGCAGCCACCTCGGGGGCTGAAAAATGAAGCGAGTGTAAAAGTACCAAAAACTGCAATAACAAGTTTTCAGCAGAAAGAAACATGTATACAGCCTGGTACAAAGAACTGTAATTTTACATAACTCACTTGTTTAAACTATATTTTGGGATGGAGGTCATGCATAATTAAGGGTTCGGCTGCTTTGAGTGAAAGCTAGCTGCTAGCTGCTAGCTGCCCCCTCAACTTCACCTCAGCTGATTCCAGTCACTGAAATTGACCTCTCGGCCGTGTTTGTGGTGTGTTGTGCCTTTTAGAGAATTTTTTAAATGCCAATATGGGAACCAATAAAATGGCTTTCTGTGCAGTTAACTGTACTCACAGATTGGAGCAGAGGCCGGTGTTTTGGATTAATAGAAGGGAAATGTACTTTACTTTATGAACATACAGGAAAGAGATGGGGAAAGAAGAGACACTGCAAGATAAGAGAAAGAAATGGAGTATCTTGTGAACACTTCTTTGGACAGAGTCAAAACTGAACACAAATACAGACACACACACCCTCAGTGCCTGCTGTTGCTCGCTATATGTAGAGTAAGCTATTCTGGCTGTTTGGGGCAATAAACATGCGGTCAAACTCACACAAGTAACTTGAATAAACACAAATGATCCTGCAATCAAACTCACTTGAATAACTTGAGGTGAAATTCACTTCTCTTTATGTGTGAACACATATAGCTTCATAGCCTTAGCTAACATGGTGGATTCCAGCCACGTGGGTTTGTTTTACTAACTACACTCGCTTCAGCTCCACCCACGCTCCACCTCTTTGCCCATTTTTGATTGGAGTTAGATAGAGTCATGCACTGCGGAAGATGCAAAGACATCAGCATGATAAAGTACACATCTCAGGGCCTGTGTCCACATAGCATTTTTTTCAGGCACAAAAGAGCCGGCTGTGAACACTGGGATGAAGGGCTGGTGCTGCGAGGGAAAAAATGCTGCTCATTGCTTTTGATTGACAGCTGCTAACGCTTTGGTAACAGAGCACAAGCTTTCAATGCCTAGAGTGATAAAAGCATAACATTCACCAGCAACATTCAGTGTCCAGACTATCTGCTCCCACAAATTGACTTTTTTGTCTCTGTTATGAGAGTTTCCATCTGATAAAGCTCTGGAAAAGCAACACAGCTAGAACAAGCTTCTCCTCAATTTTCTGAATAAACCAGGGCAACAGGTGACGAGTCCCAACCGGAATTATTATGATCGGTTGCCTGAAACAAAAAAGCGCCAGTGATGCCACCAGCGCCTTTCTCTGTTCAGAGATTTTCAATGAAAAGCTCTCAGAGCGGCCGCACAAAAAAGGTGGAGTGCTCTGAAAAATATGCTGGGCACAGCACTTTTTCTCTGGACAGCCACATGCGGCAGCAGATACTAGCTCCTCATTAGAAACAATTTTAAAAAGACGCTGTCACTCAGAAAAAATGTTGTGTGGACAGGGGCTTTAGTGATAAGGGCTGAGAGCAGAGAACCGCTGAATGCCTCTGAAGTAGCTAACCCTGGCAGCTGTATGGAAATGAGTCACTAGCTGAGAAGGGCCATGCCATACTTTCTGTAGTGTACAGTCGAAGGGTTGGACAGTAAGCAAAAGAACTGGCCCTGTCAGTCCTCCCTGGATGAGCTATCAAGTTAGCTGGCATTTAGCTGGCACATACAAACACACACACACACGCACACACACACACACACACACACACACACACACACACACACACACATTTCTTACATTTTCCAAAATGTCTCATTCTCAGAGAGTATTTCATCATAAATGTAGTAGCTTGTGAACATCCAACTCAAGATTGCTTAAGGCTGCATTACATTCTGGTTAACTAAGGAAAACTCTCAGGGTGTAAAATAATACCATTTTTGCTTCTTCTTCAATGGATTTCTGCATTTATAATAATTGCATCATTTGTCGGTGTAGAAAAAGCTGTCTGGTTGTGAAGGTCAGAAATGAACCACTTCTGCAGCCCTATCTCCTAGAAATGACTTTTACAGACAACTTACTTGAAACAGCAAATACATTTTGAGGGAAACTTACTTCAGCACACTGTTGAATTAATTAACATAATGAGGAAATGTTGTTAATTAACGTACCTAGCAAGTCACAAAAATGTTGTGTATTTCATTTCTCTCGCACCAAAGTAGGCAGTCCTGCAATACACAAACCACTCGCACTGACTACTGCATTAGTCAACTTTTTTGGTTAAGCTAATGTACTGGAAGCACTTGGTTGATGCTAGTGAGAGATAATTGTGTGTTTGGCTAAAGCAAAAGATCTTTCACTAGCCTTAACCAAAGAGCTTTTGCTGCCTAAACTTAACTATCATCACATCCTGGTCTGAACACGAACCCTGGAGGTGTGACAGTCATGCACTGCACACCTGCTATCAACCCCAACAGCTCCCTGTGAGTCCGGGCACTGCTAGGAACCATTAGTATCATCACACCACACAACATCAACACGTTGTATAAGAGAGCCTGAATGTGACATGGGAAATAAAAAAATGAAAGGTATACGTTTATAATGGGAAAAAAAAGAATAAATAATTCGGCAATAAATGAATAATATCTGTATTAGTTTGTGTTTCTGTCTATATTTATAACCATTTTGTTTTTGACTTCTTGGCTTTTAATTGTTTTTTAATTGTGATCAAGAAAGAAAGCCTCAGAAGTCATAATGTACTTATGACTTCTGAGGTACAAGTGATCAAAATTTGATTGAGTAATTGGGATTGAGAAAACAGAAAATGTCAAATGATTTATGTGCATCTATGTTAATGGAATTGTTATCTTAGACAACACAATGAATACACACACCCAAGGCCAACAGGTGCCAAATCCAGAAATCCAAAAAAAAACGAGGATGGAGGAGGAAGTTATGTTATGTCAGTCTGTGTTGCATGTTGCTGATATTGCCCTGGGTGTCTTCATCCCATAAGTTAGAATGTAATTGTAATGGTTAAGGTTGTCTATTGTTTCTTGTGTTGGTGCCCCAGGACTCACTCACTGCACCAAACTCTGCTGCTAAATGACAAATGTGTTCATCTTAGCCATGCAGAAATACAAAGCCACTCCAGCAGCTCTCTCTGGGTCTGTAGAGCTACCCCCCTGATCTTTGCTATTATTTTATGCAGGTCTGTGGCAACAGAAAGCTGATGTGAAGGCACGCAGTAATTCCAGGATGCTTGTAACAGCATACGTGTTTATCCTATAATACTTGAACACAAAGAAATAATGTGTCCACAAGCACATCAACAAAAATCAGAGATTGAAGGGAACAATTATATTTCCACTGTGTTTAACCCTGGCCAGCAGGAGGGGCTGCAGCATCCTCAGCAATGATGCCACGGCCAGTCTCCACATTTACACAATTTACCACAAACATCACCACTTCTTCTGTGAGTCTTACCTCAGTTAAATCGAAACACACCTTGTCAAAATCAGCACAATTAACTTTTTTTATACTAGGGCTGTCACAATATCAGATTTTTACTGAACGATCATCATGGCCTGAAGAATACACTATAACATTATTATCATGATACCATGTGTGTTTTGATTGATTTGAAAAGACACAATACCCTTGATACACAGGTGAGTTTGTGCACCCACTTCAGGCGGGGTTTACGCTAACACTTTTACCTCAGAACTGTAGCATAAAGGGTAACAGATGCATGCATGCATGAAGTAGCCATGATTCAATCACTGACATGTCCACCACTCTCCATCAGACTGCAGACAGTGATGTCACATTGTGAGGTTTTCCTTCAAAGAGATGAATTCTCTGCCAAAGTCTGTTTCATGTTTATCAAAGATAATCAGATCTTCAACCATTCTCAAGTCACTGAAAGAAAAGCAGGCAAAACTGCATTTGTTGTCAGCCAACCAATATGCATTAAATTAAGCAGCACTACAAAGCACAAGACAGCAGAGCCCAGAGAAAACAACACAACATGAGAGCTGACACATTCACACTTTCAGGTAGTTTCTCAGCACGTCATCATTTTTCCTTGATGACACAAGCACTTATCACCCTGCAGGCTTCTTGCAGGTGACAGAAGCAATTACTTACCAACATTGATGACGTTGGCAGACAGGAAGTGGCTGCAGGGAAGGCTGGAAGAGCTCACAAAAGAGTCACCATCTGTTGTCACAGTATTCCTCGACCTCAGCGACAGGTTGGGGGAGTCAGTCACCATGGCCATCCTAGCTGCCACGGAATCCATGACTGCTGACGGTTGATGGACAAGTCCAGGCAATCACACAGTGTTCAGATTTTCAAGGAGTCGTTGCAGACCACAAACCTCAAAGAGGCTGTCTGTCGGTGCTTTTACAAGCTGTGATACAATCCAGTAATTAATAGTAACCAAAAATGGAGTTCAAGTAATATTGTGTCTCATTGTCAAATACACTCCATAAAGTCACTGGTAGAGGTCAACTTGGGATAAATGAGCAAATACAGTCTGAGTAGTTCCCCAAACTGAATTTCAGTAGAAGTAAGATGGATTGCAATGAATAACCACTATCCAAAAGCTGTCAGACCAATCCCAAGTCACAGGAGGAAGTCTCTGATGAAAACTTCACGACACATTCCTGAAAACTGGTTGAGGGGATCCTCAAATTGTATTAGCGTTGAGAAACTGCGGGGAAAGAACATCTAGTCTTTCCTTTGTGCAGAGCAGATTATGATGAAGGACGTCTGTTGGAGGCCATAACTCACAAAACCCTCTGCTCCTCCTCTCAGGCAGGCCAAGCTGCTGCAGTCCACTACAGAAGAGGAGACAGACAGAGATACACAGATTTTTCATTTTTCATCCAACCTTTAAGGGTGGCCCATTGAGAGCAGTCACTGTCTATTGATGTGCTCTGTGTATGTAGGAAATAAAAGCAAGAAATACAATTTAAGCAAAGATACATCAAAAATACATACATTAGTAAAACATATACAGTACATAGTGCATATACAACATAAACAAACCCCACCACAAACAGTAAATGACACCACATGCACTCTCACTGCTCATAGCAAGCTTAAAGGGTCTTAACACCCTGACACACCATGTCAACGACTGAGTGGCGGTGAGTGTCTGTGGCCCTATTTTTTGCAGTGTGTCCCACACCGTTGGCACTAGTCCGCCCTTGTCTGTGAGAGATTGAGCATGTCGAATCAGTGGTGGTGCAAGTTGGTGAGAGACATCACTCTGATTGGCTGTTAGGCAAAGCAAATAAGTGCATGAGAAAAGAAATAGACAGAGGCCCTTTTCACACAGAGACTCTGCGTTATCGCAGCAATGAAGGCTCGCCTTTACACCGCCTTGGTTTGTCCACACTGAACCAAGCAGCTCCGGCATTAAGCTGCTCCAGTGTGTCATTTCATACAGCACACCGGTGTAGCGCAACTAAAAGAGGCGTGACGGTCACATTATAACATTGAGATGTGGGTTTCCCCCGGTGTCCTCCTGTTAATCTAAACACCCGCTGACTGTTTATAATCATATGGATGCTGTTATATTGAGATCCTGACCCACCAAACATCCTGGAAAGTGACAAAGTTATGTTTTTTGCTCTAAATGACATAATTACATAATCACCATCAGTAAACAGAGGACGCTGTTTAACTCGTGGAGAAGGATGGTGTTTTCTGGGGAAAAGTTCACTGAAGTCAGGAGGGCTGACCGTCACAGTGATTTTTCTCAGTGAACACAATAGTAGAAGGAGACGAACACACGGTGAGTTCAAGTTTTTTGCTCTAAATCGCGTCACATAATCACCGCTATTCAACTGCGGGAGCTGCCAGGCTCTGCTAACGGGGACAGACGCTGTTTTTCATGCAGAAATGTGATGAAGAGTCGGTAGGACAGACAGGATGAGGCTTTTCCACGTATAAATTCTGTACTCTTTTCCTCATATAAGTTACTGAAGACACGACCTGCTACCACATTACTGTTGTTTGGTCCTGTAACGTTGCTTTGTGGGTTGAAGTGTGGGACATTTCTCTTTTATTTGATGGGTGAAGGATCTGTTTAGCTGTCGGACTGTGAACACCATCAGACCATCACACCCCTGATCTGCGCTGCCGGCATTTCCATTATCTTACCGGTATGTCACCATGCATAAAGACATAGCAGCTCTAGCTGATGGCTTTAGACTGTCAGGGATTACATAAGGTAACTCTTGGCCCCCTTTGGGCATGCTCAAACTTCAGTTGACCTCAGATTCCATTAACCATGCTGCTGTATTTGGATGTCACAGCAAAAGTTACACATTTTAAAAATGTTCAGATAGCTGTGTAAAAATGAGGCATCAGAAACTGACTGTAGACAGCGACCGAGAGGAGAGAATGTGGTGAGAAGCATAAAACTTGAATGTTGTTAAGTGTTTAAACTATGAAAGTAAAGGGATTATTAATAAAGGATTTGAAGACATTCATAGTTCAGCCTATGTACAATGTAGCATGACTGCTACCGACATGTTACCACACCTCAGACCCACCTCACCTCTCCTACCTAAACTTCTTTTGTTTACCTACCATTACACCTCCCGCCACACATCACTCCCAGAAACCCACCCACACAAAGATAAGATAAATCTGAATACAGTTACCTTTCGGTTTGAAGAACTCCTTTCAATCAGCTTTTAAATGTTGTGTGTATGTGATCCGCTGCCCCGCTGAGCACTGAACAATTTGGATGTATGTGTGTTGTGTGGTGTGGGAGTCATTCAGGGCTAGTTAGACATGGTGGGCCGGCTTGAGGACATGTTGAGAACTGTTTGCAAAAGGTTGGCGGTCAGATTGCCTGAGCTGCAGGTCTGGGCACGTTCCTGTTACCATCAAACACACATAGACACACTCCACCTGGACACAGGAGAAGGTGTGTGTTTGTAAGTGTTGGAGCTTTTGTGTGTGACTATAGCTGGAATGTGCAGTGAAAGAATTTCTAAATATTGTTATGTTCAGGTGAACATTGTAGTTTGCTTAGTTAGTGTGCCACATTCTTTTTGAAATACATTTGCTCCAGTTTGGAGTATGTTGCAATAAAAAAACAATGACTAACAGAAATGTGACAAAGAGTCAGTAGTACAGAAAGGATGACAGAGGCTTTTCCACGTATAACAGAGGTATTTTTTTCCTCATATAAATTACCGTAGACACTTGCTTTGTGTTTACTCCTGGAAATTAAGTTAAACTTTTATGGTGGACCAACAAACTGACTAGGTTATGCTAAATCAATATAATATATAATATAATATATATAGCTTGAGAATTTAGCTAGCTTTACAGGTTTTGATTCCTTTATGTGCTTTTCTCTGCTTAAGAAAATTAAAATTCTAATTTGGCCACAAGATGGTTGACGAGAGACATCACTCCCTAAGTATGAAGTTTAAACATGGCTGTGTATCAGGTTATGTTGGGCTGCACACAAATGTCTTGACTTCACCGTACTTGCAGACTTTGCGGCATGATAATAATAAGTATATGCTGTAGAGGTGATTAAAATGCATTTTATTTTTGTAGTCTTTAGGGTTGTCTGTCAATGACTTATATTTGCACTGCAGTCTCACGCACCTGGAAGTGACTGGAATTTTGTGGATGCAGGAGGTGCTGCTATCAACACACTGAAAAGATAACAGCGCAAGATTTTGTCTACGAGTATAAATGGGAGATAAGCATCTAGTCTGTCTTTTCCTGCACAAGCAACTGCTCTGTTTGTCCTTGTCAATTGTACAGCTCCAACACATGCAGCAGTATAATGGACATTATAACTAACTTTCATAACCAACAGTCCAAATGTGTGGCAGCCTTTGAGAGCATACTTAAGAGATTACCATCCACCATCCACTGATGTATTTCTGACTTCTCCTGATTTTATGATTGACTAGGAGCTATTATCAGTGCTGTTGCTGTAGTCATAAACATGTCAACAGTACCTGTTTATTTCTCAATGTTTTTCTTTTACAGTCACAGTTATACAATGTTCGTCACCAAGAATCTCAGTCTAAGACTGTTATGTCTGCAATAACAAAATACCTAGATCCTAATCTGGCTGCCTGGTATAACATGATAATAATCAGAGTTGGGAAGGTTACCTTAAAAATGTATTGCAATACAATTACTACTTACCTGATAAAAAAAATGGTAGTCAGTAACGTAATCACAGTATTAAAGTAATGTAACTTGATAACTTTCCATTACTTTTCTATTACCTCAATACCAAACATATTTAAATAAAGACAAGTGAAGGAAATATCAATAAAATGACTTTAATTTAATCTCTATAACATGTGAGCGGTGTATTCAGTTTCTCTCAGACCAGAGTGATGTTGTATGAGACTCATGGAGTGTTGTCATGTGTGCACATCTCTCTATATATAATCCTGTTAGTAATCCCCTTTCCAACTGAATGATTCTGTAACATAACTACATCTGTTTTTACGTAACTTTACAGGAATAGTTTACTTTTTTGGTACCTCATCTCATCTCATTATCTGCCGCTTTTTCCGTGAGGGTCGCGGGGGTTACTGGAGCCAATCCCAGTTACTCTATGGGCGAAGGCCAGGGTACACCCCTGGCCTGGATGAGTCACCAGCTCATCACAGGGCCCTTTCACTTAAGGTGCCATCTGCACATCAGGAGCAATTTTGGGGTTCAGTATCAAGGATACTTCGACATGTAGCTTGGTTCCGCCCAGGGGAGCCGGGATTCGAACCAGCGACCTTCTGATCGCTAGTTACCTGCTCTACCCACTGAGCTACACTAGTTTACTTTTTTGGTACCCTAATTATGTAATCCTGTTACATGTTTTCCATTACTCCCCAAGCCTGATAACAAAAATGTGAGAATCAAAATACTATGGGGCAACACTGCAAATAGCAAAATCTCAGTAAGATGAATTATCTTAAATCAGGTCAATGTATGCTTGTTTTTTGTCTGACATGATATTTTTCCAGGCTGTGTTTATGTTAGAGCAAGGAGGCAACCTCCACGGCTGAAAAATGAAGTCAATGCCAAAGTGGCCACTTGAGGCTGTACCTATGTTTCTCACAACGGTACCATGGACGGCCTTTTTCAGTGACAGCTAGCCACGAAGTCTGCGTTGGCTCTATTTCTCAGCCCCTGAGTTTGCCACTTGGTGTGCTTACAAAGGGAATCTCACATATGACATTTAGGTTTCAATCGAGTCATCCCTAAATTAAATTATGTTATGTTGAACTTTTAAGAGGAATTAAAAAAAATTTAAAAAATACTTCAGTTTTTCCTCATCAAAACTTTCCAGTATCATTTAGTGGGAGACGTTAGGACTGTGGATTCTACGTGTAGAGCTGCATGTTGAGTAAGGCCATTGTGAAGAATAATGACTGTAAAATGGAACAAAAGAGTTCCTGAAGGCAGTAACATTAAACTGTAGGTCAACACCCTTTTTGTTGCTAAGTACAGACAAGCTCGAGCACGGTCATGCACTTAACCTCCATTTCACAACACCAAGACTGACTAAAGTGAATTCTTTCACATCACACCATGTGAATGAAATACAACATTACACTGTATTGTACAGTCCGTGGATGAAAGACGTGACATCAGTCCATTTGCAGACTGTCGTTAAAGATTCAGCACACAAGATGGAACTACATGTACACAGCCACAATGACAGCTTGAATAATGCATTAAGAGTGTTGAGTTAAGTATGAGTTAGCCTGATTCATCTCTCTGAGGAGTGTGTTTCAGCTTGTGGTTTGGACTGCCGGGCGTTGTTGTGACTAGATTATTACACACTCCTTTTAGACCTGGCTGCTTTCTTGGAGTGCCTGTGCAAGAGAGAATGACAGAGAGAGGGAGACGTGCATACCCCTGGAGGTTGGATTTTCAGTGTTTTTATCTCTCCATTTCAGCGCTGATATATGTTATCAGAGCTATTGGTGTGTATGTTTATGGTATTTATCATGTATACATACAGTATCACAGGCCAACAGTCAAAGGCAAACTAACACAATGGCTCTTTCTTCCACAGTACTAACCTGGCCGCTCCCTCCACGCAGCACATGCACACACAATGGGATGCATTCAGGGCAAATAATTGCACAAGTTTCACAAAAGTGTGTAATGTGTGGCTTCCAGAATAGTTCATGACAATGATGGACATGCTGCAGAAAGAAAGAAATTTAGCTTAATCCCTGCAATTGCATACTCATCTAATCAAATGCTAAAAGGTGCTTCGTCACCAGGGTCAACAAACTAACAACTAGTCTATATTCCAATAATATCCCATATAACTAACTGTGACTAAATACTGCAATTTACCAGTCACTGTGGAGTTCATGTGATAAAACACTGTACTGTGTAGCATAGAATCATTACATGGTAATGATTCTATGCTACAAGCGTAAGATATTTTCAAGTTTTGTTCTATGACATGAAATATAGCATTAAATGTCCCACAATTGAATTATAGAGTGTTTTTATGTATCCTTAAAAGGGAGGTTACTGAAAAGTATCTAAATGAGACTACAGAGGTTGTCAGGGACATTAAATGTCATCATAACGAACACGGACACTCATCTACTCACTAGTCCGTCTTTACAGACTGACTGCAGTTGCAAACTTTTCTAACTCTAACTTTACAACTTGTAGATTGATCCATTTATAGTAAAGTGTGTCAGTATAGTGGAGTAAGATGCTTAGTGGGGGTGATGTTGAAGTCATGCAACCTTGATGTAGTTCATTATATAGTAGTAGATGTAGACATTTCAAAATCAGCAGGCTATCATATCAGAGACCATGGTGAGACAGAGACAATATAAAAATGGTCAGGACTGGTGGAAGGTCTGTGGAGGAAGACAGAGCTCCTTCTCCTCCATCCTCCCTTCAATATGGGGCAGGGCTAACTGCATGATGAGCAGCACCTGAGAGAAGGGAAGGAGAACAGAGGAGTGGAAAACACAGAAGGGGGAGAGCTAAACAACATGCATGAAATTCGGTTGGCGTATCTATAGAACCTACATCTACAAATCAGCCTCTTGGTACCACTACCTCAACCCAACAGGAAGTCAGCCATTTTGAATTATTTCTGCTCCTTGTTGGAGATTTGTATGTGTTGTATTTCAACAAACTCCTCCAACAGCTTTACAGGCCAATCCTAACACCTTTGTGTTGAAAAGTTATTAACAGCTTGATAATTCGTCATAAAGCAGGAAGTTGTTGTAACTCTTCTGTACGTGGACAAATCTGCCCACAACTTCACATGGTTGATAAGAGTCCCAGCATGAACACATTAATATGCTTTATATATATATAGGGGCCATATATAGCTTTACTTGCTGCTAAATTAATTGATAACTTATGCTAACCAGCAGCCTCCCAACAAACACCTCGAGACAAGGGGCCATCTGCAGTCTCCAAGAATGACGACAGAGGCGAAGTGATTTATGGAATTTCCTGATGGATAGATTCTGATCTGTTTTGTTACTGAAGTAAGTGCTAACTGCTGCTAATGTAGCTGTCGTTAGGTAGTTCACTCAGTTAGTCATGCAGCTAGGTTAGTGGTCCTATATGCTGACTCAGTCCCGGGGTACTTAGGAAAAAATATTTTATGAAATTTACTGAGCACATTTATGCTCTTTAGGGGATGAACCCTTAAATTATAATGATGATTGGATTTTTCTCTAGCAGCTCAAAATAGCATCATTATCACTATGTTGTTTGTTTCATCCAAGAATGAACCATTTGCCTTTGCTTTCTATGTTGTTCAATTGTTTTGTACACCCCAAAGAACCTTTCCTATATATTTATTTTTCCTATATTTTATATCCCCCCTATATACAACACAAACACCGGCAGCAACACACTTGCTCGAGAGGTTGGATTGTTTGCAATCACTCAGGTCTTTATCCCAGGTGAGGTGCTGGGTTTCGATGCTGTAAAATCCCCCATGACAGAGCTGAATAGAGGCTGAAAACCAACACTGCTGAAAAACAAGCCTCCACAAAGGGATAGAGAACCAGCTCTCTCCTTCAACCACAAACACGTTCATAGCTGCCAGGTCAGGTGATACAGCTGGTCAGCAGTATGTCACAGAGTCTATGTGGTGTATTCATTGCAGAAAAGTCAAAGTCACACACACACACACACATACACACACATACACAGATGATATAGCAAAATATAGGATAAGGAAATATATAACATTAACAATTTGTGCCAACCCCAAGAAAAAGACTGCACGCTTCATTCTCTTCACACACCTCAACTTTCACCATTCGCTCCACATCACTGAATGGCCTTGCAGAACTGATGCTGCTTTATATGACCTGTGGGACAAACCTTGACAGTACAGAGACAGTTGGCAGAGTTGGGAGCAGTGCACAGGGGAGTGGTCTCTAAAATAGCAGTGGTTGTAGCAACAACAAAACAACTATAGTCCAGATGATATGTGAAAATATCATTCACTTTTTCATAAAAGCAAAGCCAACTAAATTACTTATTTTGCATCATATCATATATGGTATCATTGTATTCATTGTATTCATTGTATTCATTGTATCATTGTAATTCTTGACCATCATAACATGGGGGTTAACATCACCTTTTTTGTGTTATCATGTTCGGTTCAAGAGATATAAACAAAATACAGACTTCAGTTATGCTGAAAAGTAAAATGGCTCCAGCTCTGAAAATGCTCAGGGCCCCAAACTCTACAAGTGTACCAAGTTTCATGATTTTATGAAAAAGTGAATGATTCACCTCAAATTTGTCACATATCATCTGGACTACCAGGACAAACCACAAAAACTTGATGGACAACATGCCAACATTTTTTTAAATGGCAAGCTAACGCTAACATTATATGTTTGACCATGGTCAAAAATGGTGACAGCTGTAGCCTCAGAATGCGACTACAATTTCCCTGACAAATCTTAGCTTGACATGTCTGGGGTTTTCATTACCCCAACCCAATCTCGGGTTAAATGAATAACTAAAGAGATGGAGATGGATGAGATGGACAGGCGTTTTGGTCTGGCCATTTACCAGTCCATCTACATTCCGACCCTCACCTATGGACATGAGCTGTAGGTAGTGACCCAAAGAAGTCTTAGAGGTAGGGTGAGGAGTTTAGACATCCATGGGGAGCTCGTAGGAGAGCCTCTGCTACTTCACACCTGATTAGGATGCCTCCTGTGCGCCTCCCTTTGGAAGTTTTCCAGGCACAACCAACTGGATGGAGACCCCGGGGCAGACCCAGAACCTGCTGGAGGGGTATAGCTCATCTATAAATGACTACCTAATTTACATTTTCATTGAAAGACTAAGGCGACGACTAAATTAAAATCAGTTGCCAAAACATATGGAAAACATATGCTCAGCAAAGCAACCAGTTCTAAAAGGCAAGAAGAAAAATCTTTGCAAGGCTTTGCTCCATCAACAGGCATTTGACAGTCAAAAAGCAAGTTATTTCCAAGTCAGATATGGTTTTTCTTTCTGTATGGTCAACCAGATGGTCCGGAACAGTCGGCATTTGGGAAACGTATCTGAAAAGGTCATAGTGACTCACAACCAGATGCACAAGATGAAAAGTAGTAAATTATTTGGTAGAAAAAAAGGAATAAGCAGCTACTCTGAAAGGGTCAGGAGGTGTGTTCCAAACTTGCACTATATTGTATTAGAGTTTGTTTGGGGTTTTTAGGTGGATGGTATTCCCTGCATGACATATTCAAAGAAAGAACATAACGTGTGGTCTCTTGTTGCAGAAAGTAAATGTAATTTTGTCGTGTTTGAACCTGCTGACACTTTCAAATGGAAGTGCTGCTGTGATAATTACACACTTCAGACATATTAATTGCTATTTCCACTGCTCAGTCTTTAGGCTGTGCTTGATTTTCTAATGTAATGACTGCTGGGTGGTGTCACTACACAGTACTTAGAGGTACACATGCTGCCACTTGCTTGTTTTCCAATGAGCTCGCAAAATAACAAGACATCTTGTTATGTTAAAGACCCTCTCCAATGAAAATCAAGTTTTTAACCTTGCCCAGATTGTGTTTATATATATATATACAAGACATATAATGAGCAATACAACCAGTCAACACCATGGTTGGGCAGTCTTTAGAACTGAAGTGTAACAAGGACTGTCTAAACAAGCTGCATTCAGAAGAAGTATGGTGCACAGATGTAGCTAATTATCTATATTTTGCATTCTGAGTTTCCCTACTTTTAAAAAACACATAGGTACATTAGAATCCAGTTAATTTGCATATCAATATAGCCTTGCAAACTTAATGAGGCCATGTTGTAGAGTTACAACCAAGTTTTTCAAGGAAAAAACCTCCTAATATGTTAATTGTGAGGACCAGAGATGAGTTTTGATTGACAGACAACAGGCACAGCTATTCATGTGCTTCTATACTTGTGAGGACACTCACTGCGTTCCCTAGTACCTTACCCTAATATAAACTATCACAACTAAATGCCTAACACCAACTCCAACCCTAACACAAACATAATTCTAACCTAACCCTTAAAGATCTTAGTCTTCAGACAGCCCTTTGAATTTGTTAAAGATCCCCTGTCGATTAGCTAATGAAACATCAGAAACAATTCATTGATGCTAAGAAATTGCATCAGTTTAGTGCTTGATGAACAAGTAAAAAAAAAGATAAAAATGTGAATGCCAGATTTATGCCACATAGATATTTTGTTAAAAAAAGACACATCACAAAATGATTTCCTTTTTAAAAACCCAGATGTGAATTACCCATTTGATATTCATTGGAATTAAACAGAGCAATCAACTATGATTTAATCAACTGCAAATGAAATGTCAGGCTTTTTGATCAAATGTAAAAACTGGATTAAAAACTGAAAGCAATAAGGTGAGGTCTCACACACAGCCAAAGACAGCATTAGTACTGAAACACTGTTTTCAATAAATCCCCTTCAAAATGTATTTCAAGTGGACTGTGTGCAAAACATTCCTATTTTCACCCTGATGATAAACTTTTCTTATTGTCAACAACACCTGTGGCAAACTACTATCAACACTGAACATATCCCTATACTGTCTGTTTGTATCAAAACCTGGTATATCTACTTCCTCTGTGCCAGACACCGAATCGCTGCAACATTAAAACAACCTGCCTAATGTTGTGTAGGTCCCCCTCCTGCCGCCAGGGCAGCTCTGACCCATTGAGACATAGACACAGGACCTTTTGGGGCGTCCTGTGGTACCTGGAACTAGGATGTTTGGTGCGGATCCTTTTGAGTCCTGTGGGTTGAGAATTACTTTTTGGTGACTTGAAATAATATCTTGAAATCCAATTCAAGGAGCTCTAAAACCTGTACAAGAACCTCATGCACAGTATTGAAACTCCTCAATGACCCCTAGAATCCTCTCAAGGATGACAAGTGCCTGTAGAAGTAGTTCAGGGACTCCTGAAGCACTTCAGGCATTCAGGGAACCTCCTAGGGTGTCTTAGCTGGTCCACACACCCTGGATGCATCCAAGACAACAGACATGCAGGAAGTCACATGATACAGTATAAATGTGTGTGCATCTGTCTCTGTGGTTCATTGTGAATCCCAGACATAACTCATTGATACAGCTCAAACAGATGTTCTCTGAGGTTAATATGGACATAGTTTCCTCTCTGTCTCCTCAGCAGGTGTTGCCTCAGTTCCCATTTCCTTCCAGTGTGTGTGTGTGTGTGTGTGTGTGTATGTATGTGTGTGTGTGTGTCTGTGTGTGTGTCAGTTTGTCTATTGTGTGTGTTTATGGGGTCCTTTAAGGATATCCCTTGACAAACAACCTGCCACCCACATACACTCTACCACAGCTCCTGTATACTCTTGGGTGTAATGGAGCACGGAAGTCCGGGTTCAGTTCAGTACTAAATGTAGGAGTCACAGATCAGAGTGACTTTGGTACAGTGAGGGTGAAAAAAAGGCATACGATCTATGTTCCTCATGTGTCCATTCACATGCTCTACAGCCGTTGAGCGGTTATACACATCTTTCTCTGCGATACTGTTGTTTTTGAGCAGGAATACAAATTGTTCCTGACAAAATGAATCTGAAGCTCTTCTAACTCTCCATTTGTGCTAATTGTAATACTGACCCACATCATGCCAGTCAGCTTTTTGTGCTAATCTCAGCACACATGGCTAAAAGTTGCTGTGTTTACACTTCCATCTTTAGTTTGTTTTTATTGTAGTTTACTTATTTTTCCAAAAGTTATTTTTCCTAAATGTGTATTATTTTATTTTCATTGTTATTCTATTAATCACTGATGTCAGCATTTACTCCTTTTACACTTTTTATTGTTAGTCTACTGTGTTTTTGTTACTGCTATTCTCTGGCACAACACTTTCCTTCAGTATTAATAAAGTTTCTTCTTATCTTATCATATCTTTATGAGCATAGTCTAGCATATAGTCTGTGTGTGGCTGCCGCATTGTGACCACCAGACTGTTATGGTTTGACATAAAAACACATTTTTACAGCGTTGTACTTGTTATTTTGCACTTGTGTACTCAGTTTAGCTTCAGTTACACAGGTTCATTTCTGTTTACCACAATATGCAACATAAGCAACATAAAGGTGCTACTATATACTGATGTTGGCCTCTCTTTGTTGCAAGTTGTTTTTGGATATTTTTTTTACAAATATACATAGATAAGTTAACAAGATACAGTTACATGTGGAATATAAAATATGAAAACAATTCTGCATGTAATATCACATGTAAAATGGGATTTCACAAATTCACATCACACATACAGGGACATAAGGCTGGATGATATGGCCTTAAAATAATATCATGATATTTTTAGGTTCTATTGCGATACATGATATATATCCTTCTATTTTGAAAACTCAAGAGCATTTCATAAATGCAAAGACTGAGCGGCAAAATCAAATATCAAAGTATTTTTGACCAAATACCTCAATATCAGTATTGTGACAATATTGATATTGTGACAATATTGTAGGGATGACTATTAGTACTTTCACAAAATATTAACACAATGAGATTTTTGATAGATAATCATCAGTAATGTGGATATAATGACTTAGTAGGCAGGTATCAGAGCAAGTAGAACAGTCTGGTTAATCTAGAAAATGACATCACTTTACTGTTATGCAGCCTTTAAAACCAGGAAAAGACAATACTAGACGATATCTAGCCTCATATCATATTAACGATATAATATTGATATTAATATATTAATTTAATATATTGATATTGATATATCACAGCCCTGTAGAGATATATGATTTATTTCACATAAAATTCATTATTCAGTTGTGGAAAACTGAATTTGTTTCACAACTTTGATATATTTAATATTCATGTGTACATTGGATAAGGGACATTCATCAAGGTCCTTCAACATCAGTTGTGTACTAGAAGTCACAACTGATTTTACATATGCAGGTATGCATGTATGCATGGTGATGTTATGGATCTGTTATCAGAAGAATCACATCTGCTTTGCTCAGTCATCCAGCTCAAAGATGGTGAATATAATGCACCTAATTTAATGAATCCACTCATACAAAAGTGCTTTAGAAAAGCTTTACTTGAACTGACTGATGCACCTGTGTCAAGGAACTTTCTCTAGTCTAATCAAAATCAACTTCACAGGTTGTGCTGGAGACTCTGAACTCTTGAGCGCAGCAAAGGGTCCAAATAAACATGTTAATCACAAAGTGCAGCAGCTGCGATCATTAAACCGCTGTTATCAGCCTTCCAAATCATGTCTGGAGTGATGTCTTGAAACGAGCTTAGCCAACAAATACTGCAGTTTTGTCTGAAACCAGCAGGTAGACAAACACAAGATGTACATGTCCAGTCAGGTTTGTGTCTTACCTGTCAAAATCCCAGACTGTCCCCGTGTTCTCGTTAGTGGTTTAGTCCAAGCAGCAAAGTGCTTCCCACAACATCCCTTCTCTGCAACAAGTTACAAGCAGCTCCTGAGTTACAGGCAGGAGGGAAAGGAAAAACCCAGCTCCTCCCCTCACCCAGAGCAAAGTTCAACTTCCTGGTATGCAGGATGGTGGGACAGACTGTCCAAGGGTTGATGGTTGAAGTACCGAGAGCAGTCGCTGTGAAAGGATAGTAGCGGGCTTATAATGGGATGTTCATTGTAGCTGTTATAGTACACCCAGCTGGCTCAGGAAGCAGCACTAAGGAGACAAAGAAACTGGTTCTGCAACTTTCTGAACTGATCACCGTAGAGCTACCGAGGCTTTGAATGAATAAATGAAATAATGAATGCACTGACTCATACAGGTACCTGCCTTGTAGCAACTTGCACAGTGGGTCACCATTGAGCTGCTGTGTCAAAATACAGCAACTGCAGCATTGCAGTAAATGCAACTTTTAGAACTAAATTGTTTCATTATATTGGTCGGGTGTTCGGATATTTATAAGGTTGTATTGTTGTATTACTTGCCAGTCCAGGCCAATATGTTAGCCAGTATTCATTTATTACTAATATATAACTATAAGTGTATGTGCCAGCCAAGAAATAAGAAATGTCAGAGATATTTGAGGTCATCCCTCAGTACATATCTTTGTCAGACCTAAATGTAGGAGATGCTTATCTAACTGTCTATGTATATCTAAAAAGGCTATGTAATAACTGTAGATCAGTGGGGGTGACCATGTGACTTAGGGGTTAAGATGTTAACCATAGACCGCAACTGCCTCGGTTTGAGTGTGAACCTTTGTGGCATATCATTCCACTTCTCTCTTCCCTCATTTCTTGTCGTTTATCTCCAATAAACGTATAAAAAGGCCATAAAGATTTTTTTACTGCCTGAGAAGATCAATCAGACCATCAACCAGAGGGGGAGTGAGGCTCCACCACCAATTATACTGCCCTAGAAAGCCAAAGCACAGAAACAACTGAAATTGAACTTTTCAAATTGCTCTTTTATATTGTGACAAATTTTCGAAGTTCAATCTTACTCTATTTTAGAGAAAAATACAAGCCATAAACACACCTGTTAAAAGTGTCGGTGTCTGTAAATCCTGTATTCTAGCTCATTTCAGAACAATCCAAGAAGGGAACCTTCATGTTCTCCACTGGGAACTTACTTACTTAATCTGTGTATTATCACTCGCCATCTTCCGCAAAAGACTCAAGACTCACTTGTTCAGACTTCACCTCGACGCCGCATAGCATGACTCCCTCCCTCACTTTGGACAAAAGCGTCTGCTAAATGCCTTAAATGTAAATGTAAATGTATTATCAGCTGACCCGATCATAGTAGATTGTCACAGTAGTCTGGATATCAGTGTGCTAGCCCTAGCTAGACAGGAAAGGAGGAAAACAGGAAAATAAGCTCACAAACTGACAGCCCATCGCCCTTCTCTGTCTCACATGTATTTTAGGGGTTACAACCAAAATCAGGTACATAGCACAGTGTGTAGCCAAGTCATAATTAATATAACTTCAACTTGTGTGAAGCAAGTATTACAATTGTAATGTTTATTAACTTACATAAAATGTAAAATGGAACTAAATGTATCAAGACATCCTAATAGTTTATACCTCACAACATAGTACTAAAGGATTGCTTGATTTTTTTTTTTTTTTTTTTTAATTAAAATCAGTGTTATATAGCTCTATAGCCCATCAGTGATCACTGTTACAGAGTGTTTGGTCCCATGTCTAACCCATGTCTTTCCTCCCCCTGCTCATGCAGTAAAAGAGAAAAGACATTTTCTGGCAAGCCTGCTCACTTCATCCAATCAGGACAGAGAACTCCATAAAGAGGCGGTCCTGTCTGCTTGTGAATGCGCAGAGTGCAGGATCCTCCTGTTTGCTGCTGTGTCTGGCGCTACCACTATTTATTAATGTGGTGACATAGAGATGAGCAAGGGAATGCTAACTGCAAAAGGGACAGGAAGTTAGCTAAAATGACGACAATGCTGACAGCAGCTTTAATTACACATTTATTCCACATTTTTAAATATGCAACCAATAATACAACTGAATACAGATTTAATGTTATATGTAAAATTATACTTAGATTTTATCAGGAGGAAGACCTATAACGCATATGGTTGGACAGTCAAAAAACTTTAAAGTCACTTTTTTTTAGTTTCATTGTTGGCATAGTCACTACAGGTCCTCTTTCATCAGAGGAGAGGAGATTGAGGTGGTGACAGGGTATAAGCATCTTGGCCTATCATAGATCACAAACTTTCCTGGGACCAATGTGCTGATGCTTTTTATAAGAAGGGCCAACACAGCATTCCATTTCTTAGAAAGTTTCGACATTGTCCACAAATGTCTTACTTTATTTCACAGTTCTTTTATTGAGAGTGTCTTGTTATCCTGTATGCTGGTATGGACATTCTTCAAATCACATTAAAAACAACTAGCAACAACGAAGCTCGACTGTTGCGTCGCCCTCATGTCGCCTGTATCTCAGCCTAAAAGCTGCACATACCGCAAAGACTAGAGCTGATGGCTAACAAGCTCGTTATGTTCTGTGCCTGTGTAAGAGGAAATAGCAGGTCTGTATTTGTCATTCAAAGAGGGAAACTGGACTGGACTGCGGATATACAAAGTGCTGCTATGATAAAGCAGTGTTTTTGACACCACTCTTGCTAATACAGCCAAATGGCACTGAAGCAGAGGCAGGGGTATAAGGGGAAACCACTCCTAATGAAATCATGGACTCTACAGCAACAGGCTTAAAGGGCTTTCACTTTCTTTTTTCCAGTTCTCTTCTCATGCACTAATTAACTAACTGACATGAATATTAAAATCCTGCCTTGGCTGTGATGACATTGACGATGGCTGCAACAGATGATCTTTTAGGCTCTTGTTGTTTGTGTCTCTGTCATGTCTTCTTTGCTGTAGCACAAATTGCCTCTTAGAGGACATTAAATCTTGTTTTAAGTCTAAGTCTACAATCTACAATTTAAAAATGTATATATGGTGGGTGGTGCCTGAATTGATTGCAGTGTTTGTTGTCTCAAAATGTTTAGAATTAAACATATTCATATTATTTCTATTTCCATATTGGATTCAATTGTGGGAGATAAAATCAGTGAAATCTGCAGCAAGTCTGCTTGAGGGCCCTTGTTGACTGGATGAAATGTGATTTTGGATAGCCCTCAAGACTCCCAGATGTCCCATGAATGTGCCCGCAAAGTCTGGACATTTGGAAGCAGCCATTATGGATCCCATTCATCTTCTCGCAAGACCCACACTACTCCGCCTCTGATTGGTTGGCTTTGTTGGCTTGACTGTTAACACACAGAAGCTCTGGTAATGTCTCTTTTCAGTGGTTCAAGCTGAGCTGAGAAGCATGCTCTAGAGCAGGGGTCAGCAACCTTTACTATCAAAAGAGCCATTTTAGCCGTCCCTCACCAAAAATATCTGTCTGGAGCCGCAAAACATATTTGTGCCTTATGATGAAAGTAACACAGCCTAGAAAGTCTAAATTAGCCTAAGGAGATTATTAATAGGCCTAAATGAGCATTCATTCATATTTTCACATCATGTGGCAACTCTGCAGTGGGCTAGTTATGCTTACAGTATAAGGTACTTGAACTTTGCATTTCCATTTCAATGATGCCATGTTTTGGTGCATTTATACATGCAATGAGCTAGAATACAGGATTTACAGACACCGACACTTTTAACAGGTGTGTTTATGGCTTGTATTTTTCTCTAAGAACTAACCTACAATACATAGAAATAGAGTAGCAATACAGAACTATACATGCAGACCTACTTAAGTCCTCCCTGTGTGTGTGAAAATGTACAAAATAAAAGGTAGCCTCATCTGATAATAAATAAAACACATAGCAGCAGCCTAGATTTGAAAACACAGGACAGTTAAAATTTTATTTTAGTCCATTTCAGTTAATCCTTTTTATTTATCCTCAGCCACATACAGTGATCAACCCTCGGGCTTGAGCATAAAATACAATCATATTAACTCAGGATTATTCAATTAATCACAACTTGATAGAACAGATACAATTCTGTGTGTAGGCTACGCATTTTTACTGTCGGAGAATGTAAGGCCTAAAAATGTGATGATAAAAAAAATAATAATATTATTCATTTCCATGTAAAATGTCAAAGCCACAGGGAGCCACTGCAGAGGGGCAAAAGAGCCGCATGCGGCTCCAGAGCCACAGGTTGCAGACCCCTGCTCTAGAGACTCGATAAACTTTTGTTCCCATTCCCCTTTGCTATAAGTTTAGGTTGTAAATAAATAGGCAATAAATGAAAAGTGCAAATGAATAAACGTGGATGAAGTTCTTTCTCGCACCTTACAGAGGGACATCAGTGGGAACCGTGCCCACCGTCGAGAGCCTGTTCTTGGCTGTCCTCCTGTGTCCACGCCACACAGGGCGACCTGGTAGTCCCGCTGTACAACCAGACAGATGGAGTGAGCTCAGTGGGCCACAATAAATGTACCATTCAATTAGACTACCAAAGAGACAAGAATTGGCTATCTAGCATGCTATTTCCTAATTGTATGTTCAGTGGTTGTCTGGGCTGTGCTTGTGTTTTTTCTCATGGTTGTTTAAAACAAACAGCCAGCGGTGGAGCTGATGCAGCAGACTGGGAGCTGTAGTTGCCCCGGTAAACACAAGGACACTGTGGCTGTCCCAACTACAGTGTCTCTTAGGCTCGTTCGGTAGTGCGAACAGGCTGGGTGGCGAAGCAGCGGCAGGGCAGCTTGGCGGCAACCCGCCTGACAGCTAACACTTTGTCCACATTGGCTGCTTGTGTAGTGTGTGCCGGCTGCATTGCTGAGCTGCTGCAGCTCAGTCACGTGTTTGTGTCCACATAGGCAGCGTTGCTGCTGCTGCACGGCTCCTGCCTGCCCTATCTCTATACATGGAGTTTGCCTTTGATAAAATAAATAGGATGACGTGATTTTCCTTTACCCCCTTTGAAAGAGCAAAAAGGGGAAGGGGAAGAGAAGGAGGGAGGGAGGGTAAGAAAAATAGAGTGCACAGGAAAAAAACTGCCCTTCACCTGTTGTGTGTATTATCTTCATGTCTGTGACATATTCTACAGATACAGATGTTAAAACTGTAGTAAAACATTGGTATTATTTTGATATTACTATCTACAGGACGTATTCAGCCGTTTTTTTAGAACTGTGTGTGCCTTGCAGTAAAAATAGGCAAGACTCTAGATGAACCTCTAGATGACGCCTCACTGCAGCCTCGACCCATGCGTGAGCCACACTAATCATGCCAGCAGTGGCATTATTAGCGTGGAACTAGCCACACTGCTGGCATGAAATGGTTAGCCAGCCAGCCATTTGTGTTCTGACTTTTGCATTCATAATGTGACTTTTGCATTTGGTTCGACCTTTCTTGGCCATGGTGAAAAAGGCCTTTCTTTTGACCTAAAAATAAAACCACAGAGTTAAAGGTCCACTTTGTAAGAAAGTTGATTTTTGAGTCTTATTCCTAACTCGTCAAATAGGCTACTGATGCTTTGGGATGGCGGTCTACCCGACCTACAATCCCAAAGCATCAGTGTTTGACAAGTTGGGCATGAGACTCAAAAATCAACTTTCTTACAAAGTGGACCTTTAAATGAAAATGGAATGAAATAAAATCACAATAAAAACAGCCATCATTGCTCTGGAGGCAAGTGAAACAATAAGCAATATGTTTAAATATTAATCTAAAAGCATGAAGAACATGATGAAAAGCGACACCTAAAATTTTTTAAAAAGACCTCTTTGGAAATTCAAAAGTTACAAGGAGGTTTATCTCCAGCAAACACACTTCATTCGTCGTGTGAAATTACAAGTGAGCTTGCAATACCTCCTCCTGCCAGTAGGTGGCACTGTAAGTTATGAGCTTGATAATCAGTCTCAGTTGTTTGTTGTTAACGCATCTACTTCCTGTCTTTTTCCTGGATTTGGCTGCATGGACCTGTCAAAACTTTTATAAAGGAATATCAGTGCATATCCCAAGTATGCAGAACAGAGGGACAGAGCGTTGAACCACGGACACGAGTCGAAGTTAGGTTAGCTTGTTTTTATATCGGCGTGCTGCTTCTTGAATGTTTGCTCGCAGTTTGTAGGCTAACATGACATGCTGGTGTTTAACTAGACGTTCAGCCTACCGTATGGATGCAGAGAGCTGCTCGGGGTTGTCTACCTGAAAAGCTTCGGCCAGTGGACATAAACATTTCGTCATGAACTGTAACTGGGTTTGGGAACGTTAGTCTCTAATGTTAGCTCACAATGCCCCTCGCTCCTGCAAACCAGTCCCAGTTGATTCGGTCCAGTCAGAAGGACGAATATTATCAGACCTTCCTAAAAAACAACGCCAACGAAGCTTTTCAAACACTTGCTGGTAAGTTTTTCTAAATTTAACACACGGGGAAATTAGCTTTCGTCTTCGTCAGCTAGTTTAATTCACTTCCAACATGTCGCTAGCCAGATTTATGGCGCAGTTATATTTCCTTATCTCGTTGGTTGCAAAACTCCTTTCATAGTCACTGATTTTAAAGAATAATTTGGAAGATATCTAGTCCCTCATCAATTCGGCATCCATCATTGAATACACTGAGCAATATGTAGTCAGTGAGAAACTTTGAGGAATGTGTTCATGCTAACCTGGATACTGCTGTTGAGTCTGCTGGACTGGAAAAAACGTTAATGGCCCAACATATTTAAAAACTTGAATTGTATTGACATTAATGCTGCTTCTCTATCGGATAAATGTGAGTAATAGGGCATAAACTACTAATTAAAAAGTGCATGTATTATTATTAGAAGGTTAAGCAGCGTAATGAAACTGACAGATATTTGGTGTTAATTTTCCAAAATAAAGTGAACTAACGTTACCCCAGCACTGGTGAGGATGTTTGTGGGGGCCTAACCTTATAATGTACATGTGCTATGAGTCACACTACATTGTACGAGTTGTATTCAGTTCAGTGGTCACTCACTACTAATAGGTTTTCTAAATGTAGGCCAAAGTTTTATCAGAATGTGGTTATGTTATTCGTTCAAGCAATAGATGGGCTGGTTATCGTCACAATTAAAGCTCCTTTTGTATGTCAAAGTGATAAAGCAACTGCCTGTTCAATTATGAAACAGCTGTGTAGGAAATTCAGCACCTGTTCTCAATATTCAACTTTGTTCAACTTGTTTCTCTCTCTGCAGGATCCAAAAGATGGCTGGACTGGAGGAGAGAGATAGAGCTGCTGGCGGACCTTACATATTACGGAATAACAACATTCTCAGGTAGTTACTGAACAAACCAGCATGAAATCTTACCTTAATGTATGCATGTTTTACTAGTTGGGTTGTAGTTAACTGTTTCCATTTTTATCATTTTCCTCCCAAGGTTACCAAACCCTTGGTGAAGAATATGTCAACATCATCCAGGTGGATCCCAGCAAACGTCAAATCCCCTCCAGGGCTAGACGAGGCCTGTTTGTCCTCTGCCACGCCTTCTTTCCTTACCTTCTGGACAAGGTTCTGGTGTGCCTTGAGAATGAGCTGGAAGGTAGGCAGGAGAGCCGCAGTGGTGTCAGTCGGCGGCAGGCACCATCCGGGCTGTGGAGCCTGGAGTCTTGGCTGAGGAGATGGATGCAGAGGGCAGTGGGGCTGCTGTCAGAGCCCCAGAGGAAGGCATGCCTGCCCGCCGTGTTTTTCCTCCAGCGGGGTCTGACTCTCCTGCACAGACTACATGTGGCTCTTTTCTATATCAGTGGCTCTTTCTATCACCTATCAAAGAGGGCGGCTGGTATCAGCTATGTAGGTCATTTTTTTTACATACCTAGATATACAGTATCTCACATTTTAGGCAGAACAGAAATATACTGTTATATTATTCTGTTTTAAAAAACTTTTACAGTAGACCCAGCCATACATTTACATATATAATCAAGTCAGCATTCATATATAATTCACATTTATTAGATCTCTACTAAATATCCACACCCATCATTTATTCACTACTAGTTATTAAAGGTCGAGTTCAGTCAAAAATGAAAATTCAGTCATTATCTACCACTAATTATTAAATGTTTGTTAATACAGAGAGCGTTAAGTACCGAAAAAAGGTACCATTGGGTACTGGTACCAATTTCAGGTGCCAGTTTTGGTTCAAATGTCAACGGTACCCAGCCATTGAAAAGATATTATAAATAAATAATGTCTTTTCAAAAGAGGCTCGGATTACGACTTACCTGTGTGTGTTTTGTGTGCGTGTGTAGCTTCGTGTGATGGGGCCGAACAGCGATGACGGGACCATCAGAAGCAGCTACAGGCTGCTGGGGGCCGTGTCTCTCTTCCAGCTGCTCATCACAGTTTGTCTGCAGCTCAACAACTTCAGACAGAGACAGCGAGCCAGGCAGGAGTGGAGGCTCTACAGGGACCTCAGGTACACTACAAGGACCAGACAAAACAACACGGCTCTGGACAGAATTGTAGTTTAAAACAACTTATCCTTATACTACAGTTTAATATTTTAGTCCTGAAGTGAACAGAGTTTTGTCAGTATTTCAATGAGTGTCTTTAATTATCGATGAAAATGTCATTGAAGCCTGGTCAGAAGTTGCAGCACAGATCAGATGGCACTTAATTGAAATTATTATGGTCAAATAATTTTATTTTGGTCGGTCGGCACCAAGCAGGTGAGCCATAAGGAAAATTGTGGAGGCCGATTATCACTCAATCAGGATTTCTATTTATCGCCATCTCTGAATAACAGGACACAAGAGTGACATAGAAAGTAATATTTATAATTTGAGTTTAGTGCTGAAGTCTTTGTCTGTCTCCAGTCCTCAGCGTACACAGAGCTCAGGCTCCAGAGTTGCCCGCTGCATCCTCTGCCTTGAGGAGAGGAGACACTCCACATCCACTCCCTGTGGACACCTCTTCTGTTGGGAGTGCATCACAGAGTGGTGCAACACCAAGGTCAGGCTTGTGTCATGACTGGCACAATTGATTATAATTTGAATCAGTTGTCATCTGTACTAAAACTGAACATCAAGATGTAAAATTACTCATTTATGGCTTTCTCTTTCACCTAAACAATTTGTATTGCAACCGAAGAGTTTTTAGTATTTCATCTTGTTGTAATTTATTAAATAAAACCCTTTGTGTAAAATTGATTTTGAGGCAGTATTTCCAATGAGATTTCTGTTTCGTATTGTTGGTATTTAATGTTAAAGTATAAAAACACATTATAGCACACTGATGACAAGGGCCTTAAAGTGGGTGAGCCTTACTTTGTGAGGCTCTGTATTGCAGGTCCCTGTGTCTAGTTTCCAGACCTTCATTATTCCAGTCTGGTGCTCATACGTTGCATATTTTCCAACCTAGTTTGTGATAAACCATATTAACACACAGCAAATCTGAAACCACATTGAGGGAGTGGGAGGAATGGAGGTGTTAGTGGGGGCCAAACAGCAAATCTTCCCCCCAAAATCTTGCCCACAACTTTGTGTGTGTGCCAATGTAACACTGTCATGTGTGTGTTTGTCTTTTTTTTTACTTCTTAGGCTGAGTGCCCTCTGTGTCGAGAGAAGTTCCAGCCTCACAGACTGGTGTACCTCAGGAACTTCAGCTAAAACTACATATCCTGATATTAAACACACACACACACACACACACTGTTGGTGGACTGTACATTTTGGATTGTATCTGTTCAAAGTTGTAAATACAAATTTTAATTTAATTAAAACGAGATTCTAATAAAATGAGGGGAATGTTCAAATATTTGTCTGTTTTGTTTTTTTAAATAGTTGAATACGACCCATTTAAGTAGAGTTGTCCTACACCCCTTCACACTGGCCTAAAGCCCTCTTACCCCTACGCCTCCAGACGTGTTGCCACTCTTTATTCCGATGCCGGGTGATCCTGCTCTCATCAGTGAACATCACTGACAACCAACATGTTGCCTGGCCCACTGTAGATGTGCTCGACTGCCTGGCATTCAGGGGTGTCATGCAATGGTCGTCTGGTGTTCAATCCATAGGGTATTTCTCATTTGATAAAATCAAACGTGTGTCTGCAGTTTAAAGTGTAATCAGTTCAGACATTTACGTGAATAAAGTAATAGTGAATATAGTTTAGGCCTACACTTGGATATTAGACTGTGATAAACTTGATTCATGGATGGCTTAAAATAGATATGATTTCTTTTGCAGTAAGTACTCTATTATTTCAGCTGCTGGCTGTGTCCTACACTATAACCAATCCTGTCATTTATACCTGTTCAAATATCTTTGAAGCGTATGGCAAACAGTTCTGGGGAATAATGGTGTTATGGAAAATGAACTGAAACATTGTGACATTAGGGATAAATTATGGCTACATATATTTTAAAAAAGGACAATGAAGTTGCAGGTCAAAGAGGGGATGCCGACTCTGGTTCCCTACATTGAAGTTGGATATGTTTCACACTGCTACAGCTTCCACACCCTTACTTTCCCCCTTGGAAAGATCACCGCTAGTTCTTTGATGTCGGTTTGGTGTGCCTGAGCCAGTGGGCAGTGTAAAAAAACCAGTTATATAAGAATGGTTATTAATATTCATTGTTTTGTCCCTTCAGCTGTCATGTTTAAAGTTTCTGTGTCAAAATGTCCTTAGATAGTTTAGTGAATAAACAAGGCTGGGGTTGGAGCAAGAGATTGCACAACACCCTTTTTTTCCGGATATTTGTTGATGCTGCTCTCTGTGATATGATGGTGTCAAGAAAATACCAGGGTCTGTAATTATAGGCTTTTAAACGTCCCATAACACAGCAGCTTCACAATAGGCTGCTGTCTTTGATGGTATGTGTCTCTGTAGTCTCCCCAGGCTAGCTGTAAAAAACAGAAAAACAAAAAACCCATTGCTCTTTCTGATGGAAAGAATGGCAAGAGCAGACATGTTCCAACCTGTCGTTATAGTGGATGTGAAGTGATTGACTGTCATGTCAGGATGGAGAGTCATCTCTTAACCGTGAGATTCACTGTGCTGTCACATGTAGCTCTGGGATTAGGTCTATACATCTGTTAACTTCATCTCTGCTTCAGCTGAAGCTTCATTCATAAAAATACAAGCGTCTTCCTAGAAAATACCGCAGATTAAAACATCACAGGATGTTTGTATTTTTCGGAAGACATTATGATATCAACCTAAATGTTCCAAGATTCAATCATTTGTTGTCTGGGACTACAAAGTGTGTGTTTAGCAATGTGATTCCCTTTCTGCAGTCAATGTTTGATTCTTTTAAACAGTGATGGAAAGTACATTTACATTTACAAGTACTGTGTCTAAGTACAATTTTGAGTTACTCACTTTACTTTAGTATTTCCATTTCCATTTCCATAATCTGCTACAGTCCGAGTTGTGTGGGAGGTGAATCTCAGGGTAAAACTCTGGGACAGTTGGGCAGAGGACACATCTTCAGTAGTGTGCCCTTGCTTTTAACACTATGCACCCTCCGTAAGGGTGGCCCGCTACAGGATGCTCAGCCCTCAGCTTGTGTCCTGTGCTCAACCACCTCCGAAATTCACCCTTAAGTGGTACTTGAGTCCCAGCATGGGTCGTTCTGCTTGAGCCAAATCCACTGGCTGCTTCTTTCAGCCACCTCTGAGACTGCTCTGATGGTCTTCCTGACCATGGCTTCCAAGATCTTTCAGCAGTCTGATGGTAGAGGATGTCACAAATCCTCTCCAAATTGTACAAAATAACAATTGCTACATAATGTTGCTTTAACCAAGTAATTGTTCTTATCAGCTTTTGGCTTCTTTGGCAGGATGCCTGGACCTGACCAAAGCGTAGAGTATGGCGATCCAGATGGAGCAGTACAAAGTAAGCCTGCTATCACCACTAAAACTGCAAACGGACCTCTCTAGAACCATTATTTGGTCTTGTCTTGGCTACTGGAGACATTCCACTCTGTGAAAGAGGGCCTGCTCTCTCGGTAGTGATACATGGCTCATTCGAGGGTAATGATTACATTCATGAGAAAGTTCAGGCGGTGATACACTAATAAAAACATAATTATGAATATTATATTCTGTTTCTGTTAATAGATTCTCCTAAACCCTACACATTGGACCATTAAAAGAGCATTAGAAGTAAAACTCAGCGTATAATGACTTTCTAGCTTTCTGATGGCCCACACAAACTGCCAGCACTCAAAAGTGTTTACATCCAAACACTCAGTCCCAACACACTCTCGTGGCGTATTCTCTCTCCTGTTGACAACCAGCCAGTTTGCTTACACACTGCTGTCATTTTGGATAATCTGGTTTCCGCTCCATAGAGAGTATGGCTGTCGGTGGAGGCAGATACTACCAGGCTAGCACAGATCCCTGAGCTCAATCATGTCTATTACACCGCAATGATGGATGTCTGCTGCTCTCCTCCTCACTCTCCTTGTGATTAACAGCTTGGCAGTTGGCTGTGTAATATGTTCAATTACCCTGAGCATAGTATTAATTTGAAAATATGAAACCTTTTCGCTTTTTTTCCCAGTGTCTTTAGGGAGGCAAGAGAGGGAAACTGTAGCTGTTGTTAGCTGCAGAATGAGCTCTACTTAGTGGGCAGATTTAAACACTGCTAAACATGAGTTTTGTGTTTTGTAATGCTAAGAAAGCATGGCGTACTTATATACACACCAAGTAACACATATTGTTTGGAGAAGGCCCTCTGCTGGTCATAGTGCACAGGCACATAGAGACTGAAAAAATCTATTTATGACCCGTATTTACATTTGGTCGGACCTCTAAAGGCTGTAGTAACTATTACAGCACCAAAAGAGGAAGTCAGGTAAAGTAGTATGAAGAGTGAAAAAGTCTGTATAAGGAGGAGGTTGGGGTTGATGGTTGGGAGAACTTTCATCCAGGAAAGCTCTGTTCACGTCCAGTGTGAAAGCAAAAGTCAACAGTGAGTTAATTTAATTTACTAACGTAATTAATATAGATCACGTACGTAAAGTAACTGAAGTTACGTACATAACATTGGTGCGTTCGTAACTGAATTTACAAAAGTTATGTAGTTATTTTAATCTAAACAGCAATGTTTTCCTAAACTACACCAAGTAGTTGTTGTCCTTGTCAGTGGCAACTGACCTATTCCAGTGATTCCCAAAGTGTGGGCCTCAGCCCCCTGGTGGGTCGTGCAGGTACTGTAGGTGGGCCGCAAGAGGTCATTTACAATAAGATTTTAACTTTCAATTTTGTTTTGAAATTACCATAAATAATTTATGATTAAATATAACATTTAACGAATCATCAGAACTGATAAAACAAATCATATGTTATTCTTCATCCATCTGACCTGATGTCGTGTTGAAGTCACGGAAAGAACACAAATAATCACCGCATTGGTCGGACAGTGTGGCAGATCGAACTTCGACTGGTCTATGGGAAGTCATATGAACTCAAGAGATATAATTGTGCAGCTGTTATCCAAAAAGCAAGCAGATACACAGTTCTGTGACGATAAGGCCCTTCAGCCATGACACAATGTGGTGGTGAGTGAGCATTCAGTGCTCTCTGTTTGACAGACTGCTCTTGCTGCTAAGAGCCAAAGTTTGAATCAGATTCATCAAAGTCTGGTTGTTGTTGATCAGCCAGGTGTGGTCGAGCTTTGGAAGGCTCTGGTTCTGGTTCTCCAAGGTGAGGTTGGGCTTAGTATGGATACTGTTGTTGAACTATTTGGGGCAATAGTGATCTTGGTGTAGTTGGGTGGGTATACAGAATAAATCTGGCAGCTGCTTGAGGATAGAAAGAGACCAAATTAATTCATAAATTCATTACAGTCACCGTCTGTAAATTATTTGTAAAATCTAACATCATAATATGTAATGTTAGGGGGCACTATGACTTAAAGTTTACATACCTGAATGAGAATAAAATATTTTTTTAAAAATGACATCAACATGCCTAAGAGATGCCTTCGTTCTCTTGAATATAATGTTACTAGGTATCAAAGCGCCAAAATATACATTTGAACTTGAAACTCAATGGCAGTGTTGTGAGCAGGTTCTTATAACGTATCTTATCAGCCACAGTGGAGATTTCATCTTAGTGAAGGGTGTATAGAATGTATTTTTTTCAGTTTTTAAATTTTTTAAACCAAGCCCCAAGTTAGTTCAGTTGTCTCGGAGAATCCAGCAAAACTCATTGTTTTGCTGTGAAGCTCCAGAAATGTTTTGTTGTCTACGAATCATCAACATGAGGGTGAGTATACATAATGACTGAATTTCAGTTCCAACGTGAACTTTTCCTTGTTTTGACAACTGATTAACATATCATATCAGGATTATTTATTTTTTATTAACTTAGAGCTTGTCTGTACTCTGGTAGAGGGGCAGTAGGAGAACAATGATCAGAGTAAGAACCTGAACATTTAAAGCCTGGGGAAGAAAACATATTTTGTGCCCAAAGGAACATATGTAGTCCCACTGTGGCTTGCAGCAGGGCCTGCACAGTGTCTGACATGACTCATCACATTGTGTGACTGAAAATTGTGTCAGTCTGTTTTTTCATACACCTTCATGTGAGTCAGTACTGTCACCAGAGCCGGCAGATGATTTGATCAGCGGCAGTGCAACACAGGCAGTTACCCAGTTCCAAGAGAGGAAGGGCGGTGCTGTGCTACAAGCACTTCTTTTAACTTATATGTTTAATAATCTCTGTGTGATACTTGATATCATCCGGTTGTGTAATGCCTTTTTAAATCAACAAGTGACAGGTAGTAGAGAAGGCTTGAAATGCTTGTGAATGTTACGGTGGATTAGTCTATACTGCCATCTGCTGGTTTCTCGGCAATACAAACCCAAAGTAGGAACTCTTCATAACTCTGGAGGTGATTCATATTAACCTCCCAATTACATTTACACACACAAAACACAATCAGCAATAGAAAGTGTTTATATCAATATGTGTGGTACATGCTAAAAGACTGTTAAAATTAATATACCCACAGAAAGCTTCATAAATGAATCAACATTTTTTACACACATCATGTCACTCATAATCACATCAAAACTGTACTTGTTTCATTCTAAGTGCTGTATCGTGAGTGTCCTTACAGAGTCATTAAGGACACATGTGAGCTCTGAGTTTCAGAGTCATTAGGGCCACTTGTTGTTGACCCAACCGGCATTCATGTGGGTTGTTAGCGCTAGGTGAGCCCAGGTATGAGTGGTTGTTAAGCTGTCTGGGGAGAGAACTCAGTACTGCATTGTAGGTGGTTGATAATAAGTAATGTCTTAGGCCACCTCCTCTGTTCAAAGACGGTGGTTCCAGTTTGGCTGGTTTTGAGTCCCCTGAGGGATCCTTGCAGCCGTTTGTCCTTTCACGGTGGAACCCAGGCGAAGCAGGTTAGAACTCAAAGATGACCTGAAACAAGAAAAGACAAGAAACTCTGAGTTACAGCCAAGAGTAGACCACACTTCCTCTGCTCTGAAAGAAGAAAGGATCACCTGTGAGAAGCACTGCACTGAGCCCAAAGAAGCTTTGACCAAACAGACTGTAACTCTGAAGGAAAAGCAGAAAATTGCCTTAAGGAAATTTCAACCACAAATGTTCTGGAAAGGGCAATCTTAAAATATTGATTGAAACAGTTCAGGCATTGAACAAAACCATCTCCTGACACCACTTGATTTGTAGATTTGTATTGTGGTATAGTCTTTCATGAAGGCCAGCAGATAAATATAAAAATGCAAACCTGAAGCTGTCTTGTCTTAATTTAAACACTGCCAGAGAGAATCAGTTCAGATCGTGTCCATGTTCTGTACTCCAAATATGCACACTGATTAAGATATGCATAAGTCTGAGTAAACAATGCACAGTGTGCCTTTCCAGAGCACACAGGTGTGACCAATAACAGGACCCTGTAACTGAAACAGCTTAGAGGATTTCAGCCATCATTAATTTTATTATACCTGTTCTTTGCCAACTGTGTCATGCCAAAATGTCTCCTGTGAGCTTTTGTGGGCTCCAAATGGCAGCTGTCTGACAGTAGATTTTTTCTGCCTCTGGTTTGCAGTTTAAGTCCCCTGTAAAATGATGCATCAGAAGACTATTTTTGCATTCATTGCTGAAAGTGTGATTTTTCTCTGTGCTCAGTGAAAATCTGATCTGATATTTGAATCTGATAGGCTGTTAAGAGGCAGGCCTATGAGCATGATGTGTGATATCATAAGTAACTTGGAGGCCAATCCTGGTCCATTGTTCAGCATACACAAGTGTGGTATGGAAACTTGAAGCCTCCAGTGTACATACACTGAGAATGGACGTAACAGTGAAGTAGGAGACATATTGTGTCCATTAAAGGGTACATTCACCTGAAACTGACAAGTCAGTCATGATCTCCTCACCCTCGTGCTGATGGAAGGTCTGGTGAAGTTTCATGGTCCACAAAACTTTTCTGGAGCGTCACAGCAAAACAGCTTTGCAGCATTCATCTAAACAGCTGATGGAGACTTGTTTTAAAATGAAAAAAAAAAAGAAAACATAAATAAAAATACAACAAATAAAATGGCTCCATACAGCTCATCTAGCATAATCCAAGTCTCTGTAAGCCCTAGGATCCCAAATTGATTGATTGATTGATTGATTGATTGATTGATTGATTGATTGATTGATTGATTGATTGATTGACTGATTGATTGATTGATTGATTGACAAGACAATATAACCCACTTGCTGCACATACTTCAGACAAGAGCTGTGCTAACATTTTTAGCTTAGCAGCTACAGTGAGGGTTTCAGCTTTAACAGTGATGTAAGGAAAATATCAATATGTTTATGTAGTTTAAGTGTCCATCTGCTTCAGTTGTTTATGAGACTGCTGCAACGGTTTTCTGCTGTGAAGGTCCTTAACCCGACTGTCCATGTGCACAGGAGTGTGAAAATAATGACTGAATTTTCATTTTTGGGTGAACTTGTCCTTTAAACTTGTGATATGAAAAATGTTTTCACATTCACAGATTCTGGAAATGTTCATGGGGGCGACGGTAGAGCTGCCAATATAAGGACTTTAATGTGGTTATTAAACTTTTTTTCAGCATAAACCATTTCTCAGTACTCATACTACTGCATGTACCTGTACTGCATGTACCTGTACTGTATGTACCTGAGGTTTTTCCTTTCTTTTGATGTATTGTAGATTTTCCTTATGTCGCTGATGTAGGCAACATGTATTAGCTTACGCTTCCTGTTGTTTTTACGTCTGGATTCTGTGTACATTGTTCTCACTGAAGAAAGCAAACCTTGTGGACAGAAACGTCCCGTACACGTTATGATCTCTGCTACAGTAGGATCAGTCCGTGCTCCATGTGATCCTCCTCCACTTCCTCCTGCAGCCTCAGCTGTGCGGTCATATGACCGCTCACACACACACTGCTGCACAGCGAGCCGTCCGGACCGAAGGTAAGCTCTGTCTCCTCTGCTCTGTCCTCTTATTAATGCCAAGACGGGACATTAACTGTCAGTGAGCCTGCATGATAATCATTATCAACTACTAAAAAAACCCGAAGCGATACAGTGCAGCGTGACGGCTCACAGCTGTGAGGTCGTTTCTCTCGGTTTTCATCAAGACCGAGGACCGAGGACCAGGGATCAGACCCAGTGTTGGACTGTCGTTTAAAAACCAACAGCTTTCTGACCTGACTGCTGATTTTGATGGCGAAACATGCAGGAAGCTTCAGGTCTAGATAACATTCCGCTGTGTGCGTCCAGCCCTCAAAATGAAGTTAAACAGAAAATCCCTGTCAGCCCTCACCCTGCACTTCTGTCACTGACACAGGCCGATCGACCTCCACGTCTGCAACGTACTGCTGTGATCCTGCATTAACATGTACATGTAGGCGACACAAGTATTAATATGTAAATGTTGCCACTTAAAGTATGAAGAATACAGGTTATGCAGAATGATATTATAAAATAGGCTGTAATAAATGATTGTTAATTGTGCATTATGTGTAAGCAGCATTTTGATGTAGCTGGTCGAGGCTAAAGCTACTTTAACCTTCATATCCTCTATTCATGTAATCTGTAACAATATGTACCTCTGAACTGATCACCTGCTGTGTGTATTAATGTATGTATTAACCCACACAGTGACATGTAGTGGTGTAATGTAACTGAAATGTATTTAAAGGAACAGTTCGCTGTTAAATTAAAGTTCAGTCGTTATCTGCTCACCCCTGTGTCGATGCACAGTCAGGTGAAGATTCGTACTCCAGAAACATTTCTGGAGCTTCACAGCAAAACAGCGCTGCAGCATTCTCCTAAACAACTGAAGTAGATGGGGACATTAAACATGTAAAAATCAATCGATCAGTCAATCAGTCAGTTCCAAAACCCAACATAAAATGGCCCCATACGGCTCTGGAAGCCAAATTGATTTGAAAAGACCCCATTAACTCCCTTTTTAAAGCTGAAATCTTCACTGTGATTGCACCACGTCTGTAGTGGGTGCATGAGCTCGACCGTGCGTTGTTTTTTCAGTATCGTGCAGCACTACTCTGTACCGATCTCATCAAAGGTCAGAATCACTGTGACATCATAATGGCCTGAAAAACACCAGCCGTCATTCAGTGCCATAACTAAAGGAACAGAAAGGGAGATTGTGACCATATCTCACATTTTGTCGAGTACTGAATTGGTGACACTTATCTTGGGTGTCTACCTTGAAACTGTGCTGGTTCTAGAGATCTTCTGTGCTTTTGTTGTAAATCATATGCCAAAGTTACTACACTTGACTAAAAATCTGAATTTGTGTTCAGTAAGGTGTATTCTTGGCAAAAGGAAACAAGGGAATATCATCAACACACCTTTTATTCCAACCTGACTTTCACATTCCTGTTGAAGGGAGAAATGTCTGTGGTGAAGCTGGAGGAGTGTCGAGAGCGTCTTCGCACAGAACTGGACAATGTTGTGGACTTCTGGCTCAAATACTCTCATGACGATGTGCACGGGTACTGTAGTTACACCCAAATGCTTTTGAAATGAAAGTATTGTCTGCTCATGCTTTTTTAAATGATACTATCAACTTATATAAGCACCAAGCACCAAGTCAAACTGTAGTGTGCATGTCATCTGGATCTGTGTCATGAACTTGAATCTCTGCTTCTTGTTTCAGAGGTTTTTTCACTTGTATTGGGAAGGATGGGAAGATTTATGATGAGCTGAAGTACGTCTGGCTGCAGGGTCGACAGGTAAGTCTCTGAAGTCATACTGGCTGTGTAAAACATTTAACCCACTGCATGAAATGTGCTCCTCATCTGTGATGTGAGTATTCTGACTGTTTCTGTCACAGGTGTGGATGTATTGTCGCCTGTACCGAACCATGGAACGCTTCCATAAGCCTGAAATCCTTGAAGCAGCAATAGCTGGTGTGTATGATTGTAAAGCTTGATTGTGCTGCAGACTCTAAGCAGGTCCAAGTCCACTACCAAGTACTGTTTGGATTCCACAAAAGCTACACAGTATGACAATGTCTAGTTGCTTTCACCCACAGTGGTTCGTCTGAAAACCGTAGATGTTTGTACCAAATTTTGCAGGAAGCTGTTTAATAGAAGTGCAGATAACTTCAGTCTGGACCAAAGAGGCAGACCAGCCGACATTGCGATCCCTCGAGCTGTGTTGGTTGGTTAAAGTTATTTTGTGAACTCGTGCTCCCCAGAGGATGATCCCTTTATTTCTTATTAACCTAGATCATCTTTAACCTCAGTACTGGGAAGCCTCTGGAAGAATAACAAATTCATGATTGTAAATTCATTTCAGCACTTTCATATCATTTGGTATGTTAAAGATTACAGCAGTGAGAGCCTGGGCTCTAGCTCTTTCTTTCTTCTCAGAAGAAACTTCTCATTTTCCAATCCAGTCATCAGAATTTACATAGAATTCAGAATTCACAGAATAACATTTGTAAATTAAAATAGTGCATTTAAACTTAAGCAGAACACAGAGCGCAAATTAGAGACTAATGAGATCTTCGCATTTGATTTCTGGACCCTTTGATTTTTGCCTTAAAAGTCTGGATGTTCAGAAGTTGAGCTGAAGCTTAGCATATGTTTGTGCAATATTAAAGATTAACACATCCACAGTTAAATCTGTGCAACAGATGGTGCAGCATGGTGTTCTTTTGTAGGCTGGGTTTAATGGCTGAGTAGGCTGAGATTAATGAGCCATGATAGTGTTTGCTTTGTACTTTCTGCTGATCACCAGGCACAGTAATCACCGGCAGCCACAGTAAAGTGCACAACATGTTGTCACTTTCGGGTTCAAACATGGGATCTGCAAAATTTCACTTACTATTACAACTAAGAAAAACAGGCATGCTTTTAGCTTGGAAAATTGTAAAAGGTTTTAAAATAAAAGTGTAAAAACAGTGGGATATGCCCACACAGAAGCATGGCTTCTGTTAATTGAATTCATAACATGAACATACAAAAATTTGGAGTTAAATATTCTTCACATATTAAGAAAAATTAAACTATTTAGAACTTAATGACATAATACATTTCTGCATTATAATGTCTAAAAACAACTAGACCTTTGTTATAAATGTTGTTAAATTCTATACTAAAGTTATCCCAAATCGTCCGAGTTTGACTGAAGCGTTTGTGTTTGATGGTGTTACCCATGTGGTGTATATTTACCCCAAACAGCCAGATAGCTTTAATGCATATTAGCAGTAAGGTAGCGAGCAACGGCACGCATCAAGGTTGTGTGTGACTATGTTCATGAATTCAGGTCGACCTCTCACTAAACTCAACACTTACCATCTCCTCTGTAACATTATATTCATGAAGTAAAATACATTTCCCCTTCAGCTCTTGTAGTAATCACTGCGCCCTCTTCCTGTTGGTAAACAGCTTCGGATCAGAGGAGAATCTGATGTGACCTCTAGGGGCAGAAATTTCATATTGTGTGTATGAAAACCACGTCGGCATTGTATGTTTTTAAAATCCTTCACAGGGACGGCTTGTGACAAACAGAAAACACTGTGTGTTCTTCATATCATTGTAAACCAACTGACCGCTGTTCTCCAGCCGCAAAACTGTGCTAGCATTGTGAGCCTTTCTGTAACGGTCCTGCTATGTCTAAAAAAAGAGCTGTAGCAAACATTCACGTTACGTTTATGTTTGACTGACAAGTACTTCAACAGATGAAGCCAGCAATGTTATGTATTCATGTCTGAGAAGGGCTTTATACTCTTGGCTCATGAAATGTGTCCCATCATAACTAATGTTCTATTCTTCTGTTTGTATCTTGGAGGAGGGGCATTCCTGAGGAAGTTTGCTCGTGTCCCTGGTGCCAGCAGTGGCCAGTGGAAGTGTGCCTTCTGCTTAACAAGAGATGGTAAAGCAGTTAAAATTCAGAGGACTATATTCAGTGAGTGTTTCTACATCCTGGCCATGGATGAACTGAGCAGAGTCACCGGTGACAAGGATATGCAGGTACAAAGACATTATTTAACCAGATTGTATATAATACATAGGATAGGAACTGCCCCATTGTTTTGCCCTTCTAGGTTCGGGGCCTTAGGGCTGGCCACATTGGCTGCTTGTGTAGTGCGTGGCGGTTGCAGCTCACTTGCATGTGTTGTGGCAAAAATAGGCGAGACTCCGGATCTCTACGAGGCTGCAGCCTCGCTTAAAACACACTTGAAGTGCAGTTCACGCTCTCAGTGTGGCTGCTCTAACCTTCTAACATGGACACCGAAATGACCGAAAGGTTACGCCACGCACATGCGCTGCTCACACAGCCAGTGTGACCAGCCTGTTAGGATGACAGAGTTGGTCTATCAAATAATGCAGACGATGATATTCTTACGCAAAGCCTCTGAGAATTATAAAGTCTTTTGTACATTGTATGTTGTGTATGTTTTTAATTTTGTCAACGATTTTCATATTGTGTGGATGCATTTATTGACCTTGATGGAAAGTACCAACATAATCAAGTAACTAATTGCTTACAGAGATGCATACTGCAGTGTTTTAGAGCTACAAATGTGATTAAATGAATTTCATTTTCATTTACAGACCTCTCTGTAGTAGTTGAGGTTAGTAAAAGACTGAAAGAAACAATAGTCCTGTCTCAGAGAGGCAGTTTTTAACTTGGACCACTGTGTTTTGACACACTGTAGATGTTATATGTGCTGGATTTGTGCTACTTTTCTGCTGATAGTGCATGAACAGGATGTTGAAATTCATCAAGCTGTGGTGAAACTCCTTCCCCATTTTTTTTGCAACAACTGTGGCAAAATAATGTAACAGCTGACACCATGGGACATCACACTTTGTATTTCTATTACTCGTTGTTAAGGACTACACTGATATGACGTAGGCACAGTTACTTTATTTGAGGGTTTATCAAAATGTATATGAATAGCAAATTCAGAATATTCACATGTATGTTTTGTACTTGTGGTCAATCTACAATTAGATTTTTTAAATGTTATATCTCAATGCTTTTTCATCTAACATGTTTTTTTTCATTTGCTACTGAGCATTAAACACAAGGTACAGCTGAGGGAATATCATTCGGTTTGCGGGTCTTCGGTCATAAAGTAGTAGACCATTTTAAAATTTCAATTACCTGCTATATGCTTGGCACTATGAATCTCTGGACCAAATTTTTGTGAAACGCTTATAGTAGATGTTAATTCACACATCACTGGTGGCAGTAAAGCTTGATTTATGCTTCTGCGTTGAATCATAGCCTCTGTGTAGGTGCATGCCTTACACCGTAGCCTACACTGTAGCCTGACGTGCACCTCCACAGGAATGTAACTACACATAGCAGTGACACAGACCACAGCAACTGTGATTGGACTGTTTGGCTGAATGACATTTTCAGGCTGCTCCAGTGCTTAGCGGTTGTGCTTATAACAGGATTGTAACCTGTAATTTCCCAATAAACACAGTGCACTCTTTGGCTGTTGTAGTCTCTCCGGACCGGCCGGCTGCCGCTCCTCTTTTTGGATTATACTTCTCCTCCGGAGCCGCTCTTCACTGCTGGAGTGTCTCTGGGTGACAGAGAGCGGACAGGCTGGATGTATGTAGGTCAGGCAGCCCTCCCTGCGGACACTCTGCCTGTCCACTCTGCATAGCCCAGAGACACAGCTGTGAGCCGTAGGAGTCGGTGTATTTAAAGGGGAAAGTTTGCAATCCACCACCGCTGCCAGCAACGCAGACAATGCCAGCATGGATTTATAACTGCTCACTACGCTCTGCATAGATGACTTAAGTCATTAGCACTCTTCCTCTGGGGAACATGAATTCTTGTACTAGATTTAAAGTCGGGGTTGGTAAGATTTTAGAAACCAACTAAAGCAAGCAAAATTAAAATTTTAAGTATCCAAGCCCCTCTCTTCAGCCAAGTGTGTTACTGTCACTGTGGCTCTGTTCTTTGGGTTTTGTGCTACTGAGTTAGCTGCTGAATGACAGGCTCAGGGGTTGTGGCTGTGAGCACAGCACATCATCGCCATCGCTAACCATATCCAACTAGCTGTATCTCATGTCTCACATATAAGAAACACTGAACATTATCATAATGAACGTGAACAACGAACATGGCTATTGTTAGTACTCATTGCTGTCAAGCTAGCATGTTAGTATTGGGAATTTTCAGGAGATCATCAAAGTCTCAAATTCTCATTCTCATTCTCTTGGGACTGTAAATAGTTCTACAAAATTCTGTGGCAATCCATGTGAAAGTTATTGACTTAGTGTGGATAAAAGTGGTGGACAGACCAACAGAACAGATGTTTGTGTTCATTCTAATGTGGCCAGAAAAGACTAAAAAAAACATGGGAAAAGATGAACATGAAAGTTAGGATTATAAAAATAAATGTCTTTAAAATGGAAGTTTATTCTAGAGAGATGTTGCAATATAGAGTTAGTACCAAGTTTCTTGAAAATACATAATAATAATAAGTGTCTTTGAAGCACAGTGTGAATTATTACGGAGTTAACAGCTTTTGTGTTGCATTTCTAGCTGTGTTGTGTGTTCTCTGGACATGCAGTTCACCAGTGATTTAGCTTACCTGAGGTTCAGTACACAAAAGGTTGCATTTCTAAGTAAACATGTCTGAACATGCTTGAGAGAAACGGCCTCAGATTCTGCTCTGACAGGCTTCTGTCTTCTTTCTTGTGTTGTTAGCTGGAGGCTGAAAAGATGATGGAGCAGCTAATCTACTGGGTTCAGGAGGACTCATCAGGCCTGGGCCGGCCCCAGCTTCCTGGAGACATTCCTATCAACAGCATGGCAGTTCCCATGATGCTGTTGTGTCTAGTGCAACAGCTAGTGGAAGGCCGTGGGCAGGAGGTGGTTCAGAAGTACAGAGAGCTGGGCAACTGGTGTGTACAGCAGATTCTACAGCACATCCAGGTATGGACACATAGACAGTTTCTTTGTTCCTACGCTTCATGAAGTAAAGAGATTCAGTTCAGTTAGTTTGTGGCTGAGCTGGGGGACTTAAGTCCAATGACTTGACCCGAGTCAGACTCGAGTCTGCCACGGTCTTGACTAACAAAAGACTCAACTTGACTTTGAAACAGATGACTCGAAAGGATTTGACTTTAAGAATGTTAATGTTTTTTGAACACGAATGGATGATTTCTAGTGCAATATGCACAAACCTGGCAAAGTGACAGAATGGCTGTTGCCAAGGTACAAGGGGGCCAGTCCAAAAATAATGAAACTTGGATTCAAGGATTATGTTGTCAATTATGGTAACAGGAAAAGAACAGCAGTATGCAAGGCTCAAAACTCAGTGACACAAGCATCACTTTATTCCAAAAACTCACAAAGAAAGGTACGCAAGTGTGTCTTTTTAGCTAACCTAATGGCATTTTAGCTAACTTGTTGGCACAAAATATTACATTATTAAACACTATTATAAATAAAGTTTCTTGTTACATTCTTTGGTTGTTGTCTCCTGTTTTATATTATGATTTGGCAAATAAATCAACAATTCTTGTGTATATTAGACCCTGTCTGTTATGTCAAAAAGTAAGTATAGAGTTTCCACAGGTCATTCCAGTGCAGAGGTCTCAGTTCTGTCACAATCAGGTGTGAGCCTCCCATATCCAGGTCCGTCCAATCACATGAAGACAATAAGACTACAGAAGTGCTTAAATGACTTATTTAGGTGAATTAGGAGATAATGCTGTGCCTGTGATGTTTTATTATTGTAATACAGTTATGTTCACTTTTTCACTTAGACCTGAAGAAGACCACCTGTGGTTAAACATTATATCAGTAATGTTCACTTGAAAAGACACAGTTGTGTTTTTCTTGTGAATAATTTGGGTCTACTTATTGTCTCTTCCGATCAGATTACATCAATATGCATGACACTGGGTGCCCACACACCATTAGCTTGAATATTTACATGAGGGTAGACAGCAGGAACAGGAGCAGTAGTTTTGAGACATGATATACTGTGTGTATACAGTGTTATCATTCTTATTACCACAACAGACACTCACAGCTCTCTGTGAGCAATGGGTTCTCTGATTTCCTACTGACTTCATACAACTGTAGTCTGCTGTGCTGCGCGCTGTTAATGAAAGTAAATATAAGCAGTTAGTGCGATTTGAAAGCCATCCTCCTGCTGCTTTGTACGGAGTCGTGTAGAGGCTTGACTGTGGTAGGATTGATAACAGAGCACCAGCAGACCTGGGACCAGCTGACCACCTGCCTCTTAATGGAATGTGCAGGAATGCATAAAATGACAAATGAAAGTAGCGCCATTGTTTCCAAATGTAACAGAGTAAAAGTTAAAAAAAATCTACTAGTAATCTACTAAGTAAGAGTAAGAGTACGCTGCATTAAAACTACTCCAAAAAGTACAATTTACCCAAAAAAAGTTACTCAAGTACATGTGATGGAGTAAATGATGATGAGATTTATAGGCAGGCTGCAGCAGTTTTCGTTAATGAAAATAAAACTCAGCTTTTCCTGACCAATGTCTATTAACTGATTTAAATGTGGAAACTGGGGCAGATCATTAAAATTTGGTATGACTTGTGACTTGTTCAGCCTTAGCAATGACTTGACTCCTCTTGCTTGACTTATAGCAGAGACTTGACTTGACTTGCTTGATTCTCATTCTAACTTGGGATTCGCTTAAGACTTGAACATTAAAAATTCAGACCTGCTTGTCACTTGCACATGTGTGACTATAGGGCCAAACACACTGAAAGCATCTGACGTGCATTTTGAAGCCAACCTATTGTTTTAAATGGCCGAACACGCATCAAAAGCATTTTGAGACGTGTCAAAGGGCCTTGACACTCCTGGCCTGCAGCCATGGGACACGTTTGGAGAGACCTAAAAGGAAAAGAAAAAACTAAAGGAAAGAAAGCGAGAGGGAGAGATATCACAGCTGAGGTGCTGAACCTTGTGAAACTGTTTTGTTACAAAAACTGGCGTATTTTTTTATTTTGAATGGGATTTTCATATCTCTGCAACAGACAACTAGATGATTGTCCAATTAGTGTTTAACATCCTAAAGAAAGTAAAACTTATTTCTTCTCCTGTGATCTGATACAGAGAAACGGCACAGCTATTCTAGAGAACGTGTCACCAGAGGGGAGAGAGCTGCCAGGCTGCCTGGGCCGACTGCAGAACCCAGGTAAACACTGCCTCATAATAGCAAGCACAGTGAGTGCATGAGGAAGCTAGGGTTGAGCTTCTTTCCTGTTCTTTGTTGCCGACCTCAACATTTTCCATTTTCCTTGGATCTTCCCCACATGCTAACCCGTGCTGACTCAGGCCATGCCCTGGAAGCAGGCTGGTTCCTGCTTCAGTTCAGTGCAGAGTGGGGCGATGAGGAGCTCCAGAGGACTGCCATCGACAAGTTTGTGGAGCTCCCTTATCAGTACGGCTGGGATAAAGAGCATGGTGGTCTCTTCTACTTCCTTGATGTGGATGGTCACTGCCCCACACAGGTGAATCAATCATTCCTGGAGGTAGTGGATGCTGTTGCATTTTGCTTGTCATGGTAGATATTGTTTGCACATTGGTTGATCACATTTGATAACATGCATCAAATCAAGCTCTCTGACCCTGTTTGTGTATTTGACCAGTTGGAGTGGAGTATGAAGCTGTGGTGGCCTCACTGTGAGGCTCTCATCGCCTTCCTGATGGCCTACAGTCAAACCAAGAGGCCAGAGCTGCTGGAAAGATTCTCTCAAGTTTATGAATACATCTTTAGCCATGTGAGTTTACGCTGCAGGGCCGACTAGGCCCAGTAGGACAACTGACATTTTTCATTGCTTATTTGAAGGTACTGTTTTACATATTAGGGAGAGACACATTCTCTTTCTTTGTGAGAGTGAGATGTTCAGATGGGTATCAATCCCATGTCTTTTTCTGAGAGTTCCAATTAAGTCAAAATCAATATGTAAGTGTTTTTATCACATTTGTCTTGCTCCATCTCTCACCTATATGCCAGTGTCAGGCCCAACAATAGCTGAAAAGTAGTTTTGTGGGTATTCTTAATGGTATTTTAGAGTTTGTAATTTCCCGGAAAGCGATAAAAAAATTGTTGATGACTCATCCTGCACCAGGATGAGTCATCAACTCCTCCAGAGTACAAGGGATTGATTTTGAAAAAATAGTAGACAGGGCATCACCCATAGGTTTCTGAGGAGGCCAGAATGTAGGGGTTGTACCAGCCATTTTGGCAGAACCTGACTCCACCTAACTCCTGGCTAATCAAAAATGGACAAAGAAGTGGAGCGTGGGTGGAGCTGAAGAGTTGTTATCAACAGCTGTCTGTTGTTAATCTAATCTTGTTAACATCAGCTTCGGTCTCCCCTCTTTCGTCTGTTAGTACAATTGACCACACAGCAAGCCATATTATTTGTCCGTTATTTGCATGAACAATTCTCTAAAAAGGCACCAACACCAAAAACATGGCTGAGAGGTCAAGATCGATGACTGGAACTAGCTGAGGTGAAGCTGAGCTAATGCAGCCACACCCTCAATTATGTATAACTTAAAGCCTTAATATAATTTAAATGAGTGTGTTGTATAAAAACTCACCCCCAATATAGTTGTCATGAGTGGGGAAATTAGCTATAGAGAAAATAAATGTTTTTTGTACCAGGCTGTAACATGTTAATTTCTGCTATATAGTTAGCCATTTTAACATGGGCTCTTTTGGAGCCAGCCTCAAGTGGACTGCAGTTTTGGTACTTGCACGTTGGCTTAATTTTTCAGCTTGCAGGTTGCCATTTGGTAGAAGGCATCAGATATCACTTTTCACATGTACGGAGGAAGGAGAGTTGACCGGCTAGATGATGGCAGAGGAGTTAGTTACCTCACTGAGAAGTTGGAGTTGCCTCTAACAGCTCCTTCTTGTTCCATTACTTCCACCGACCATGTAAAACCACTCCGTGACATGTTTCAAACTGATTCGCTGTCAACAAATGTAGGAAATGACGAATTGATGAATGATACCAGATACTCCAGAGAGGGTACAGACACATGTTCCATCTACTCATTATACATAACATATAAACATCACTTACATATACTTTATGTGGATGACTCAAGGGGATGGAAAGTTTGAAGCTTGCTTATTGTTGATTTTTTATAGAAAATAAATACATCTATATATTGCAGTGCAGTCTATGTCTAATATATACTGTACATGTGCCTGACTCTGCAGTTTCCTGATGCTAAGAGTGGCGAGTGGTTTGGCTATTTGACACAAGAGGGGAGAGTGGCTCTGGATTTAAAAGGTGGTCCCTTTAAAGGTAAGAACATAATTGAGTTGGATAATTGCAGGATGCCAGAGCAACAGAATAGCCAAATCACTTCAATAAAATGGCTGGTGGAACACAGGTTAGCATAAAACAGATGGGCACTGTAGTTTTAGCTGCATTTGTCCAACTACAGCAGGGTACAGAGACGTCATGTCCTTGTAGAAGTAGAAAGCAAGGATCTTCATTAATGACCATTAAATGGTTCATATATCTGCGCTTGGATAATGGGAGGACAACTAGAAAGACCAGCTGAGGTGACTGCACATCAGCCCTCTGTTTAAATTCAGTACCCAGTTATATTTGACAGCACAGCGTACTCACTGATTTTAAATTCAAGATGCAACTATTGTGTCTTTATACTATTGTGGTGTTGTTTTTTTAACAGATGTTATCCTTGTCTCCTGCAAAGGGACCACAATTAACCTCAATTAAATTTGAATTAAATAATTCAAATGTAATTAACTTTGGTGAAGCTCAGAGTCAGTACTTGTCAAACGAACAAAGTAAACAAATTAATTATGAAAGAGGAAAATTTACACAGTTCTACTGCATGTGGGAAAACATACAGAAAGTATCTGTAGAGTCTGGTCAGAGATTGTGGTGTATTATGCTAATGTAGCCTGCAGCCCTGATCCTCACAGGAGATGAGGAGCAGCTACAGAGGTCTAGCGAGCTCCCTTCTTCTGTTTTCATTTTCAAACTTGGAGTCTTCAGAACAAACAGACGCTGACTCAAGTGACATCACTCAAGGACATGTATCAGACTTCACACAGCTCCCTAGACACTGAAGGCTTTATATAACCTTATTCACTGATGGATCGAAATGGTGGAGTTCATCTTTAACATTTCAGTTTATCCTGTGCTTGTAGTGGTTTTAGTGGTTTAGTGGTTTAGTTGTTTAGTTGTATACAGTGTTACCAAACAAATAACCACAAACTAATTGCCTAACAGTGAGGCTGGAGCCTGTGGATCACAAGGCAGTTTCCTGCTTTGCCTCGATGGTGAGATAATTGTTTCTCTTTTTGTCTTCAGGGTTCTTCCATGTGCCTCGCTGCCTGTACATGTGTGAGCGTATTCTGGATGATCTGCTGGCAACCAAGGACTCAGCAATCTGACATCAATGTTATAATAATGGGACTGAATCTGATTTTTTTCACTCCGTGCACCAAATCAAACCACAAAAATCAGGTTATAAAGCAAAAACACACTAATTCTTGAATAGGAACTGCTGTAAAGTTATCTTGTGTCATCTCATCACATACATGCAGTCACTGAACAGTGACATCTCATGAAATTAGATAGATGGATAGATATACAGAGAGGCAGATAGATTTTATGAGTTGCTCATTGACCGAAATATCCAAATTACGGGAGACAACCAGATCCAGGATAGCTAATATGACAGTCCTGCATCATGCACTTTACACTCTGGCTGATATCTATAGGATATAGAAATATATCATTCCTGCTTGACCTGGCTTCATGTCTTTTGATGGTGAAAGGAAGCCCATGCAGACCTGGGAAGGACCAACAACCTCCACACAAAACCAGCTCAGCATCCTGGATCAAGCTCTGACCCAGGACCTCGCACGATGTGAGCCAGCGTTGTTAACCACTGAGGCTCTGTCCCTGCCTCCTCGTACAGACGAAAAAACATTAACACCAATACACTCCGGTTTTATATCAATATGTGCCTTCTACATGCACACTGGACACAGCCAGACGTTTAAAAGAGCATCTTTATTTTCTAGTCATTCCAGTTAATTCAGCTAATGAAACAACTCTGCACATGTGTATTTTTTCTATACAAATTGCTATACTAACATATTGTTGATCCACAATGTATGTTGGAGAACAGTTAAAAGGGACATTTGTAAGATATGGCCAGAATTGTAGTTAAAGACATAAAAAAATGAACTAACATCATCAACAGAGTGTGAAGAAACAACAGTGTTGACGTTATGTAATATTACACCGTGACCCACAAGAGGTGAAAGTTTGAAAGCCCCCAAAATTTCAGCTGGGAGATACTATATGCCAGTCTGTTACATTTCACAAGTTCTCTTTGCAGTCAGTGTAGTAAATGAACAAAATAAACTCACAAACTGAAAGAAAACTCTTACATCTACTTTTCTTACTGAACAGAAAAGTCCAACCATACATCATCTGAAATCAAGTTTCTCTCTGCCACCAAATGAATTGCCTCGTTAACTCATTGTAAGACATTCATACTCAGTGTAAACAAAGTAAGCTTACCAACACAGTCTCGGTGTGTCTTTCCACAGTCACATCTGGTTTGGTTGAAATGAATCCTTAATTCACAGAGTAAGATGTGAAAATATATATTCACTGTTTTCAGCCGCTGCTGATGCCCGACTCCCTCGCTGTCCTTTACTGCTTCATGCCTCTCCTGTCCCTGCCTGCCATGTCTTCTTGTCCCTGGAGTCATAGTCCTTGTCAGAGTCAAATTCTGGCCATATTTTACAAATTACTTCTCTAAAGCTACAGTATCTTGTTGCTAATGACATGTGGCATCTGTAGACGTGCAGGCCAGTAAATGAATTGTATAATAAGATATTACAGCTGATGATTAAATGGAAAATATGATGTATGGAAATTGTCATCTATTGTAATTAGCCAGTGACACTGAAGTTTCAGTTATGATAGATGATTAAAAGACTTTTTGTGAAGCCAGTCCTCCTTAAATGTCTTATTGCTGCTTTTAGCACAGAACTTTCCAACAATCCAAACATCCCACTCTTGACACTTTATCTGAGGTAAAGCTGATACAGCTTACTTACCTACTGACATGGAGCAACAGTTATTTGATTTTAATGTTCACCTGGTCTCCACCAACTCCTGATTAAAGTATCTGTCTCTTTAGCTGATAAATGCTCCACCATGTTCACCACCTTGTTTCTGACTGTGTCTTACTGCTGTTTGGTGCAAAGCAAGTAATGTACAGTGATGTGCAGTGGGATGATCACAGCTCAATGAAAACAGCTGGCTGCTGCTGCTGAAAACAAAGATGTGCATATGCATGAGCTGATATTCAGAATATTTGCAAATCTTAAAGGAAGTTGGTCCAGCAAATGTAAGAAAAAGAAGAAACAACTGAAAAAAAAAAACATAAAATGGCTCCATACTGATTGTGTTACTGATTTCAAGCTGATTTGCAGAAATGTTATTTACATCTTTGACACACTGTCAAGCTTGTGCACCCACTTCAGACAGGGTGCACACTAACGCTTTTAGCTTAGCATCTATGGTGAAGATAACAGCTGTTCTAATTAATTTGGGATTTCAGGGCTTCTCCAGGATTACACCAATAAGATGTATGTTTTTTTCTGCAGCTTTTTCACATTTTAAAACAAGTCCCCAGCTGCTTCAGTTGTTTAGGAGAATGCTGCAACACCGTCTTGCTGTTTGGTTCCAGAAATGTTTTGTGGACCATGAAACTTCACCTGACTTTCAATCAGCAAGGGGTTTAGTAGATAATGATTTGGGCAAACATTTCTTTAAATGCTTTATCATTAATGTTTATTTATCTAGATACAAAGACATCTAATTAAGTCAGTTAATATACTGCATATGTTATAATATATTCATGCATTAAAGAGGAACTTTCGGGTTAGGGACTCATGTGAATCACTGTTTAAAAATTATGTAGAAACTAGATGGGCTGCCATTCAAGGCACCAACTGCTCATCAGGAGCAATTTGGGATTCAGTATCTTGCTCAAGGACACTCCGACATGCAGTTGGGGGAGCTGGGGATTCAGACCAGCAACCTTCCGATTACTAGACAACCTGCTCTACCTCCTGAGCTACAGCTGCACCAGCTGCCCTGGTTGTGCCTGCTGGGCATCCAACAGACCGGGATTAGAAGAAGTAATGGTCATTGGACAGAACTTAATCTGTGTTGTAAAGGTAATAAGTGAAGACCTGGCTAGATGACCAGCCAATGATAGCTAACACTGTGTTCTCACAACATGTAAAATTTGCTCTCACTGTTTTCTGTACCACAGCGGTGGGAGAGAGAGGGAGGCAGATTGAGAGAAAGAAAAAAAGTAATGAATTACTCTGTAATTACACTGACAGCTCTGACAGCTGATCCTCTCACTGTTCCACAACCACAAGATGTTACTTGTCACTTCGATCATGACGGTGACACTGTCCTATAAGGTACTGTATATAGGCTACTAAATATCATAGTATATTTAGTATTTATAGCATATAGTTCAGAGAAAACCATAGATACAAGATGAATCTGACAGAAGGATGAAACTGAGAGAAAAAAGTGCAATTACAAATCAATCTGCTACTTCAAACGTAGCACATTCACTAGGCAACCCCTCAGCCCTGCACTCTCTGCTTCCAGAGGATGGAGAGGGGGGATGTCAGATTAAAAAGGGAGATGCCTTTTTGTCATTTTGATGAGGGGGATGGCATCCCCTTCAATTCACCTACTGGTTTAAATAATAAAGTATAATATACCAGCCCTTTAATAAATTCTTTCTTCATCCCTCACCAGTCTTGTTCTAGAACAACTACACTATCCAGTTTAATGGCTACCATTAATTCTGCCTAAACTCCCATTCAAATGACTACTAGAAGTTCAAGATTCAAGAATAATTTAAATGTCACTATGCAATACAATATTGTATAATGAAATTACTGTTTTTAATCTCCTGAGATACATAGCCTATGAAAACACAAACTATAATTAATAATTAAGTCAGAAAAATTAACTATTCATGGTGGAGTGAATGAGTTCAAGAGTCTCACTGATGGAAGCTTTAATTTTAGTTAATGGCAATTGGACATTCAAGACGTCTCGATACTTATAATTTATTTCACAGAAGGTAAAGAAAATTTAAACTGTATCATTATTTATTACACTGTATGTATATATATATATATATATATATACAGTTGCAATCAAAATTATTCAACCCCCACTACAAATTAGGTTTATTGGCAAAATGTACAAACTAGCAGCTGTTTCCAATAAACAAATCAAACAAGAACAATTTAAATAGCTCAACACAACTAATATTACAAGTGGTTTCTCCAAATTCAATACGAAATGCCACTTTTAATGATTACTGCAGTCTCAAAATTATCCAACCCCTTCATGACAAGCATCTTTAGTACTTAGTAGAGCACCCTTTTGCTGTTATGACCTGCTGCAAACGTGATGCATAGCCAGACACCAGCTTCTGGCAGCGTTCCAGAGGAATCTTAGCCCATTCCTCATGGGCAAAGGCCTTCAGTCTACCAATATTCTTGGGTTTGCGTGCTGCAACCGCCTTTCTCAAATCCCACCAGAGATTTTCAATGGGGTACAAGTCAGGCGACTGTGATGGCCACTTTAGTATCTTCCAGGACTTCTTCTGAAACCAAGCCTTGGTGGACTTTGAGGTATGCTTGGGATTATTGTCCTGTTGGAAGGTCCAATGACGCCCAAGCTTCAGCTTCCTCACAGACGGCATGACATTTTCTCCAAGGATTTCCTGATACTTGATTGAACCCAGCTTCCTCTGGCACTGGAAACCGTTTCCAGTGCCAGAGGAAGCGAAGCAGCCCCAGAGCATCACTGAGCCACCGCCATGCGTCACTGTAGGCAGGGTGTTCTTTTCAGCGTATGCTTCATTCTTCCTCCTCCAGACATACCGCTGATCCATAGGCCCGAAAAGTTCTAAACTATGCTTCCAACTGTAACTCTAGGAACATTCAGTGCCTTTGCTATCTTTTTGTCTCCTTTTCCTTGTTTGTGCAAGGTAATGATCTCTTCTCTGAACGCTTTGGACAATTCTCTTGACTTAGCCATATTTCTAACATGCAATGAAACGTCACCGTCAACAGTCCAGGTATTTGAGGTGTTCTATCTCAAGCACACCTGATGCAACTAATGAAGCTCTTGATTGGTTGCATCAGGCGTGCTTGAGACCACACCTGATTTGCAAATGTGTGCTCTTATTAGGAATTCTATTCAGGGGGTTGAATATTTCTGAGACTACAGTAGTCATTGAAAGTAGTGTTGAATTTGGATAAAATATTTGTAATATTAGTTTTATTTAACTATTTAAACTGTTCGTGTGTAATTTGTTTATCGCAAACACCTGAAAGATTTTAAATTTTGCCAATAAACTAAAATGCAATGGGGGTTGAATAATTTTGATTGCAACTGTATATATATATATCTATATAGATAGATAGATAGATAGATAGATAGATAGATAGATAGATAGATAGATAGTAGAATGTACATTTCTCATATTTTTATTCTATTTTTATTATTCTTGCTTATATATAGTTTCTATTTTTCTGCATATTTTCTCAGACTTTTGAATGGGAGCAGCTGTAACGCGAGCAATTTTCCGAAAGAGGGACATTTAAGTAGGCTATTGATCATGCTCTTTCCACCCTGCCCTGCTTTGCCGTATATGATGTCAAATACGCTAAAAAGCATACATTTTGAGACTAATTGCTCCAAACGTGTGTCTGGTAATATAGTAGCCTGCATATGACAGCCAGGCATGCAAAGTGATCATTTAGAGACATTTGTCTGTCTCAGTGTACCATGGAACGAAGGACCAAGAATGTTATATTTAATCTGGACACAGGCGTGGGGGCAAAGCCCCATTCATTCATTCATTCATTCATTCATTCATTCATTTATATGAAAGCTGCTCTGTAGTGTTTTGAAGTCAAAATGGATTGACTTCCTGGTTATTAAAATACCCGGATCGACACAACCGAACTTCATCATGTTCCACAAGGAGCTGTGATTATTTCTTGTCTTTGAAATTGATGAAGAACACAAAGGCATTCAAACTATGTAATTCGATAGAAGAACTTAAACTTGCAGAGGACCCCTAGAACCCTTCATTTTTTATTTATTTATCTACTTTTATCTTCTATTGTGTGCTTTTACTTAATTTTTATTTTTCTACTCTTCTTCTTTACATAACTCGGTGTTATATTGCTTGTCTGTTGTCTGAATAAGGAATTGTTATTGTTGTTGTACAGGGTTATTGCTGTTATTTGTTTTGTTGTTGTTATTTTTGTAATTTGTGAGAACTTGAATAAAGTTACTTTGAAAGGAAAAAAAAAATACCCGGATCTTCCGTGTTGTAGGGCCCATAGAGCGTGCGCACTAGAGACTTCCGCCGACCGAGCTGGCTAACTTCCAGCTTAGCGCCCGGCTACTCTAAAATAGAGTAGACTAGAATAGACTTTCCAGTTTTATTGGACATTATGACAGTGAAACAAGTCAATTCGCGGGGGTTGTGAGGCAAAAAAAAAAACATTATCCACCGTTTTACAGACGCTTCTTTCACCGTGTTTGCTTATGGGAAAAAGTCTTTCTGGGGCCCAGTGCATCACGTGACGATGTAATTACAGGGTTTGGCCACTACGAAAACTGGCCTCAAAGCCTGGCGCTCTTCCTGGAGGCCTGCCAAAGGACCGCACAAATATTTCACAGAGCGGAAGAGCGGAACCGGAACCTGTTAGAGCGGATGTCAGTAGAAAAAAATGTTCAAAAGCTACCGTGTTTTGGTAACACTACTCTACGTGTTACTTATTGCGTTAGGTGGAAAAGACATCCGCAAAAACACAGGATAATTATATTTAATCTAAACAAGAGTATTTGCTTATAAACCACGGCTTGACAGCGAAACGTAACATCAAAACAAAACTGAAATGATTTGCTGCATTGAATACAACCCATGTAACAGACCGGAAGTTTGTTGTAACAGATGCGACGCATGAACGGAAGCCGAGAAGTGAAGCTCAGAAGAAACAATGTGGAGTGAAGATTTTGTTTAGTATAACGCTTATGAAAACGGTGGTTTGCCCTGTCGATGATTGACCATGGCGAGGCAGCGTCCCCTTGTACGTTAAGGGCGAAAACAACGACAAAATAACTAGCGTAACGTTACATTCAGATACCAGTAACTTCATGGCCATTGCTTCAGTGTAAACATAGATAACGTTAGCATGCTCCAGGAATGATTCTGTACCGTTTCGTCAAAGTTGATGTTTTCGTTACTGTAAACGACCGGCTGTAGACATTTACAAGTTTCACGTGTTTTCATGAGCGAAGTGTCCAGCAGTTAAAGAAATGGATGCAGTTCACAGGTACGTTACAGTTACTCGGAAGTAAAATACATCTGACAAATGTCATAATGTTAATCGAAAATTGAATGAATGTTAAGCAATTGGGAAACCTGTAGAGAGATAGTGCTGGTGTTATTCCTGGTCCAAATTCAGTTGTTTTATGTTCTGTGGTTTAAAAACTGATGGGAGTCCAGCCAGCATCACGAATAAGGGTATAAAAACATTTATATTTGAAACTAAATTTGTGGCATAATCATGGATCATAATTTTTTTTTAAAAAGGTCCTATTATCGTGGCAACTAGTGTAATACCAATAGTTACTATACATTTTGATAAAAATACATACAGTACTTCTGACAATAACGTTTGATCATAATTGATATGATTAGCTGCTGCTGCTACTACTACTACTACTTCTACTACAGTCTTTATACTACTACTACTAATACTACTACTACTACTACAGTCTTTATACTACTACTACTACTACAGTCTTATAATACTACTACTACAGTCTTTATACTACTACTACTACTACTACTACTACAGTCTTTATACTACTGCTACTACTACTACTACTACTACAGTCTTTATACTACTACTACTACTACTAGTCTTTATACTACTGCTACTACTACTACTACTACTACAGTCTTTATACTACTACTACTACTACTACAGTCTTTATACTACTACTACTACTACTAGTCTTTATACTACTGCTACTACTACTACTACTACTACAGTCTTTATACTACTGCTACTACTACTACTACAGTCTTTATACTACTACTACTACAGTCTTATAATACTACTACGACTACTACTACTACTACAGTCTTTATACTACTACTACCACCACTACTACTACAGTCTTTATACTACTACTACTACAGTCTTTATACTACTACTGCTACTACTACAGTCTTATAATACTACTGCTACTACTACTACTACAGTCTTATAATACTACTACGACTACTACTATTGCTACAGTCTTTATACTACTACAGTCTTTATACTACTACTACTACTGCTACTACAGTCTTTATACTACTACTACTGCTACAGCCATTGCTTAACTACTGCTACTGTTATTACAGCTTGTACAAAAACTGTCTTAAACTTGTTTGGTGAAGATATGCAGTACTACTATTAGGAGTAGTGCAGCCCTATTTTAGAAGCTCAGCTAACTTTGACTACACCTACTGCTACGTGGCAGAGTGAATAAAGCACGTTTTGTGAAGCCGTGGTCGTGGGTTCAATTCTCCACCTTTTTCACCTCAGGATAATGTTCCTGTGTATTTACAGACTTCACATATGCGTACGCCTGTTTGACTGTATGATTGATTAGCTGTAGTTTCTTCTGCTGCTCGGTGGCAGAATGCATAAAACACATGGCTCATGATCACAAGGTCAGGGGTTTGAATCTTCATCTTCTTGCTTTCAGAAAAAATTCCAATGTAGTTAAAACCTTCACACATGCATACACATGGTTGATTATGCTGGAAAGGTTTTCCTTAAGGAAACTGTATAATGGCATTTTTCCATGTACGACTGCTAGCCTGGCTCTACAAGGTTTGACTCGGCATGGCAGGGATTTGCATTTCCACCACAACTGGCCAACCTGCTTGAAGATGTGTCTTTAACTAATGATGCGGTTGTCTTGATCCCTGCAGCACAATCGATGAATCACTGTTAACCAAGTGACTAATCGATTTTGAATTGAGAATCGTTTTGAGTCAAAAATCGATTCTGAACCAAATCGGACACCTAAGAATTAGAATCAAATCGAATCAATAAACTGTGTTGTCTAAAATGACATCAGTTCACCAAAATGGTAAACTTCAATGGGAAATCAATAATTATAAATTACCCCTAACATTGTAACATGTCTTTACTTTACTTGACTAACGTGTCTGTGCTCTGTCGTTTTTCTCTCAGTGGGACCGGTGTCTTCTACCAGGCAATACCTGCTATTGGAGCTGATGGAAAGAACATCATGAAGCTGATTCCTGTACAAATGGTCGATGGACATTTTTTCCGAACTCAAATAAGCAAACCCAAAACCAGTCCTACACCACAGAAAGCCATAACCATAAGTATTCCCTCATCTCCTGTTCAGGTGGTTAGAAAGGCAGTTTTGAATCCTTCTGCCACTCAGCAAGTTGTCAGAAAGCAGGTTTCCCTCGTGAATGCTTTGCCTAATCAAGTATGTTTGGATCCTAGTAATTCAATAAACAAGCATTCCCTGCAGCAACAGACTGTGAAATTAATGGCCAAAGTACTTCAAATGGCATCACCTGCAACTGCAAACTGTGAGACGTCAGGAAGACTTCCAGGTCAGCACTCAGTGACGGTGCAATCTCCAGCACTCCCCAAAGGCCAGTGCCTTCAGATTCCCCCTTGTGCACAAATCAGAAAAATCCCAACATCTGGCATTAAGAAACAGATTTTTATTTCATCTGCCGGCTCCTCTCCAGGTTCAAGCGTATCTAGTGTGGTCTCCATGTCACCCATCACAACTGTGAATCAAGGCGTTTGTGCATGTCACTCGCTCAATCTGCTTTCCAAGACATCAAATAAAACTTCATGCGGACCCCCCTCAAAAGGATCAAAAAAACATTTAAAATTGATTCCAGCGGTTTCACAAAGGCCCAACAGCCCCATAAAGTGGATGGTTGAAGAAGAGGAAAGCTCAACGGCTCCAACTCTTAATCCTCTTCATTCTCCTTCTGTTACTTCAGAGATTCTTTCGGCTGTGGCAGAGAGAGAAAAAGCTAGTAAGCAGCACCATGACATCAGTACAAAACCATTTTCTCAGTTGAATCAGGGAAAATGTGCAGTACAGAAGGAGGTCAGTACAAAACCATTTTCTCAGTTGAATCAGGGAAAATGTGCAGTACAAGAAATGGTCAGTACAAAACCATTTTCTCAGTTGAAACAGGGAAAATGTGCAGTACAAGAAAAGGTCAGTACAAAACCATTTTCTCAGTTGAATCAGGGAAAATGTGCAGTACAAGAAAAGGTCAGTACAAAACCATTTTCTCAGTTGAATCAGGGAAAATGTGCAGTACAGGAAAAGGTCACATTCATGTGCAATGGGAAGGTGTTTTTTGTAGTCAAAAAGGACAGCCTACCAGCTAAAGTGGGAAAAGGTGAATTACCAGCCGCAGTAACAAAGAGTTATGAATTCAACAAAATGGAGGTACCATCATCCCAACCATCACTGGAGTCAGCTGCAACTGAAACAAGACAGCACCTCAGTATTATCATCCCAGATGAGTCAGATGAGGTGATTGACCTTTGTGATGATGACCAAGGTGACTCGTCCCAACAAGCAGCAGTCACTCATTGGGATGAAGACAATGTAATATTTGTGTCATATATCCCACCCACATCTGAGTCTGGGTCAGCACAGGATTTGATACTAAAGGAAACAGACCAGATGGGCACACACAGCTCAAGCAGTGTGACAGAGCAAAAGTGCCTGGATGGTCCAACAGGCAGTGATGGCAGAGATGAAATCTGTGCTCTTGGAGGAAGGAAACCTGTCAATAATTTGACACATGTTTGTGGTTCAGCAGTGGTGAAGATGCATGATAATGAAGGCTCAAACATCAACTGTCAGCAGAGTGTCACCACCCAACAGTTGGAGAGCGTGGATGTAGAAACCGAAAGTCCAGCAGAACCCGGCCCCTCTGATGGCAGCAGCAGAGTATGCTCTCTAATAGAGAAGGACACTCACAAAATTGAGGTGAGGGCGTCATTTGTTACTTTTGACTACTCCGTAGTGTTTTCAAGCAGGGAATTGTGTAACAACAGGACACTAAGATATTCTAACACATTTAACTGCACAGTTACTGTGGAGCAGTATCCAGCACGTTATCACACAAGATTCTTAGACCGCTACATGCTAACTTTTATCATTTCAACAGGTAAAAATCTGGCGTCACAAATATAGTCACATTAAACTTCCATTAGGGCTGCATAATTATTCTTCATTTAAAGAAGCTGCCATTTATTGATACAGGTCAAATGTGTGACAGTGCTGCAGAGGTGCCCTGGGTACAAATCTTCTCCAGATCAGGGTTCACATTAGCACACAGTAACACAGTACAAGCTTGGAACACAATACAAACAACCACAAAATGCTGACATTTAGCTCAGTGGGCCAAGCTTCAAAAATGTATAACATGACATAAAATGTATTTGGAGCACAGCTATAGGATTTTGCAAGGTACCATGAATTTAATAGTCGTTTCAACATGAATTTTTCCAAGAAAATCCATGACATGAACTGGGAGGCCCTAGGTGAGTTGGTATGGAATGACCCTGCTAGAGTGGTGGTTTTTGTGTTCAATTGAATTAAGGCATGCAATTCTGAGAAATGTGACAACGAAGAAGATTTACCCTGAAGGATAGTTTACAATAAATTGCTCTTAAAAGCAGCTACTTACATTCTTGACACTTGAGCTCCCATGTTAAAACTGACTTCATCAGTTCAGCATTTTATTCCACTGTAACAGTGCGGCCTTTAAGGCCTACTGGTTATTTGCCAGTGGGGTCAATAGGCAATTTTTAGCGGGTGTACCCCTGTTTAAAAAAACCTGTGTAGACCCGCAAACTTTGGTGGAAAAGCGTTACTAGTGAGTGTAGTCCTCTCATAGGTAATGTGTGTTTTAGCAGGTTGTGGACTGGTGTTCTTGTTTATCTGTTGTTTGTATTTTAAATAGTGTTGTTTCTTCTACTTGCAGAGCTCTATGTATCATACAACAAGTTCGACATCTTCACTGGCACCAAAATCCTGTCAATTGGCCGACCATACATTGAGACAGATGTTTAGGATAACAGCTGATGTGAAAATCTGCCTGCAGAGGATTGATGAGGCCTCAAATGGGTTCATCTGGACAGTGGAGGATCATCATGACCCAATGAGCGGGTTGAAAGAGAAAGAACCTTCTTTACAGAACCTTAACAGTCCTCAAGACACTGACAGCAACAACAGTCTCATCAATGTCAAACGAGGGAAACTACTGAACACAAAACCTCTCTCTGCCTTTAAATACCATTCAGATCAAAGTTCACTCAGGGGCACATCATGTGATGTTGAAGCTGAGCCAGTGATTGGCTATGTGGAACCCATAGATGAGGACATCCTCAGCACAGAGGAAAATGACATTCTGAATTCACAGGACTGTGTGGATCTGAATACAAACACGAGGAGGGTGGGAAGAACAAGAAAGCGTACATTTTGTCCATGTTGCATCCCTGGTACTGAAGTTCCTGCAGTGAAGTCCAGTCCAAAGTCAGTAGAGACAGAGAACTGGTCATGTAAGACAGAGCAGATGAGTAAAAAAGGTGGAAGACCAAAGGCTGTGAGAAAAGCTTTTAAAACATCTGGAGGAATCAGCTTTTTAACAGCCAAGAACAGGCAGAACAGTAAGAAGTGTGAGGGTCCAGCCAGTGACAGTTTATCCACAATGTCCATGGACTCTGATGAACTAAGCCAACATGAACAGATCAAAAGACTCAAAGAGCTTCTGAGAGAGAAAGAAGCAGCGTTAGAACTGATGAGAAACAAGTACTAACACAAGTATGATTGCTTCAGAACGGTGTTGCTGAAAAGTTGCATGAAAGGTTGGTATTAATTGACATTGATATTAATAAGAGTGAATTTATTGTATTCTTCTCTTACATCAGGTTTTGGTATCAGCACAGTATAGACTGTCAGCCTGTGAGGCTCTCCAAGTAACAGTGAGGCAGAATTTTCAGTATACACCCATACACCAGAGGTGCTACATGTCACACACACCACCATGGGCAGTTTTCTGCCATGAAACTAAAGGGCCAACATTTTATGCTTTAAAGGTCTCACTGATTGATAATATGTTACGAGTAGTATGTAGAACCTGTCAGGGGCTCTTAAGTGCTCCAGAATCTCAAGAGATTAGCGTAGCAGCTAACGCAGCACTGTCAGAACTAGAGAGCATATTTCATTGAAAGAAGAGCAAAGAACAGCACTTAAGGCTTTTCTCAATGGGAAAATGTTTTCACTCTTCTCTCAACTGACTTCATACACTGAGAATGGACATTATAGTGAAGTTGATCCAAGATTTGAAATACTTTGTCATGTTAAAGCATGTCTGGACAGGGATCTTTAAGGTTCACTACCTGGCTTTTTTAAAGATCATGACATGCGCTTTAAAGTTCTAAATAACTTTAAAGTGGATATTGAGTTAAGATTAATATGTCACACATATTGATCCTGAATTCAAGAGTGAACTTTCCTTCCGTCTTGATCAGTGGTGCCCCTACTGTGGTTTTAAAGACGAGAGGAGATAACGAGGAGATTTGACTG